>NW_017729015.1:1071976-1099739 GCF_001723915.1 Gavialis gangeticus
TTAGGGGGTTAAAGCAATACAAGCAGATTTTAACAGTAAATAAACTTTACTTGAATAAAAAGAATACAATTAAAATAATAATAAAAACATAAAAATATAATAAATAGTGTCTAATTACAAATAAGAGGAAAGAAAAAATTGTGTAAAAATAATGACTTTAATGAAAGTACTGAACTTACACTTAATTAAAATATGTCAATTAATGAAACAGCACAACTGTAACTGATCTGCACATATCAGCCTTGTGTGAGCTATAGGTGTCCCCTGCTGTAATTTAGTACTAAGAGGTCAGCGGGATAGATTGTTATGCGGCACCCCCTACAGTATTTAACTTTGAATCATGCCTGGAACAATTTCTTAGATTTTTCATTGGTCATGAGTACACAGTAACAGAATAAATGAATGCCTACAGTGTCAATTTAGGGGACATAGAATGAGACACTGTGGAATAAACCCCCGTCATGTGTACAAGCGCCTTTACAGACTAACTAAATCAGAGGTATAGCATAAGCTGTCATAAGCAGAGGACTGACTTCATCAGATGCTGTGAAGGGACTGAAGGAAGCAGAGCTCCTATGTAGAGAGCAGTGATTAGAATAGAAAGGGTAGGGAGGGTGGGGAGGAAAAAGGAGCAGGTTATGCTGAGAGAGGTAAGGAGGGTAGGAGGGAGAAAAACAAAGCAATTAAAATAGAAGACCTAAACAAAGGGAATAGCTTATGGAGCAATCCCAGAGGGCTAGCCTAACACTCACCAGGCAGCAGCATGTGCTTTTTGAACCAGAGATCTACAGCCTGGGTCATCCTTCATGTTACTCTGATAACTTTATCTGGTATGTTTGGTCACACCAGGAGTGTGAGGCTGGAATATCAGAGAAAGGTTTCTGAACCCTCTATGCCAGAGGCCTGTCAAATGGTCAGTGCTATCTAAACACTGGGCTGTGTTAGCTGGAGTGAATGCTGATTCAAGACATTTTCTGTCCTTCTCTAGAGCAGAGGAGGTGCTGCTGGGGTAGGAAAGTGTAATTTCCAGACACTGCATAATTGTTATGGATCAAAAATAGAGCTATAAACAAGGCAAGAGAAAGGAAACGAAGTACAAGAAATATGATCAATACAAACAGTTAATTCACTCAACTACACACTGCCATTTTTGCCTGGGCAAAGAGGCACCCGTTTACCCATATAGATAAAGAAGACTCACTAACATTACTGACTGTTCACATTGGAATCAGTGGTTTTACTGGAAGCACCACTGACCTCTGATTTGTGTCAGTACGCAGAAGGATGCTGAGTCCATGCTTCAGGCCATTACTGTGTTTGTTAGGGCATCCATCTGTTTTGACATGTTTCTTTCTTGGTAAAGTATGACCTCTCAAGCACTGGCATTTGGGATACCCTACAAAATCCAGGGAGAACAAGGTAAGATGAGGCTCTTGATTCTCCATATCAAAATACAAACACTGTTTTTTGTGGGTTAATGGCATTTAATGTTACATCCATGTAGTGCTTGCACTTTAATCTCCTTTAATTCTTTTGTTGTTACTGTTATTGCAGAAAATTAAGCAAATGGGTAATAAGCAAACCTTGCCTATTGTGCCCATAAATAAATCAGACAACTTACAAAGTACATGTTACTCAGTTGACAGATGCTGTGTACAGTCTGCTGCTTCCTGCCAATTCCTGACATGGAGCTGCCATTTGGTTAATACAGGTATGCAAATCCCATACCATTAAGCAGGAATCATCTCCACAAGCAAAAGTTGATTAAAAAATATTTACCCATCCATTTCTAAATTAAAAAATATAGAGAGCTGACGAGGTTAATCCTCATAATTAACTAAGAGTATTTGGAACACTGGTCACCTATAGATGTGCAGAGAGACTGCTCCGATGCACTGTAATTGCAATGCATCAGAGCAGACTTGATTAATTAAGTGTACATGAGCATGGTAATTACCGCACTCCAACAGACTCCAGCGTCACATGTATCAGCATTCCCATGCTGAAAAATGGTGGAGGGGGCACTTTAACTAAAGCTCACTTGACAAACTTTAGTTAAAGCACCCCTACTGCCATTTTTCAGCGTGGGGATGCTAATACATAGGACACTCCCAGTGGTTTAATTAGAGTGGCTCTTGGAGTTGCTCTAATTAAAGCATGTCCCCACCTCCCAGAGCATGTCTATAAACACCCACTATGTTTAGATCTTGGTATCATAAACATTAGGATCCATTTGCCCATCTCTAGTTTAGTAACTTATATGACTTCTAAAGAACAAAGTAGAACTGTTTTTTATTTTGCTACTCAGCTGATCCCATGTTTACCAGGCTGCTTTGCAAAGGAAGTTCTCCCAGTGGGTTTCTAAACCTCATCAACAATTTTGGAGTTAATGGTCTCCAGAGTCTATTCTTGCCATATAATCAATGAACCAAAAGAGGAAGCCCATCACATCCTGTAAATGTCTCCATAAAGTAAGTCCTGTAAGAGAAATCAAGAATGAAAGGAAAGGACTGAGATTTGTATGATGGAAACAGTGGTATAGCATTACATATATAGTATAACCATGAATAAAAAACGGAGGGATCTGCGATTAGCAGCATGAAACTGAGGAATCTGTGTGCTGCTAATTGCAGGAGCCCTGACCATAGAGAACAGATCTTCATTTTCCCCTGACTTCCATGATTTTGTTGCTAGGCTTGAGATATTTTCTATATGTAAAGCTATGGGGTGCTTGTACACACAACAAAATTGGCCTTTAATGCGGTTTAATTGCCCTTTTGCACCGCTTTAATGGTGTTGCTGTTTACACATTTGGTAGCGTATTAAACCTGCTTGCTGTCTGGATTGCCTCTCAGGCTTCCCCAATCATATATACATACACTCTTTCATCACACAAAGCAAGCAAACCAAAACCTTATTGCATTGGACCCTGGGATGGATCTGCTGTGGCCTCAGCCTTCCTTTCCCAGGCTTGTCCTCATAGCCTAAAGGTCTCCAGCCTCTGGTGCTTCTCCTCCAGCTACCCACTGTTTCTGCCTGCTGCCTTTTCCCCAGTGAGCCAGGGCCTCATTAACTTTACCACAGCTGCAGCCCTTCAGTCTGCCTAGCTGCCTTTCCTAAAGGGGACAGGCCACTTTGTTATAGCACATGTCCTCTCTGTAATGGAGAGATAATAGAGGATTTATTCTCTCAACACAAGTGCATGAGCTAATTTTCCTGATTTTTTTATACCTGGCTCATGACTTTTGAACCTATCCATTCATTAGTTACGGGTCCTGCTTAAAACCTGAGATGGGACCGGTTGTCTCAGGTAGCATTCACTTCTCCAAGTTCTCACCCAGCGTGGCTGGTCCCAGGCAGATATTTCTACAATGGTTGGCATTGTGCGACTTACAACTACATGGAGCCTAGGATGGAACAGTTAACGGTTACATTTCTTTTTGGGGGGTTTTCCCACTATATATACATTCAATGACCCGCAGTGAATGAAGGCAGACTCCAAAGCTCTCAGTGCTTTGGGAAAAGGGCATTCACTCTCTCACAAGCACTGGCCCTAAACTAAACAGCTCTTCTGCGTGAGGACAATTTCACCAGGGGCGTCAATGGTTACAAGTGCATTTTTCAGCTGTGACAAGTGAATGTGGAGTTTTCAGCGAATAGTGGATGGGTCCTTCTTGGTTTGGAAGGACGTGGGAAGTGGGGTCCCACAGGGCTCGGTCCTTGGGCCCACCCTGTTCAACATCTTCATCAGTGATTTGGATGAGGGGGTGCAAAGCACCCTGTTCAAGTTTGCTGATGACACTAAGATGTGGGGGGATGTGGGCACAATAGAGGGGAGCAACAGGCTACAGTTGGACCTAGATAGGTTACAAGGATGGGTGGAGGAGAACAGGATGGGGTTTAACACAGACAAGTGTAAGGTGATGCACCTGGGGAGGAACAATCAGCACCATACATACAGGCTGGGGAACTCCCCTCTTGTCAGCACGGAGGTGGAAAAGGATCTGGGAGTCATTATTGACTCCAAGATGAACATGAGTCGGCAATGTGGGGAGGCGGCTAGGAAGGCCAACTGCACCTTGTCGTGCATCCACAGATGCATCTCGAGCAGGTCCAAGGAGGTGATCCTCCCCCTCTATGCGGCACTGGTCAGGCCGCAGCTGGAGTACTGCGTCCAGTTCTGGGCGCCGCACTTTAAGAGGGATGTGGACAGCATCGAGAGGGTCCAGAGGAGGGCCACTCGTATGATCAAGGGACAGCAGGGTAGGTCCTATGAGGAAAGGTTGCGGGACCTGAACCTGTTCAGCCTTCAAAAGAGAAGGCTGAGGGGGGATCTTGTGGCCTGTTATAAACTGGTTAGGGGGGATCAGCAGGCGCTGGGGGAGTCCCTGTTCCCCCGAGCGCCGCAAGGAGTGACCAGGAACAACGGTCACAAGCTGGCAGAGGGAAGGTTTAAGTTGGACATCAGAAGGTGCTACTTCACGGTCAGGGCGGCTAGGGTCTGGAACCAGCTTCCAAGTGAGGTGGTGCAGGCTCCCACCCTGGGGGTTTTTAAGAGGAGGGTGGATGACCACCTTACTGGGGTCGTTTGACCCCAGTGCTCTTCCTGCCATGGCAGGGGGTCGGACTAGATGATCTGCTCAGGGCCCTTCCGACCCTAGAAACTATGAAACTATGAAATACACATGTAGAAATGCCCTTAGAAATGTAGAGAAAAAGCAATATCCTGATGTGGTAGAAGCACTAACTGAACATTTTTGGGGCAAAAAAATGTCATTTATGAATGAGCTAGATTCAATCTCCATAAACAGGAGCCTTCAGAACCTGTTGACATCTTGGGTATTTATACACATACCTTTGCCTGCTCTGATGCGCCAGAAATCCAGCATGTCAGAGCAGACCCTATTAATTGAGTCTGTGGAGCATGTGAGCTGACATGCCCGGTGCTGTGTCATGTGCATTTGTATAAATGGTGAAATGCACGTTAGCATGCAAAAAATGGCCATGATGCACTTTTGAACTAAAACACCTTTGATGCATTTTCTCAGCACTGACACATATTTCACCGTTTATAAAAATGTGTGTGCCACAGCACTGGGTGCTTCCATGTGTACAAATGACCCTTGATTACATCTTTGCATACAGTGGCTGAAACTTGCCGATATGGGGAACTCAAGGAAGAGCTAATTAGGGACCGCTTAGTTGTGGGTCTTCAGAATGAAGAGCTCCCACAGTTGGATCTTGTTTTAACACTCCAGAAGGCTGTCACACACGCTCACCAATCTGATTTAGTTAAGCAGCAACAAAGGGAAATCAGAAGTGTTACCAAGCCCTATCAGGCTAATATGGACGCAATGTGCATTGCATCCAAGAAACTACAACTAAACATAAATAGAATTGACATGCACAGTGAACAAAGAGAGTGGTCCCACCATCACCTACAATGCAAAAAGAAAGGTCTCTACATTTTAGTTTACAGGGTGCTTAACCAGAGGAGTCCATGGAGTCACAGAACAGGACTCAGAGGATTGTACTGTGTTATCAGAAGTAATTACAGAGACTTTATGAAACCCATAGTCTGGATAACAGAAATAGAGCTCAATGGACATTCAATTTCATTTAAAATTGATACAGGAGCAGCAGTTTCAGCTACACCTGATACTTACCCCAGCCAACATAGGGATGGGATCCTCCTTCCTCCTACTAAAAAGTTACGTTCAAAGTGACATTAACCTCAAAGTACTAGGTTCTTTCAATGAAAAAATGACACTAAAACAGAAAATTATAGACCAGGAAGTTTATGTGATCTGTGTGCTTGCTGTACCTTTACATGGTTTACCGGCCATTCAGGCACTACAGTTTGTCTATCCATAGGATGAAATAGTGGATCAGAAATCCTTGGAGAAGTACTACAGAACCATATACCCATCCATCTTTTCAGGTCTTGGAAAAATGTCAGATGAATATAAGATATTCATTAACTACACCAAGATGAGTGCCACTAATGGACAAAGTAAAAGAAGAACTAAGCATGAATGGAAGAAATGGGAGTAATTACAATGACTGAAGAACCTACTTGGTGTTCGGGGATGGTGGTTGTGCCAAAACCCAGTGGTAAGATTAGGATTATTGACCTCACACAGTTGAACAAATACATGTGCTGAGAAAGACGTATTCTTCCTTCAGTGGAACACACCTTGGGTCAACTTGCAGGATCCAAGGTCTTCACAAAATTGAATGCAAGGGCAGGATTCTGGCAGATTCCTCTAGCTGTTGAATCATTCAAGCTAACAACTTTTATTACCCCATTTGGATCTCATCAGCTCCTGAATTCTTTCAGCTTCAGGTGTCACAGATATTGGATGGCCTAGAAGGTGTTTTTTGTCATGCTGATTATGTTTTATTTTTTGGGTCCACCAGGATTGTAACGGGTCCCCTACCCCATTGCAAGGGAGGCGACAAACATTCAGAACGTTTTCCCCTGCCCCCTGGCTTTATCTCGCAGGCACTGGGCATGCCCTCCTTCATTTATTATTGCATCAGCACCTCCCTGTTTCTGGCCGCACTCTGTGTTTGCTCCTTATCACTCCACACACACACACACACATACACACACACACTTATCTGCAGCACACGGTTAAGGCTAAGGGACTTCTGGGTGTTGCCACAGTGAGGACTCAGGCTGCAGCAGCTGCCCCTGGTAACTGCTGAGCGCAGACACAGGCAGTACTGATTACTCGGGGTGGAAGTGCAGGTCAAATGACCCTCTGCCACCATATGTGAGGCTCTGGCCAGCCAAGCCAGGGGGGAGGAAGGAGGAGAGCAGCTGGAGCCAGGGAGCAGGAAGCTCCCAGAAGCTGCAGCAGGCAGCCAGCATTTGCACCATGGAGGGAAGTGAAAGCCATGGCTGTGTAAGGACAACAGAAGGTGTTGTATGAAAGAACTAGCTAAATTCCCAGACTTACACGTGCTTTCTTTACTTTTGATGGGGTTTCTGGTGTAACTGCCTTGGGTGGAGAGGACCCTGCTAGAGCACATGCGCCCTGAATCAGACTGCCACTCATGAATGTGGCTGAACCTTGACTCTGGGAAGTGGGCTAAAATTGTATAGAGACTAAGGAGGAGAAAGACCCAGAGGGCAGTCAGGTGACACTAGGATAGGCCAGGTCAGGGGGTAAAGGACTGGCTCTGAGTTCAGCCGGGAAGTGCCTGCTGAGGTAGCATTTTCATTTTTCAGTTTGAAACAACTTGCCACTGCAAGTTTCCTTCACTTCTATTTTTTTTTAAACTGGAAATGTGTAGAATTTAGATAAAAGGTTTTGATTTAGCCAATTTAAAAAAAAACATTTATCGTTTGTCAAAAGTGTTGACTAAAAAATTGTTCAGGTAAATCCACAGCTATTTCTTAATTTTTCACAACTGCCAAGAAGGCAAAACACAACAAAACAAAACAAAAGCTGTTTGCACAGTTTGAGTGAGTGAATTATATGATTTTGGATGACCAGTTTCTATCAGCAGTGACTGTTCCTCTGCCCAGTTTCAAAAGTTATAATTTTAAATTAAAACAAATAAAAATGATAATGAATGGTTTGAAGCATCTTTTTATAAAAATACAATTCTTATATTAAATTCTTCCAACCCATGAACTCCAAAACTTGGCAAGTGTGTGAGCGTGTATATGTGTGTGTGTGTGTATAAATCCAAATAGATTGCAAACTCTTTGATATAGTGAATGTGTCTTCTTGTGTGTCCTGTAATGCCAAGCATATCATGGATGATGCTGAAACAGAACAACAATCACAGCAGCAATAATAATGATGCTATAAAAATTTCCGCTACCTCTAATATTGATTTAGCCAGCGTAGCAATTGGATAATTAATTGGAGGCTGCAAAATAATTAGGAAGCATGATAAAAAGGATGTGAGAACAGTGTTGCTATAATTTATTTTTACTAATTTTGAATATGATGCAGGAGAGATGGGGACTGTACAGCATGCCCCCTTGCCTTTACTGGAGGGTCTCAGGCTGAAGCTGGTATAGTACAATCTCTTCACTGTTTCATAGAAATGTTGAGTGTACAAACAAAAAGCATCTGTGTTTCTTTTGTGCTTTTCTTTACATCTGGGCTACTCATCCCTTTTGATCAGGAATTTTGAAACACTTAAGCCACATAATATGATCTTCAATTCAATACTCCAATGCTTGATTCTCAGAGTGAATATAATTATCTGGTAGAAGTGCAGGATAGATGACACAATTGAACCATTATAAATCTAATCTGTCATTTCAGTGTGAATTTAGATTTTTTGCAAATGCACCTTCTGAGCAGTAAATATGTACTTGCAAATGAAGATTACTGGCTCAAGGGAGAACACAATCCATCTGGGAGAAAATTCTTCTTAGCTTGTGGGGGTCATTTATGCATTGAACTAGAGTGATATATCCCAAGTGAGTGTGGTGTCTGAAATGAGTGCCAATGGTGCATATATGCACTACACTTGCATAGTAAAAATCATGATACAGTTCTTGAGGGAATATAGAAACTGGCTAAATCAGAGGTACTCAACCCACAGACTGTGGGCCAGATCCAGCCCCCAGCACCATATTAAACAGCCCACAGGTCTCCCTATTTGGGTCCTTAAATCTGGTGGCAGTGAAGCTGTGGCACTGCTACCAAATGCCCAGACCTGTGGGGAGCTCTGGGCCACACACATTAGATTGAGCACGCAGGGTAGTGCAGAGCCCAAACCCAGTGTGCAGAGTGGGCTGGGGCTGGGGCTGGTGCTGGACTCCAGGGCCCAATCCCTGTATGCAAGGCCAGGTGGGGGCAGTGTGGGACCCAGTCCCAGCACATAGGGCCCCATGGCCTAATCTTGGGATGCAGGGCTGGGCAGAGGCAATTTCAGATCCCAGGTCCTGATTCCAAAGCACAGGGACAGTATAAAGCCCAATCCTGGTGCATGCGGCCAGGAAGGGGCAGCATGGGTCTCAGGGTCCAATCCCAGCATGTGGGACAGGGAAGTGCTGGCACGGTACCTGATAGTAGCGTGTGGACCAGGAGGGGGTGGTGCAAGGCACCAGAGCAAGATCCCAACATGTGGGAACCAGCCAAGGCAACACAGGGTCCTATTTAGATAGAGGCAGAGGGGGACCCAATCCTGGTGCATGGGGTTCAATTAGGGTGACCACCTTTTTAAAATGTAAAGGCAGGAGACATACCCGCTTCTCCCCTTCCCCACCCCCAATCAGCAGCACAACCAGAGCAGAGCCAAGCAGAGTGGGGGTGGATGCAGGCTCTCTGCCCTGCTGCCTGTCCCTTGGAAGCCCCATGCTAGCTGTGTGCCCCCTACCCAGCATCAGTAGGAGGCACAACTCCACACTGCCACCAACCTGGTTGCTGCTGGGCAGGCAGGAGGCATGTCACCATGGCAGTGTGGGTCTCCCAGGGAAAAGGCAGCAGGGTGGAAAGCCCTGAGCCCGCAGTGGGCAGCCTGCATCTTCCCTCACCCCATGCACAAATCTGGAGGGTATGTGCCCCTCATACCCCTCCTCCCTGGAGGGGTGCATGCAGCAGTGGGGAGCCTCCCTCCCTGCACCTCCTGGATGAGTCACCCATGGATTTTTCCCACTCCTTGCTCTGGCCCCATGCACCACACTGGCTGATCAGCACCCCTAGCCCTAGTACCTGGCCCATTCCCTCCCTCACCGTGAGGGCACGTGGTGCCCCCTGCATCCTGCTCCAAACAGCCCCTTGCAGGCTGGAACACTGATGGCCAGTGAGGAGAAACCCAGATCCCTGCACTACACTGCGAATCCAGGACAAATGCTGTTCTGGAGTCATGCAGCCCAGAACTGGCACTTGATGACCCCATTCCAGGACTGTTCCACCCAATTAAGGATGGGTGGTCACCCTAGACTCAATCCGGCCCATGAACCAGACCCATGTCACCCACCTGGCCCACAACTAAGTCAACTGCTTTAACAATTAAGTTCATAAGGCACAAAAAACTGCTGACGGCTTCTTGTATCTGTGCTTTTGTTTGTGTCTGCACATTCATTCTAGAGTGTTGGCAGAGGATATGTAGGCTCAGACAGGCAGGACCTTCTAGCATCCAGACAAACCATCAGAGGCATCATTACCAGAAAGACAAACAACTGATTTCACAGTCTTGTGCTGATAGTGCAGAGAATAGAGAGGCAAAAAACACTTTTATGGCCATGTCACATATTACACATAGCACGTGTTAAACGCACTTAAAATGTGAATGATTGAGGGTGCAGACAGAAGTGCAGCTCCCTGCTGTAACTGCGAATGCTTTGCAGGAAGCGTTCTGAGTTACAATGTTCCCCTTGAACAAACAGAAGTTCACTGTTGGTTCCAGGGGGGAGCAGAATCTAGTTGTTGGCTGCAGCCTGCAGTGGGTTTCCTCTAGCAATGGCCCCTCCCCTCTTCCAGCCTGTCCCTGTTTCAGAATGGGAGGGGGGAAAGGGAGCAGATGGAGCTCATTCTAGGGGTTCCCCAGCCAGCACTGGAAGGTGGAATGGGTGAATTGGAGACCCACACCCCTTGGCAGGGCTCGAATACACCTGCCCCACCCTCCAGCAGGAGCTGAAAACCCCCCAGACCAGCTCTGCTTCCTCTCCCCCCTCCCATTCTGAAACAGTTCAAGACTTGCAGGCAATGCAGACACAAGTTAAAGAAGATGCTCTGTTTTGAAACATCTTCATCTGACCCCTCATGCAATGAGGGGTCAGATTTTCACCCAATCAGCCATTTTTTAACTTGTCTGTAGCCATGCACTTGTGTTTGGTCATGGCTATAAGCTGCTTTCTGTGGCCAAATGTGTTGAAAATTGTCACTTCTGTCTGCACCCTCAGAGTGTTCAAGCAGCAAAATGTACTACATGTGCTTGCATCATAGTCAAGTTAGGACTTTTCATGCAAGAAGTATCTCCATGTTGTATTAAGTAATATGTGTTCAACAATTGTCAGACTGATCATGGAGAAAATACAAGTAATCTGCAGTTCTCACCTAGCCTTGACATCAGCCAGCAACCCCTTTGATTTATTCACTTGTCTAGTTGCCCCAAGACAACTTTCAACTTGATTGCTGGGTGCCCGCAACCCTTTTTCTATTCTTTTTTATTTCTTCAAGTGGTTCTACTTTAAATGCAAACAAACCACAAGATATTTCATTTTTAGCTCTATAATATTTCTGCTCTCAAGCTGAAATTTTCAACCTTTTGAGCATTCATTTTTTCTTTCAGTTAAAAATCCATTTGCCTCAAAGACATGACATTTCTGAAGTTATGTGTTTCCATTACAAAAGTAGCTGTTTCTAGATTGAGAAAATATACCTGTTATAAGGAGGAATGTACCATTTCCACTTTTCCCTCCAGGTGTGTAATTTCTAGTGTATTAGGTGAATCCTTGATAAAGGTGAAAACAACCCTTGGAAATAGAGTGACTCCATTTAATGAATAAAAACCTTGTGCACTAGAAAGTAAAATGTAGTTTAGTGAGTTTGAGGCCCGTTAGAGGAAGAAATCTGCTATTTACCTCTCTCTGTACTGTGAAATGTCTCTTAAACGAACACCTGCTATAGGAATAAATTTGCTAAGTATTAAATTGTCTGCACATTATACCATGACTATTATCAGTTATCTAAGGAAAACATTGCCTTCTTTTCACAGTTTTTTGCTAGAGTCCATAGCAGACAAGTAGTTTATTGTTGGTTCTGTATCACCAGCATTACTTTGGTCAATTGAAACCTTAACATCCACTGATTATATCAGAAAGGCTGAGATTTTCCTAAATAAAAGACAAAATCTAGGGAGATGCAAGTCTTGCTGTGGTAGGATTACCTCTAAGAGTGGGACCACCCAAACCCATACAGAACCTGATGATAAACCTGCTTATTCATTGTAGTGCTTGGAGCCAAAAGTTACTCTTGGAGTCAGGTTTTCAGGAATGCAGCCCTGGCCAGTTGGTATAAGCTAACTGTTCACTGAAAACAATCACTCACATTGTTTGGTTTTAAGGGCATGGGAACATAGGACTGGAAGGGGCCTTCTGAACTGTGGAGTTTAGCCTCTTGCAATTGCAGGCAGCCATTAATCCAAAGAGTCCTCAAAACTGTCTCCTCCAGTCTCTCATCCACACTACGACAACATACCATATACACCTGTGCGAAGTGGCTAGTATTCGCTTTAGATTCGGATTCGGCCAATTCAGGGGACAGTGATTCGATTTTGTGATTCGAATCACTGTCCCATATCAATTTGGCCGAATCTGATTCAGAGACCAGCCACAGTGCAGTAGCAGAGGACTAACTGGTTAATATATATATTTAGGAGTTTTCAGGAAGCAGACTTTATATCACACTACAACAAAGATAAAACCCTTTATTCTTACGCTAATCTGCTTCCTTGGCAGAAAAGTCCTCCCTGAACCCAGTTCCTAGAGAGGAATTTTCCTCTCTCATCTTAAAGGATCCTTTGTAATTGGTACAAAAGGAGGGGAAACTCTAATGCTCATTTTTCTGCTTTTTTAAAGCCTTTTCAGATCATCATATGTGTGCATGTATGTGTGTACATGGGCATGTGTGTATCTGGGGAAAGGTAAAAGGTTCATAAAAGCTCCCCAATGCATAAAACTTCATCTAAAGGTGGCAGTCAGCCTGTTTAATTGGGAGCTTAATTCTGTTGCAGCTGTATGCACATTGTATCTGTAACGGGGCTGTGCCATCATGAGGCTGGTCTTTCTATTCGTCTAGAGCAGTCTGCCCACCTGACTCATCTGCTACGCCTTTGATGTAACCAAAATAGATGTGTACAAGGTGGGAGGCTTCCCATTTAATGCCAGATGCCAAGGGCGTAATACATGACTCTGTACTGTCCCTACATCATGTCCCATGCCTTGCAGATGGCATCCTTATGTGGTTCTGGCCCAACAATGAACCTCAGTCTATGCCCGCCTAGCGTTTGGACCCTGCCTGGATCCCTCCTCCTTAGGTGGCCTACTCCACCCTCCTTCTGGGTGGCAAAACTTCCTAAGCCCCTTTTCCTTGTGGCTCTGGCCCTCTTGAGGACCTTTGGGCCCCAGTGGACCTGGCCTCACCTCTAGGCCAGTTGGGTCTCCCAGCCTCTAGCCTTGGCTGTCCCTCATGGTGGGCACTCTGGCCCTTCAACTGGTCTAGTCCTGGCCCCAGCATGGGCCAGTGAGATTATTTTGAGTAGGTCACTGATAGAGTGGCCATTCATCTGGTTTTATAGAGGACAGTCTTGTTTTCTAGTCTTCTGTCCTCTATTGATATGAAACTGGATGCATTTATGTCCTCTATTTTTCACTGCTTAGCACTCCCCCTCCCCACCACTGACCTCGCCGAGGTCACCTGCAGGAGCTCCCCGCTCGCCCTGACCCTGCTGCCGACACCGCCATGGCCACCTACGGGAGCTCCCTGCTCACCACCACCATGCCCCTGCTGCGAACACTGCTGCTTGTGGGAGCTCACTGTGCCCCCCCAGCCTCGGGAGGCAACTGGTGTTAATGGTGATGGGGACAGTTGTACTAAATGGAACTGCCTTCTATTTTTGAGGTACCTCAATGGCCACCCTAGTCACTGAGCTCCTCGCTCTCACACTCCCATACAGGTCTGTCTTCTTGGGCTCCTCCAAACACAGCTCCCCTTCTACTTAGGCTGGCCTAGGCACAGTCTGTGGGGTCAGCCTGCCAGCCCAGAGGTGCTCTGCCCTAGTTCAATGTGCTACAGAGGGGCTGGATATGGCACAAGAGTGTTACAGTGCAGGGCTAGCCAGCAGGCAGCCCCCACGGTATAGCACCTTTGTGCCCCAGCCAGCTCATCACCATCTACACGTGTGTTTCAGTGCACTAAATAACTCCATGCCATACAAATCCTTGTGTAACCTATTCCTAAAACTATACAATCAACCCTGCACAATTATAAGGTATATTACCCAAAGCACCCTAATGATCCACAGGTAAAGCAGTGGGAATGAGGGCTGTCAGTGTCCTGCCACTGCAAGGTTTGTTAAAATGTACTCAAGAGATCCAAGGAAGATGGCCATTTCTTACATCACAGAGGAAGACCCCCCCCAGCCCTGCACTACCATAGTCCATACTGTTGGCACTGGATTTATGACCCAGATACCTTGTTCCGGGTGGACCCAAACCCTCAGACAGACCACAACCTCTCCATTTGATAATAGCAGAATTTTATTCATACATAGTGATAGCAAATAAGACTAATGCAAACAATTCTGTATCTACCAGTCCCAGGGTTCACAGAGTCAAGGTATGTCTGGCCAACATGTGAGCTTCACTGAGGTTCTTTCTTGAATGTCTGATCAAATATCAAATCTCTCCTAATCCCTATAAAAAAGTATATTGGACAACATCCTGTCTACAGATTCTTGATGTATTGAAGGCAATGGATGTGATACAGGATCTAATTATCATGCGACATTGTCTGGCTATTATTCCACAGGAGGACAGGCACCATGAATACAACGGTTCCTTTCACCTTCCCAGCTATGAATCAGTGGGATCTGACAGATCTCTACTTGGAAACTGATGCCTCACTTTCCATAGTAAAATAAGAGATGAATGTTCACTGTTTTAGTTTGACCCCAAATAGTAGTGGTTTATTTTGGGCTCAATGATGAAAAATGCTACTGACTGCCCTCGATCCTCCACATTTTTAATGGTAGTTTTAGGCCTTCATATGCTAAAACAGTAAGGAATAAAGCTTTTGATAGCATATGTAATGTTGAACATGGTTCTATAGCTTAAAAATGCATCCTCATTTGAAAAAAAACATGATGACCCATGATGCTGAATGAGCCCCAGGCAAAGCTGTTTGGAAATGGTGTATTCTCAAAACTTCATTCAAAATCAAAGAGAAAAATCCAGGAATAAAGAAACTTAAGGAAATTAAAAGTTGTGAGATGCTAATTACTTCTGATTACTTATATATTTTAATTATTCACTGACACTGTATTATTTCTTAAGTAGAACAGGAATTGTTTAAGTCAGAACTTTTTTATGTCCTAGTGTCTCAGATACTTAAAGCAGAGTAATTGTGTTTAATTAAATTGAAACCAGCAAAGCCCTATTGTGTGAAACTTGCAAAAAGGCCTGTAAAATAGGAAATGTCAAGGATTAAACAAACCTCCTTTTAAGCAGTCAAAGAAGAGAGGTGCCACTATCTATAAAATCAGAATCAGGAAAAATACAATAATTATTTTTTTTTAAAAACAGGCCATATGGAAAAACAATATCTAACTTGACAATCTTCATGCAGATATGATTTGAAGTTCATTATTCATTGTATTTCTGTACAGAAAGCTTTTTGTTATCCTTTATGCAAAGTCATTTTTTAATTTAAATGGAGATAAAAGTGCATTCAAAGGATTTTTTTTAAACAAATGAACACAGATGCATTTTATGTAGCTTTTGATATGAAGGTTGAATGAAGCTGCAGGGAAAGGAAACTATATTTAATTTATAATTTCTCCATAAATGGGATCTATTCCTAGGCACTTCCTTTAATATTTATGTGCAGTTGTGGGGCAGAAAGGACATAAGGTTAATTTCTCATTCAAAGCCTTAGCTAATTACTTT
Organism: Gavialis gangeticus; assembly: GCF_001723915.1. Classification (NCBI taxonomy): domain Eukaryota; kingdom Metazoa; phylum Chordata; order Crocodylia; family Gavialidae; genus Gavialis; species Gavialis gangeticus. The sequence goes on from NW_017729015.1 coordinate 1,087,620, forward strand.
TAAAAGAGCATAGCAGTTAAATTTCAGCTCTAAAATGTAAATCTATTTATTAATGTAGAATGAGATAATGTGGGTTTTCTGACTGGTTGGATTAAGTCACATGCTCTTAAATGATCTTGTAGTTTGTGACGCTTGTTTAGACATAAGAAACATATAATTAAGATGCTCCCTTTCATTCCTTTTGTTGGTGCTTAAAGTTATTTTCCACCCCAAAAGCTTAGAACCTAAAATGTTAAAACAGATGGTTTCCCCTCTGCCTGGTCCTTTCAAATGCTCCTGTTTCTCAAGTCTTGACAGCTATATCTGTGGAAGTGACTGCAGTGCCAGTAGCAGGCAACACCTGCTCAGAGGCAATCAGACAGAGCTTTGGTCAGGATAGGCACAGTACAGGCTCTAACCACTCATCCCTTTACCACTCACGTAAAACAGCCCCTTGCCCCTGATGAAATTCATTGACTCTACTACTCTGAGAAAAAACAAAAAATAGATTTCATTTTCAACTCATGTTTTTTTAAAAAAAACCATACCTAAAATTACCCATAGTTTCTAAAAGTAGCCCACTCCTGCTTCACCTAAAAACAATGCATTTCAGGTCATAGCTTTCTGATTATAACCCTGAATAAAATCCTGGCCCAATGACAAAATCACCATTGACTTCAGTGAAACCAGAACCTTAATCCCTTGGGTTTGATACCAGATGTATTTGGCACTGGGTCCTGTTATTCCAGGGGACTGGACTTACTGTACCCAGTTGTGAGACCTTTTCCATCACTATAATATAGGAGCTGTGCGGAAAGACTACAGTCAGCAAATAAATAACAGACCAGGGTTTGAACCCATGTCTTTTACTACCACAGGTATGCTTTTCAACCATTTCAGGTAAAGGAGAAACAGTAGGTGTCTCTAAGGATCAGGAAAGTAGGGATCAGCATTGCCTACTCAGGCAGCAAAACCAGCAAAGGAGAACTTTATTTAAGCCCAGAGCTCCCAGCCTCTAGAGGTCAGTCCAGATCTGGATCATAACACCTCCTACAGCAAGTATCTTTTTTAGCAGCTGGAATCAACTAAGTGAGCAGGAATTGCCCGTGAGCTAAGGGTTGTTGTGTCTCAGTCCAGCCACACCTGAGGGCACCTCCAAGGCTTCTCATTACCCTCAAATACCTTGACTTACATTATATCAGATGTAAACAATACTATACACTTCTCTTTTACTCAAGTTGGCATGCACACAGAAATGAACGGATGTGCTATCCATATTCCTCTCCACTCTTAATTGGAAAGGGTACTCTGATCAAATTAATTCACTTACATTATATTCTCTAATGTGCCATAGAGTTAAGTTGTCCTGAAGCAAAATGAATGAGCAATTTATAATCGAACACACCACATGGTGGGATTCCCAGGGTCCAAAACCCATTTGGAGGGCATCAGAAATGACAACAGTAAAGTAGGAACATCTACAAATCTTAAACCAGTCTGTATGTGCTACACTTCTGTTCTGTTATGGATATAAGCCAGTTTCTGATCACTGGTAACAGTTAAAATGTCATGTCTGTACTTGGCTCAAGTCAGCAACCAGTACCTTCCTTTTGGAAATGCAGCTCTGCATCAGGCCTAGGTCTCTTGATCAGATCAGGTCTCCCCAAGACGGACTGGATGAGAAAGGGCTGAGTGAAAGCCACAGGTAAAGCCTAAAAAAAATATTTGGAGTCTGTGGAAGAGGGGCTGTGACAATTATGTGGTTGTATTGTTTGTTTGATGTTAAAAGTGGGGTTGTGAGTGGGAACGGGTTAGTGGCTGAATTACAGAGGAGCTGGGTGTGGCCTGACTAATGGCACTATGTCCTTTGGATGGTGCAACAGCACCATCCAAAGGACATAGTGCCATTAGTCAGGCCACACCAGCTCCTCTCCGGGGGGGAAGAGCCCCTGCCTAGGGAACTCTGGCTCTTTCTAGAAGCTGGTGTGGGGAGGATGTATAAGCAGAGGAGCTTGAGTAGGCCTTTGTGAGTAAGTACCTGCCAGCTGGCGGTCTGCTGGGGTCTATGGAGGCCTGCGGGTGTGAAGCCACAGGTAGTGGAGAGAGTCTATTGTGTAGGGACAGCAACTGGGCAGAGGCAAACTGCGCTGGAGTGTGCAGTGCCATTAGCCATGCTATACCCAGCTCCTCTACAGTCATACCATTAACCTTTTCCATGCCAGAACAAAACCCATACAAGAAAAACATTTTCAACATAGAACATCAGATAAACAATACAACCACATAATCATCTGGATTAATAGTTGGTTGAGAGAATTGTGGAGAGCACAAGCAGGAGAAGCAGCAAAAAAATGTTGACTGACTTGTAAAATGCTTGGCACCTTGAGCTTCCACTTGACATGATAAAAGCCATCATTTAGAGATTAGAAATGCTCCTTAACTAAGAAGACTGAGGAAATTAGTAATTGAGAGATGGTCCCTCAAGTAGAGAGCAGCAGAGACAAAGGGTCTAGTTTGTTCTTCTCATTTGTGTATGCCTCTGTTTACTGAACCTGATGATCACTACACCGCTGGCATCAAGGGAAGGTGGGAATGTTCAGGCTCTGGCTGATACATGTTCTTCTGCATCAGACCTGGCATATGTAGTGCAGCTGGTATATGTGGTGCATGGCATTTGCTTCAGTTTTTGTCCTTGCTCTGTATCTCCCGTAATGACACAGCTGGGAGCTCTGGGGCCCAGGGAGAGTCCCTCAGTGATGTAGCCTCACTTTTTTTAACACGGTTACAGAAGGAGCCCTTCAAAGGGTAAAGGAGAGGCAATAGAAATGAAGGCCATTGTGGCACCCCTGGCTGGCGCTTGTGAGTATCCTCCTGCTCAGTGGTCGGGGCCCCAAATTGCCTGCCACAACTTGAAGGAATGCAAAAAGGAGGGATATGGCTGGTCTTAACCCTTTAAGGAGAAATGCTGGCTGTGAGCCTCTCCTACTCTGGGAGCACAGTTTGCAATGCCCTGTTGCCCTTGCCTGTTTGCAACAGGGCAGAGCTGGAGGGCACACTCATGCTGGCATCCCAGGCTTCAGCCAGCCCAGCATCTCACCCACTGGCTTCGCCCTTGAACCCAGCTTCTGGCTGGGCTTTTGAATCTCCTGTGGTGGCAGCTCCAGCTGATGTAATCAGCTGACCACCACCCACTTAATGGACAGCTGCTTGAAAAGCTGACGCAATGCTGGCTCATGCAATTCTCTCTCTGCCCCAGACCACCTCTTAGGTAAGTTTGTGGTGGTTCTGGGGTCCCTGTTCCCTTCTCTGTAAGTGTCAGGATCTACCCCCAGCCTTTCCTGCCCCCAAGGGAGCACCCTGCTACCATGGCCATGTTGTCCACTGAGAATGTATGATTTGATGTAATGGTTGAGTACAGAACAGTTTATGTTGAAAATTAATACAGACAAGACCAAAACAATTGTTGCAAGGAAAAGATACCTATAAATGGAAGAATTACATTAAGACAAAGAATGTGAAATGCAACTGCTCTATTTAAATTCCTTGACTTGGTTAACATGAATGAGGAAAGGATTGGACAAGAACTGGCAAGCGTGCTGCAAGTTGCAGGGAACTGCTTCACAGGTCTTACAGATGCAAAGATGTGCTGATACCCTTACTTTCAATGCACAGCCCCTCCCACCGTTCATTATTCCAGCTCTGGGACCCTTCCTTCCAAAGCTCAGCTGATGCCCCAGGCTGTAGATACCTCATTACTTCTGTCCTTATTTATATGCAGTCAAACTCTGCTTATGTCCCTTAATCTTAACTAGTAAGCTCCCTATTATTTCAGCCATGGGTTCCTCAAACACAACTCTGCTTTAAACTGAGATTGTTGGGAGATGGGCAGAAAAGTACTAGAGCAAGCCCAATAAGGAACATGATCTTATAGGGATAATGGAGATCTGGGACTCCACTCATGATTGGACCACAGGTATAGAGAGCTACACCTTGCATAGGAGGGATTGTGTAGGGAAGAAGGGCGAAGGTGTTGGTCTCTAGGTGAAGGAGCAGTACACATCCCTGGAAGCCAAAACTGGCAGAAAAAAAAGGGTGACTTGAGACCCTCTGGTTTAACATATGGGGAGGGTGTGGTGAAGGGGTGTTGATGGTAGGAGTATATTACAGACCTCTGAACCAAGTGGAGGAGCTTGATCTGGAGTTCTCCAGACAATTGGCAGAGGCTGCATGCTCACGGAACATGGTCATCATGGGTGACTTCAGTTTCCCAGACATCTCATGGGAAAAGCACTCAGCTAGATCCAATGAGTCATGTAGTTTCCTCACTTGCACTGAAGAGCTCTATCTGACTCAAGAAGTGTATGGTCCAACCAGGGGAAAGGCCCTCCTGGATTTGGTTTTGGCCAAAGGGGACAATCTAGTGAGTAACCTGAGGATCAAGGGTAATCTAGACGACAGTCACCATGAGATTGTAAGGCAGGGAAATCAGTCAATAGGGTAGAAATCCTTGATTTTAGGAAAGCTGACTTCTACAAGCTTAGGAGATTGGTGGGTGAGGGCCTGCAGGACCATGGTCTGATGGGAAAGGGAGTCCAGGAAGAGTGGTCATGTCTCAAGGATACGATCCTTCGAGCACAAAGGAAGTCCATTCTTGTTCATAAGACAGGTAGCAAAAGAGCTGGGAGACCCCCTTGGCTCAATAGGGAGGTCATGGACCTTCTGAAAATGAAAAGAGAAGCTTATAAGAGTAGATAGCTGGGAATTACCTCCAAGGAGTACACAGGAATGGCCCATCCCTGTAGGGAGCAGATTAGAAAAGCAAAGGCAGAAATAGAATTTAAATTGGCAACAGAAATCAAGGACAATAAGAAGTCCTTCTTTAGATACGTAGGAAGCAGGAGAAAAAATAAGGGAAACATAGGACCCCTGCTCAACTGAATGGGACAGCTGATAACCGGCACTCAGGAGAAAACTGAACTCCTAAGTGAATACTTCATGTCGGTATTCCACCACACTAAAGGTGTTAGCTTGCCTGACGGTGCAGGATGGCCAAGGAGGGGGTGATCACTCACTTATAATTAGCAAAGATATTCTGAGGCTGTATCTAGAGAGGATAGATATCTCCAAGTCAGCAGAATTGGATGTGCTTCACCCAAGAGTGCTGAATGAATTGGCTGACATCATCACACGACCAGTGGCAAAACTATTTGAGAACTCATAGCACTCAGGAGAGGTCCCAGAAGACTGGGAGAGGCCCAGTGTGCTGCCCATCTTCAAGAAAGGAAGGAAAAAGGACCCAGGAAATTATAGGCCAATCAGTCTACCTTGGCCCCTGGAAAAATCCTTAAAAAATTTATCAAAGGATCCATCAGTAGTAGGTTAACAGAAGGCAGTATTCTAAATGACAGCCAACATGACTTTGTGTGGGCAGGTCATGCTTGACCAACCTCATCTCCTTTTACAATCAGGTAACTCTCCACCTGGATCAGGGAGATAAGATTGATGTCATATACTTGGATTTTAAAAAGGCTTTTGATTTGGTCTCTCACACTGTCCCCATGGTAAAATTGGAAAATTGTGGCCTCAACAACTAAGAGTCCGGTGGCTAGGAATTTGGCTCCAACGTCAGACCCAGACAGTGTTAATAGATGGGAGTGAGTCAACAAGGCAGAAGGTGACCAGTGGTGCCCCCCAGGGTTCTGTACTCAGGCCAGTGCTTTTCAACATATTCATCAATGATTTGGATACAGGTGTGAAAAACTTACTGGCAAAGTTCACAGATGACACCAAGTTATGAGGGAGTGTGATCATGCTGGAGGACAGACTGAGGATACAGACTGACCTGGACAGGCTTGTAAGGTGGGCGGATCAAAACCTGATGATGTGTAACACTGAGAAATCCAAGCTGCTCCATCTGGAGAGAAATACTTACTGCAACACACTTACAAGCTCGGGGGTGCTACACTAGCTAGCACCACAACTGAAAGAGACCTGGGGGTCACGATCAACCACAGAATGAACATGAGCTACCAGTGCAACACTATAGCTGACAGAGCGAACAATACAGTGGCATGCATCAACTGATGCATCTCAAGCAAGACTAAGGATGTCATTCTCCCACTATACTCAGCATTGGTGAGGCCGCAGCTGAAGTACTGCATCCTGTTCTGGGCACCGCACTTCAAAAAGAATGTGGAAAAGATTGAAAAAGTCCAAGGGAGAGCCACAAGAATGATTAGAAGTCTAGAGAACAGGCCATACAAGGAGAGGCTGAAGTACATGGGACTGTTCAGCATGGAGAAGTAAAGACTTAGGGGGGACTTGGTGCCAACCTTTAAGTATATAAGGGGTGAACATCAGGGGCTGGGAGAGCATCTGTTCACCGAGGCCCCCCAGGGCAAAACCGGGAATTCTAATATAATAAAAGCCATAGCACTCCTGGCTGTGTGCCTGTCTGTCTGTAATGCTCCAGGCCACATACACATGCACCGCCCAGAGCCTTACTGACAGATAGACACACAGCTGGAGGCAGTGGGGGCCAGGGTGTGTTCTGCCATACAGTATGAAGGGAAGGCAAGGGGAGAAGGGATAGTTTGTGGCCCTGTCATGGCTTGTGGCTGTGGGGGTGGCACGCAGCCATGTGGGGGCATGGCATGTGGCGTGGGGGGCCTCACATGTGGCTACAGGGTGCCACGCAAGGAGCAGGCATGGGGTGCTTGGGCAGAGCCTGCCAGCTGCAGCATGGGGCAGAATGGGGTGGGGTTGCCCCCACTCCCAACATGGCACCTTGCAGCCACACACCACGTGCCCCCCGTGCAGGGATTGCCCGCTGGCTGCAGTGGTGGGGTCCATGGGGCGTGTGGCAGGGCATAGCGTGGGGCATACAGGGTGGATGTGGGCAGCGCCTCCCCAGCTGCAGCACACAGCTGTGGAGCATGGCGTGCCTCCTGCAGCCATAAGCCATGCTCCCCCACACTGGGAGCACCCACTGGCTGTGGCTGCGGGCAGTGCAGGGCACGTGGGGGGAGGCCTGGGGAGCCAGCATGGGGCATGCAGGCAGCACCTGTCGGCTGCAGCACATGGCTGCAGGGCAGAGTGCGCCCCCTGCCCTGGCTCCCCACATGGCATCCTGCAGCCATGTGCCATGATCCCCTGCACCCCATGCCACTCCCGTGTGGCCACATGGGGATCGCCCACTGGCTGCGGCTGTGGGGTGTGCAGGGTGCACTGGGGGAGGCCATGCTGCTGGCTGCGGCCACAGTGTGGGGTGCGTATGCTCTACCCTGACGCCATGGCCCAGGTGCCACACCCTCTGTGCACACCCAGTGCCACACCCCAGTGCATCCCATGCCGTGGCCACTCCCCACACCATGCCCCTCACTCACATGCCACCCCCCATGCAGCCACACAACATTCCCCCACATACCCCATGCCACACTCAGGGACCACTCCCCATGCCACATGGCCATAGCCAGAAGGCGCTCTGCACACCGTGGCCACTGCCCATGCCACGCCCTGCAGCCACCCACCACCTCCGACCATGCGCCCGTGTGGCACACCCCCCGTGGCTAGCATTCCCTGTGACCCTATGCCATGGCTGCTTCCTATGCCATGCCCCATGGTCGCCATGCCACCCCCTACATAGCCATTTACCACATCCCCCATGTACCCCATGCCATACCCTGGGGCCACTCCCCATGCCACTCAGGCACAGCCTGGCTGCTCCCCACACCATGGCCACTCCCCATGCCAAGCCCCATGACCATGTGCCATGTCCCCCACGTCCCCCACATCCCCCGGACCACTGCCCATACCATGCTGTCACAGCCAGCAGGCGTTCCCCATGCCCCCATGCCATGTCCGCTCCCTGCGCCATACTCTACAGTCACATGATACAGACCCTCATGTGCCCTGCGCCATACCCCAGGACCACTCCCTGCACCACACAGCTGCAGCCAGCAGGTGCTTCCTCTGCCATGGATGCTCCCCATGCCACAGCATGCACCACCCACCCACCCCCCTGTGCACCCTGTGCCACAACCTGGGGCTGCTCCCTGCACTATGCAGCTGGTGGGCACTCCCTGCCCTGCAGCCATGCACCACACTCCCCGCATGTAACCGCATGCCACCCCCCCACCCCGTGCAGTGTGGTGAGGATGTGGGGTGGAGCAGGGCTGGAGCCAGAGTGGCACAGGGAGTGGGACATGACACAGAATGGTGGTGGGAGGGAAGGAAGAAGGGCAGGACCTGGAGCGGCAGTGGGGGGCGGGGAATGGGGCTGGACCTGGAGCGGCAGTGTGGGGGAAGTGGGGAAGGACCAGGAGTGGTGGTGGGAGAGGGAGGAGCAGGGCTGGATCTGGAGCACTGGGGGAAGCGTGGGCAGTGGGGCTGGATGCAGAGTGGTGGCAGGAGGTGGGGGAGTGGGGCTGGATCCGGAGCAGTGGGGGGAGGGCACAGGGCTGGACACGGGTCCCCATCCCTGCTCCATCTGCCCATCATTCATGACGGGCATTTTGTTAGTAATGGACATAAACTGCTAGAAGATCACTTCAAATTGGTTATAAGCGTAACCCCTGGCACGCAGTGCTAACCATGGCTGTATCTGATTGGTTAGGAAATGAGGTGCCAGGTAGCTTTACCCCCTGCTCAGCTCACCTAGGTGTGGCCAGAGGCTTCCTGAAAGGAGAGGCTCCCTTTACAATGGAAAGACCTTGCGGACTCAAAAATAACTATTTACAGAATTTAATTATATACCAGAAATAATTGCTAGATGCAAGCAAACATTGAATAATATCAAAAGTTTGAAGCTCTCTGTATACAACACACAAGGATGAGTTTATACAAAAATAACAGTTGATAACTATTTACACTTAGGCAATGATCTAATTAATGAACACAAAGCTAACAACTTATGCACTATGTTAAATACTTATTGTATTAAATCCCTAATTAACTATTTACAACAAATAGCCAGTCACCCTTACCCAAGAATGGAGGAATGAAGCAGTCCCTCAGTCCTCTCATCACACGCTTGTGGGTTCCAGCTTCCTCTGGCTCTCTCACGCAGGCCTAGGCATCTTGCAGTCTGCAGGGACTGTTTCCATTCCTGACCCCTGCAAAACACAAATTCTTCACCACACACCTCTGTCCATCCTTCTCTGCCTGTGCACAGCCTTTCCAAGCCCACAGAGCTATTACACAGTGGAGACCACAGAGGGAGAGCAAACTGCCGCTGCAAACCAGGCACCAGGGCTGTGTGAAGCTTCAGTCCCTGATTCAATTTGGCGGAGATTCAGCACAATTTGGTAGCGAAATCTCTGAATCTGAATCGAATCAGAGGACCCTTTAATCTCTCTGAATCAAATCAGAACCCTCTGAATCAATTCAGAGAGATTTGGAAAGACTCAGCAATTCAGACGTAGAGACGGCTTTAAATATTTTTTCTACATACCTCTAGGTAGCAGGGGCTCATGAGTGCTGCGATGCTGGGGTGACTGGAGTGTCCCACAAGAGCACGGGGGGTTCCCCAGCGGACTCAACAGCAGTCCCGAAAGTGGACAAGAAGCACTTTCAGTCCATTTCCAGGTCTGCCAGGGAGCACTCTGGGAGGCCCCCCATGCCTCCCTGGCTCAGTGACTGGTGCCTCCTGGGTCTGGAGGGCACCTGGGGTCTCCCCATGGCTGATTGTAGAGCCTGGGAGGTGCAGGCGGAGCCCCCAGCACACTCTCCGGGGGACCAAGCCATAGCGGCAGGGTAAAGCCACTACCCAGTGTAGCTCTCAGAGGGAGGAGGTGAGACCAACGTGGCCTGCCCCTCTGTCCATTACTTATAGTGTTGCAGGGGGTGCATCTGGTACAGCAGTTTCAGCAGTGGCAACAGCAGCAACAAATCTTGCCACCATGTTCCACCTCCCATGCCAAGCCTTGCCCACTGGGCCACGGAGGCAGCTCCTGTCTGTGTCAGTCTGGCTACAGCCCCATTCCCACAGTTGTGTTGCCTGTGCCCCCTTGTCCCCCAACTGCATTGTCTATGCTCCCCTTACATCATCTATGCTCCCCCAAATACTTACTGTGAGGAGCTGCAGGAGCTGCTCTCCACACTACCTGGCTGCCACGTGCATGTGTGTGCACGTACACATGCACATGACTCCCCCTGCCTGATCGCCCTCTTCCTGCTCCTCCCAGCCCTAAGCAGCCCCTTGCAGCCTGGAACTCTGCCAGCCTATGATGGGAAACCCATGGTTTCCCATGTTTTCCTCCTCTAAAGGAGAGCCCATTTTCAAAGTCTGTTCACAACCTTTTCATATATTCTTGTGACCCACGTTTGGGTCACAACCCACAGGTTGAAAAATGCTGCTCTAGTCCACAGCTTCCCTGGCAAGTGAGCACCCTGTTAATGGTAGTGGGTAAGGACACCTGGGCTCATTGCCCACTAATGTCAATTCAGTATCAGAGGAAGGCATCCACCAATAGGGAGCTGCACCAAATTTGACCAGTCACTTTGTTTCTACCTCTCCTCCCCTGATCACCTGCAAACATGTTTAAGTCTCTGTCCATGTTCACCTGTAACATATCTGACCCCATTTCCTCCCATGCCCCTTCTCTGCACATTTGCCTCTTACATGGCCCCTGTTCCTACAGAATCAGAGTACACAGAAATCTGTAATGATTAACAACACGTGAATTAGTAAAGCAATGTTGACTCTGTTTTGAAGAATGGATGCACAGCAAGCTAACTGCAGAGGAAAACATGGGCATTCCTCTGATGACTAACTGTTACTTTAGATCATGATTTCAGTCCTGGGCACCTCATTCTGCTGCTACTGAACACTAGAGGGTAATCAATTACTGGCAATTAATGAGGTTTACTATGTAGTACACATGTGCATGTGTAGATGTACATGCTTACTGCCCGGTAAAAATGCTACTTCACAGTAAAGCAGCTCATGTAGATGCACCCAGAGCTACCTAAGCTTCCCAGGTATCAAGCTATCTGTTTCTGAGCATGCCCAGAACTGGCTAATTTATGGCACTTCTGAGCATCTCAGTACCTAGCTCACACCAAAGACCTGTTAGGCAGCAGTGTAACACAGGCGTGACCAGGGCATCAGCTCTGGTGGCAATGTGGGGGTGAAAGGCACAAAATTAGCAAGTGCTGGGTTGCTGGCTCAGCTGCACTTGCTACCCCATGCCCGGCTCCACCCAGGACACAGACCTGCCCAGTTATGCCTCTGCTGTCAGGTTCTGAGTCAGCCATTCCTTTGCTTTTCTCATCTGTAGGGCCAGCATGGTAGGCATTCCAAGAGTTTTCAAACTGGATCAAGACTCACAGAAAACACAGCCAGGGGAGAAAGGGGCACTACTCTTTCCCTCTTTTATTCACATGCTGGTGATTCAAATATTCACCTGGGATATGGCAAACCCAGGTTAAAATCCTTCTTCTGCCTGAGAGGTTTTGAGTCCGTTTGAACTCACCTTCAAGGAGTGCGCCCTAATTTGCAGTGTATAGGGCACACTGTGACCAGCTGGGGTGGCAGGACTTTTTCAGTCTTCTTCATCAAACTGTTCATTTTGGCATGAAAAAACAGTCAGTGGGTCAGAACAAGAGCAAGTGAGGCAATAAAAATGACTATAAACTAGTTGCTGGAGCTTTTGCTCAAACCACTACATTTTGGGGGATAAAAAAAAAAAGTTTTTCTTCAATACAACACTTGCAGCAGCACTGGCATTTTTCTCTGGTGCCAGACTTTAGAATAAGACATTCAGAGAAGGCAGCGTGGGTCAAGGTCAGAGCACCCTGAAGGAGCAGGAGTAGAGGCGGTCCAACACAATCCATCAAAATGGTTTTTTCTCCATCAGAATAGAACATGATAATTTTTGACAAAAAATACTAAAGTTTTCTTCAAGAAACCAATACCCAACTATCTCATTTGATTTTTTTTTTTTTTTTTGCTGCCATCTAAAATTTTGGGGTGACAAATAATGGTCCTAGCTATGACTGTTGCCAAGTCCACTGGATTGTCCCTGTTGTGCGGCAAGACTCTATTACACATTTTTCCTTCCTTTATTGATGAAGGACCCTGGGTCAGTGCTAGAGGCAGAAGAATCATTGAGACAATACACAGATTCATTTCTGTCCAAA
>NW_017729015.1:1104739-1131593 GCF_001723915.1 Gavialis gangeticus
CTATCTCATTTGATTTTTTTTTTTTTTTTTTGCTGCCATCTAAAATTTTGGGGGGACAAATAATGGTCCTAGCTATGACTGTTGCCAAGTCCACTGGATTGTCCCTGTTGTGCGGCAAGACTCTATTACACATTTTTCCTTCCTTTATTGATGAAGGACCCTGGGTCAGTGCTAGAGGCAGAAGAATCATTGAGACAATACACAGATTCATTTCTGTCCAAAATCATTAACCAGGCCATCACTGTCAGTGATCTGGTTTCTTTAATTCATGTCAGTAATGCACTGGGTTTTCACAGCCCACCACATACACATATGCATATAGAGCCAAAAAAGGCTTTGAAACCAAAGCTTTTGCTTTTAGCAAATGCTAATTCCATAACGGCATCAGCACCAGTTTTATTTCCTTGCTTTTTTGCTGCCTCCTGAGACTCCTTTATTTGTGTTTTGTGTTACCTCTGATTTTACAAGTGCTGAGGCTGAGAGTAACCAGGGGGATGTTGATCACACAGTTCTGAATTGGATGCTAATAAGAGGAGGGAGAGAAAAGCTCAGGAGAAGCAAGAGGCTTGGTGAGTGGGTTTGGAATGAACTCAGAGGTTCACTCAGTCATAGGAGAACAGCACAGCATCAACAGTCAGCTTTGTACTTCTACCAGACAAAAACCTCCTCCTTTTCTCCTCTCTAGAGGCCAGTCTCCCTATTCAGAGATACCTGTCTGCAGGGATTATGTAGTAGGCCTGTGCGAAGCAGCAAGTATTCTATTTGGATTCAGATTTGGCCAATTCAGAGGCACAGTGATTCAATTCGGTGATTTGAGTCACTGTCCTGATTTGATTCAGTTGAATCGGATTTGGAGATTTGGCGCCGTTTCGGAGATTCAGCCATAGACTATGATGGGGAATCACTAAAATACTTATAACTTTGTCACTTTTTTGCAGATCCAGATGAAAACATCAAGGATGGTAGCGCCTTCTGAGGGCATGACGTCTGCCAATTTTCAAGGAGATAGGTGCAGGGGTTTCTGTGAAAGCGCCACTCAAAGTGTTGAAAGCAAAACTCATATCACTTATGTGGGTTAAGGTATGTAGGTTGTAGCTGTGTTGGTCTTAGGACATAGGCAGACAAGGTTCTCTGGGTCAATCTCATATCTTTTATTAGAACAACTGAATAGTTGGAGAAATGTATCTTAAAAAGCTTTCAGGTTTAAAAATCCTTTGTCAGGCTGAGGAGGCATCTGCAGTTGGTGTGTGCTCTTCCTGGATGGAATGAGTAGTTTTGTTTGAGTTTTGGCCCTTGAATCGCTTTCAGAATTTGAGCACAACTCTCAGCACATGGGACTGAAGGTGGAGCCATGTGTCATCTTCTGTTAGGGTAAAGATTTGCAGGGCAAAGGGAGATCTAGAATGGGCCAGACTTTCAATTTAAAAAGCTCCTAGAAGCAGAGATGGTCCCCAATTAGAGCACAAGTCATGCCATTGAGTATTGATCTGGAACAAAAATGGAGGGGGAAATGGAAACTTTCCCATCAACATTGTCTCCATTTTCCTTCTCTTGTTCTTTTTGGAGTCAAGTCAGGATTGAAAACCTGCTACCACTATGACCATAAATGGTACAACCTATACTGGTCAGCATTGAGTGCTGAGCAGTAGTTAATTAACCTGGTAACCTCAGGAAGTTGCAATGGCTTTGGGCAGATAAGCACCTGAGGAGGGTATGGGAACCCTTAGTGGAGGAACTGCCATCAAAAGTTGGATGAGCATAACAGCTCTGATTTTGCCAATGGCATCCACACAGGGCAGATTGGGCCATACAGCCATGCCTGGCAACCTATCTAGGAGTGGTGCCCTGAAAGGCAGGCAGATGGAAGACCTCCTCTGCACTGGCAACTCCTGCAGTGTAACTGGTTCCGTTTGTGTTGACTCCCAATCCTTCCTTTGGACCAAAGCAGTGTAGCTGAGAGGAGGATGCTGAAACTTGGGTGTAGCAGGGCACTAAGGTGCCTGCTACTTGGAAAGCTGGAGTAGTGGCTCAGGTGCCGGTTGCTAGGGGCAACCGGAGGGAGCTAAGGACACACACCTGTTTGGTCAGCTGAATGAAAGGAGCAGGGCCTGGCTCAGACATAAATCACAGGCCAAAGCCCAGAGAGAGATGGGCAGCCTGCGGCCAAGGAGGAAGGAGCTCAGCCCTGAATGTGTGAAAAGGAAAAGGCCTGGATGTGCAAGCGACATGGGTGAGAGATGGAACACCTGTGGTGTGGTTCGGAGGACATTTTGGCCATGAGGCGTAGATTTGTGTTATAGCTGAGGGGCTTGTGTTTTGGTTGTTGTTACACCGGAGGTTCGGGCGAGGCTATAAGGGGATGGAGGAGGCCTTGTAGGGGAACCACGTTAGAGCGTGGACCCCAGCCCCAGAGAGTAGGCAGCACTGCTGAGAAGCCCCAGAGAGAGAAGCAGCGACCATGAAGCCAAAAGGGTGCAGCAGAGGCAGTGTGCCTCCCAGACTGCCAGAAAGGACAGAGCAGGGAGGGCATTGACCCAGAGCATCTGCAAGGGCACAGCAGAGGGGCAGGTGTCATCCCTGAGCACCAAGGCAAAGGAGCAGTATTGGGAGAAGGTTGACCCTGAGTATCCCAGAAGGCAGAACAAGGTCGTGGAGAACCTGAGCGCCAGTGGGCTCAGGGTGAGCGAGAAGCCCCAGAGAGAGAGGGCAGCAAGAAGCCCCAGAGAGAGGGGGACAGTGGCCGTTTGAGCACTGTGAAGTACAGAGCGAGGCGGGGCTCCAGAGAGCCTGAGCAAGATGAGACTATGAAGGGACAGAGCGTCAACAGGACGTGGAGTGAGGCAGGGCTGTAGGATGCCCCAGTGCCAGGGAGACTGAGGCGGGTCCGGCACGTAGCAGGAAAACCGTAGCCAAGGGAACGAAGGGCAGCCTCCCTACAATAAATACATATCATCAAAGACGTGGCAGACGAGATTCCGAGGGTGCTTAGAGAGCGCTTGGCACGGTACAGAGGCGGACCTTAGGGGAGAGCACGGCGACCCTGGGTTTCCATCCTGCTACATTGGGCAAAGCAGTGTCTCCATATCAACTGCTCAGGATATTGCAGCCACACCAAATGGAGTCATAGGCTGCTATATCCACTGTCTCTCTCAGACAAAAGGATGCCAATCATTCTTTTTAAATCTGAAAATACAAAATATAAGAAATTCAACAAGCAGCTCAAACCTGAGGAGGGCATAGATGAAAAAATAGCTGACACACCACGGTGCTGTGGGAGAAGCTTGTATCTGGACACAATTTATCCACATGTACAACCATATTTGCTTGCATACCACATGCACCTTTTCCCCCCAAAATACCCATCCAAAATGGGGATTTTTTAAGCAAGGAAGATTATTTTTTATGCTTGAATAGAGGAATGGTGAACACTGGAATGGCTGCTGAGGGCTGCCTCTATGCTGGGCTTCCAGCTGCATGGAGGAGTAATGGAGTCCACTCCCAGCCAATGTTCCCTCTAGAGAGTAGCAGTCTGTGAGCGTGCCACTTCAGTCTGTGAGTGTGCCGCTTCTGTTCCGCCTCCCCCCTTTGGTGTGGTGTGGGACACTTACCGAAGGTAAGCTCCTCACTCCTCACCCAGGGCAGGCAGTGGGGTTGGGGGTTGGGGCCTAGAGGCTGGGGGCTGGGACCTGGAGGCTGGGGCTTGAGGCCTGGGGGCTGGCACAGGCTCCACCGGCTCCAGGGAACTGCTTCCCCACGTTGCTTTGGGGAGCGAGGAGGCACATGGCATCAGAGCTGGGGAGTGGAGCAGTTCCCTGGAGCTGGTGGAGCCCGCGCCAGCCCCAGCCTCCATCCCTGCCTTGCCTCACCTCAGGGAGGAGCCGCTGCCTGCCCTAAGTGAGGCTCCGCTGGCTCTAGGGAACTGCTCCACAGGCTCCGGGGAAGTGCTCCACTCCCCAGCCCTGATGCCACATGCCTCCTCACTCCCCATGGCGATGCAGGGGAGCAGAGCAGTTCCCTGGAACTGGTGAAACCTGCACCAGGCCCCTTCCCCCACCTCACTTCGGAGCTTACCTTCAGCTCCTCTTCTGGCATGCAGCCTTGAAAAGTTGGTGTGCAGCCAGACTTTTAGTTGTGTACGACCGTGCATGTGTGCACTTTAGAGGGAAACTTGCTCCCAGCATCACTCACTATCTCCTTGCAGCTCTGCAGCTTAAGATTGAACAGTCACAGCCACTGCTGAATTGGCAACAGCTTTTGGCTGAGCAGCATAGATGTAGCTGTAACAAAGTTAAAGCTTGAGCTGCAGAGCTGAGAGAAGAGAGTGACTGATGCTGGGTGCATCTACATGTGCAAATTAGGCTTACTGGGCACATATGCATGAGACGCTTTATTGTGCAGTAGAGCTAATTACTGTGCAGTAAGCATCCATGTCTACACATGCAGACACTTACTGAGCAGTAATTGGCTCTAATCACAAGTAAACTTGCTACCTGCAAATGCAAGTAGCAAATTTACTCAAGATTACTTACTGTACAATATCACACATGTGGATGCCTGACCAGGAGCAAATGTGCTTCCAGTCAGCCAGGCAGCAGGGGGCGAGAGATTGCTCCCTGCCCCTGGGAGCTGCCTACTGCTGGATGGGTTCCACCACTGGAGCCTGGGTAGAGACAATGTCCCCCCACCCCAGCGGCAGGGAGCTCACAGCCCCAGGTCTACGATCGTGGGGCCAGGGCTGAGAGACCCTTATCTCTGAGTGCCAGTTCCATGGTCACGGGGGTGGTGCTAGGAAATTCTTCTCTCCCAGCCTGAGCCCCGGAGTTGCAGGACCCGGGCTGAGAAATTCTTCTTTCCCAAATTTGCTCCCAGCCAGTATCTATACATGCACTACTGTGCAGTAAATCTACTACTTGTATTTACAGGTAGAAGAAAACCAGGCATTAGCATATTGTAATGTACAGTAGCTTCTGCACATGGTTACACAGTGATGCTTTACTGCACAATAGATTAGTCTACTGCACAGTAAAAGCATCTTGTGTAGACACCTGCTGAAGAGTATATTGTGCCCCTACTCTGTGTAGCCATCATTCAGCCATGACTTTTTTTCTTTATTCTGTTGTCCCAAAACAAGGTGTGTGTCTTATTTAGGGGTATGTAGTATGCAAAAAAGTATGGTGTAATTGGATCAGATGCTCATTTTGAGGTTGTATATAAGAGGGTCCGTAGAATGAAGTTCCTTTGCATGATGTCTCAATAGCACCTGTCTTTACATGGGATGAGAGAAGCTGGTGAATGCAAAATAGTATTCATATCCTCCTCAGGGCTTTTTTGATCCTGGTGACTTTCAGTATAGAAATAATCTGGCCCTAGGGGAATTCATGTTGAACAGAAGTGAATTGCTAATCACTGTGAGATACTGTTATTATTTTAATTATTCTTTATTTATACTTTCAAATTATCAACAGCAAGGGCCCTAGCCCTGTGAGCTTACAGTATAGTTTGCAAACTTCAATACCTAAAGGTAGGCCCCCTAACTTATACCTGCACTTAAAGGAGATGCAGATGAATTTAAATTTTGAAACTGTCCACCTTGTTGCCTCACTCAGACATGTCCAGTGGCTTGGAGGAGTTTTGGGTATAAGACTGAGAAAATCAGCTTGGGAAGTCTGTGAAAGCTTTGCCTCAGCACTGAGTGGTTGGCACTGCCCAACACACACCGGGGTGGGGTTCCTGCCCCCAGTGGATCTGAAGGAGGGGCATGCATCAGAAAGGAAAGTTGTTCTTGGTGTAGAATGGCTTGAGTGCTGGCATGGGAGAAGGAGAGGAAGGAAAGTGATTTCTGTATATTCAATCTGACTCAGGGCTGATGCAACTGGCCAGGCAGGACAGGTGGCCACCTACGGCAGTAAATTGTAGGGGGCAGTAAAAGCAGTGTGCATACACATTGTACATGCTCATTGGGGGCATTCTCAGGATTCTGGGCATGTGCAGAAGTGAGCAGGGCAAGTCTGGCGCTACAGGGGCTCTGTCTGGAGCCTGCCCTTGCCAGTTCCCATGTATGTTACAAGGAAGAGCGGCAAAATTTCATTTGCCTGGGGCAGCAAAAATCCTTGTGCTGCTCCAGATCTGACCTACCTCTCGCAGAGAGAATGTCCGGAATCACTTCATTTAATTCAAAGAACCAAATTCTGTTTTCATAGAGGTGAAAATCTACAGTAGCTTTGGTGTCTTCCTCATATTACAGAGGTCACCATTTGTTGTGACCGAGTTAAACTCAGATAAAACTTTATAGGTGAGAAGCACACATTAATCTCTGTAGCTGGTGCTACCTGCTCACCCCATATCACACTTCTGATCTTAATGAAGCCCCTCTTTGCAACAGCGCTGCCTGGTTTATGGACATTTCTCTAGTTCTAGGGTGCTGTCTAAGGGGAAAAGGTGCCTTTTAAAAAGATAGGAAGGCTGTGTGACTTAACACTGGAATCAGGACACCTGGCAATGGATTTTCAGATAGCATGAATTGTCAGAGCTCCATTGGCCTCACAGGAAGAGTTGTCCTTTGGCTTATGTTCCTGCCTCTGCCACTAACTCACTGTGTGACCTGAGTATACATCTTGGAACAAGGGATTCAGGCTGTACCTACAGAATTTGAGACCCCCTCCTGGGAAGTAGTTACTTTGAAAAGAATTAAGGGGGTTGTAATGGACAAGCAATTTCTCTTGAGCTCCCAGTGTAATGCAATGGCAAAATGGGCTGATGAGATTCACAGAGCTGCTGTGAGAGTGATTAACGGATGATTTTACCTTTGGATACAGCATTTGTGAGGCCAATGCAGGAATACTGGACCCAGTCCCAGTGCACACATTTTGAAAAGCATATTGAAAAATTGGAAAAGCTACACAAAATCCACCACAAAAATGGTTTAAGGAATGGAGAAAATGCCTTACTTTGGCATATCTAAACCACATGAGTACCACACCTAGGGTGCTTGTACACATGACAGGGGTTTAGTCCTCAGGGCTTTATTCTATGCCCCTAAATTGGAATGGTGGGTTTTTAACTGAAACCCACCATTTCAATTTTTCTGTCATGTTACAGTGAGAGGCCTGATTCTTTTTTTTTTTTTTTTGTGGAGCTAGAGCCTGCCTGAGGCTGGGGGGTGAGCAGCTGGTGGTCCAAGCAGGCCCTGAACTGTGGGGGGCCGGTCCTTCCCTCTGCAGTGGCAGTGTTCCTTAGGGCCACACGGATGGGCAACACCCAGCCCGATCCAACCATTCCCCCAGCCCGCCCAGGGAGCAGCACCCAGCAGACTTCCAGCAGGAGGGCTCAGGGAAGATTTGGATAGGGCTGGGTGCTGTCTCTGAGCTGAGGCAGCACCCAGCTCACTAGCAGCCTGCCTGGGTGGCCCTGGGGGGCACTGCCACCACAGAAGGAAGGACCAGGGCCCCCTGTAGCTCAGGGGCCGCTTGGCCCACTGGCAGCTCACTCCCTGGCCATGGGAGAGGCAGGCCGACTCTGCCAAAAAAAAAGAAAAGAAAAGAATTGGGCCCCTCACCGCTTCTTTTAGCAGGCACCTGTGGTCAGTAGGACAGTTGGAGCCGCTTGGGAATGGGCTGGATTGCCCTTGGAGCAAGTGTGGGAAGGTGGCAGGAGGGTGGCTGGGTTTACTGGTGGCTGGGGAAGGCAGAAGGGATGTTGCATGGGACGCTGGAAGCCCAGGTGGGCTGCTAGCTGGCTGGGTGCTGCCTCTGCTCAGACACTCCCAATCCAATGCTTCCCTGAGTCTGCACAGACTGCCAGCACCCCATGCGCTGTCTCCACTACCTTCTGTCACTGCTAGCAAACACAGCCACCCTCCTGCCACCTTCCTGTAATGCTCCAGGAGCAAGCCAGCCCATTCCTAGGTGGCCCCAGGCATCCTGCCAGCTGGAGGAGCCTGCTGAAAGCAGAAGTGGTGAGGGGCCTGCTCCTTTTTTCTGCAGAGCCTGCCCCCTCTCCTGTGCTGGCGGGGAGGTGAGCCAGTAGCTGCATTGCTGCAATTTGCAATGTTTCAAACTAAACTACATTGAGATGTAGTTTAGTTTGCAATGACGCAAACTTATATAAAACCTCCAAAACTCTTGCACATGTACAGTGTAATGCCATTAAGCCACACAAAGTGACATTTTCATCACATGCACATGGTCATGGTGTCACATGTACAACTGCCCCTAGAACTCCAGATGAAGCATGTGATGCTGCTGCTCTTTGAAACAGATGCACTGCAACCACCTTGGTCCGGTCTTGGTTGTACAGTAATAAAGTTACTATCAGGAATGTTTACTGGCACATACCCAGCACCACAATAAGGTGGGTGGGACAGCAGAGCTGGCATGGTACATCCTTGCAGCATGACCTTCAGACATAGTAGACATGCCCTTAAAAAGCTCAGACTGTTTAGGTTTTCCAGAATATGGAGAGGTGACTTGATACAAAGTACATAGACCTTTATACTGGATTCAGTTACACCAGAGGCCCCTTCTAGTCCCATTTTCCCTTTTGTTAATATGCTCACAGGAACAAAATACCTGGTACCAAAGAGCTCTTTAATTTAGTGGAGAAAAGCAGAACAAGAACCAATGACTGGTAATTAAAGCAAAGCAGATTCAAATTAGAAATCAGGCACAGGTTTGGGGTTTTGTTTGTTTTGTTTTAGCAGTGCATATGATTCAGTCTTGGACTGAGGTGGATTCTCAATCTATTGCAGTCTTCAGATCAGAACTGAACATCTTTCTAGTGCTTTAATGAAGTACAAATTAGTGGCCCCAATGCAGGTGGGAGAACAATGAAACTTTATGCTTGGTGCCGTATGCAAAATCATAGCATAAAAAAATAAAATAAATAAAATAATAGGATGGGACCTCAGGAGGTTATCTAGCCCAACCCTTGGTCAAGGCAGGGTTGATCCTGTCTCAACCTTATTTCATTTAAGTGTTTATCTAATACACCTTTAAAAACTTCCAGGAATGGAGATTACACAACCTCTCCAGTTAATTTGCTCCACTCCTAACCACCCTCATAGTGAGAAAGGTCTTCCTAATATATCCAACCTAAATTTCACTTGTGTATAAGCATTTCCTTTATTACTACCCTTTATGGACTTGAAGATTATATCATATCTCCCCTCAGTCTTCTCCAGATTAAACAACCCCAGTTCGTCCAATCTTTTCTTGTTAGCCATGTTTCCTAGAGATGAACCAGTGATTCCTTCTGGGTTTAAAAATCTTTGAATCTAAGGTTGGGCCTGTTACTTCACCTGTCTTTGCCTCGCATTCTCCATCTGTAAAATGGGGTAATATTCTTCTAGCTCCAGGGCTGCTGTGATAGTGTATTAAATGATGCCTTAATGATGCTTTAAATGATGAAAGCACTGTCAAAGTCTTAGATGTGAGGCATGCAGAAGGGTCAAATATTACAGCTGCATATAAAATACATGCAGTCTTAGTTTGAGTGGCTTAAGAAATATTTTATCAATAATTACTTTAAAGATGAGAGTATTTTTAATATTTAAATAAGAGCTTCTATCTGGGGAGATGAAGTTTTCAGGGCAGGACACAGACAAAATGCCTCGAGGTGAATGACTGATAAGGAATGGAGAGTGAATATAGCCTTCTTTCTCTTAAGAGGTGCTGTGCCCCTGCCCTTATCAAAAGGCATGAGTGACAGCTTGAACAGACTCAAGTGAGGCTTTTTTCACAGATGTTCATCTTCTTCCTTTAGCTATTAGTCCCTAAGTCTCAAAGTGTTGCAGGAGGCAGGAAGGAACGGAGTTCTGGTGTCCCTTCTGGAGATCAGGATAGAGTCTGGCTGAGCAAACAGTGCATGCAGAAGGCAGCTTATACACTGTCAGTGGAGATGGGCTTAGACCCGAAACCCAGTACTTTGGGAGGCTCCAGTACCAGAACCAAAACCTGCAGATGGAGTCCATTTGCATTATTAGTTGTGTGTGTAGTACCCAGAGGGGGAGAGATATATTTGAGAGCAGATAAGAAGAGAAAACTCCATGCCCCCAGGGTCTTCCTATGAGATACAAGATGGCAGATGGCAAGAAAAACAAAGAGGAGGAATAAGGTATGTGAGGAAGTGCAAGCACACACAGCTATTTGGTTTGGCGACATGCACATCTTGGGGAACCCATAACAGGTTCCTGCTTTAATGCCATTTTTTTAGGATAGCTTCAAATACCCAGGCCATACTTGGGCCTTATTTTCTAGTTCCCCTGAGTCTAAAATTCCTGCTCCTGGGGCAGGGGGCTGGACTTGATGATCTTCGAGGCCCCTTCCATCCCTAACGTCTATGGAAACCTAAATGCTGCTTGCCACTTCCACTCAGGAAAGAATCAATTCCCTTGTTTTAGTTCTTTGGGAATTAACATGGAAGTACACTAGAATCAGGGAGACAGTACAGTACTTTACCGTGATGTTGAATGTCATGTATAGTAATTTTGTAATGTGAACTACAGTGCCCAGAAGTCTCCAGGAGCCTGGAATAAGGAACTGTGGTGTGAATTGCAGCTCCCAGAAGCCTCCAGAGGACTGGAGGAATGAACTGCAATGGGCACTACAACTCCTAGAAGCTGGCAGGGGCAGGAGGAAGTGGAATGAGCAGCATGGGAGCATGGGTTGCAGAGAGGGAGACATGTGGCCAGAGAGCCTGATGGAGCGGCAGAGCTAGGACTGCAAGCTGCACCAGTGGGGCTCAGACATGGAGCCCGGACAGATAGCAGTTAAGCATTTGATGGGACCAGAGACTGGTTTGGAGCCCTCCAAAGTTGTGGGAGGGTTAAAGGTTCTGAAATGTATATATCATGCTGTTACTGTTGTCTGCGGGTTACTTGTTCTTGGGTGATTTCACCAGTGTCACTGTTTACTTCCTGTTACCCAGATCCTAAGTGTATGTACTTTAAATTTAATGTGTATTTAACTGTGTCTGCCCCCCTCTCCTTAGTCCATTGTCTTGTGGCCCCCAGTCTCCAGCATCCCTTATATAAAAGTAGGAACTTCCCTTCCCAGCTCCCTGTGCCAGTTCCTGGGGTTGCAGGATTTGGTACAGGAGGTCACTTCCACAAAAACTGCATCCACTCCCTCAACCTGCTACTCCCAGATTTATTCTGGAGTCACAGTTCAAGCTTTGCTTAAGTAAATAAGTGAAAAGACCTGTAAAACCCTTTAATAAAATTTAAGGCATCAAGTGACACTATGGCAACAGGCTCCTGGCTTGCACTGAAGATAGTGCTGATTGGGAATAACAAGAGAAGGGCAGCACTCAGACTTGATTCTGTTCACTGGTAGTAGGTGAGTAAAAATAGCTTGTGGTATGATTCCTCCACATTTTTGCTGGGTGTAAATGATTAATGAATGATATTGTGGAAAGCAGATGTACTGTTGCCACAGTAACCGAGGCGAGTGGCAGGCAAGGTTTGTCCACACGCTGAATACTGAAATGGTGATATTCATGTGCAATGCATATATTTTAGCCTTCATAAGATTCTTGTTAATTATTAACACTATAAGGTCCTAACCTGAGGGAAAATGTATAAGGGAGGCTAAATTTATTATAAATCCTTTCAGTTTTCTCTCCCAGGCCACCCCCTCCTGAATAAAATTATACTCTTATCTCTGTAAAATCTCCCATTATCTTCCTTTCAACTCTGGTAACCTATTAACATTTTTAATATTTAAAAAAGCATAATAATGCTACTGAAAATGTGTGTGTGGAAATAACTCCTGCTCCCTCACACTCATTTAATTGCTGTTTTTCTCCACCACTGAATGGTCACCCTCTCTGCCTGGGAAGCAGGCAAGTGGTCTACATTTTATAGTGCAAGTGTCTCTTATTTGAATCAAGATATGATCTGTTTTAAAGGGCAGCTGTATTTAATGTGGCTGTTGGGAGCTTAATTTTGGTGGATCTGTCACTCTAGAGGCATAGTTGTTATGGTTTTAGGGTCTACGTTTAAATGTTAAATTCCCAACTTTTAAAGAGACAGTGTTGAATTTTGGAACCATGCCTTAAGTAACTCAGATCAGCAGTGGGAGAGCAAGAGGACACTCGGATCATTTTGAAAAGCCTAAGGAAACAAGAGAACTATTTGTCAGACCCCCATGCTAAGGATAGAAAACAGCAGTGACTATTGCAAAATGCAACAATAGCCAGTATCAGGCTCTCGCAGTGAAATTGTTAAGCAGTGCTATTCCAAATTGACAACCAGCTAGTGATCACACAGAAAACAGCCATATTGTTGACAAAATCCCCACCCCTAGCCACTGCTTCCCTGGTGCTGGATCTGCTAATGATGGCTGAGCAGGCACTCCCATAAATAACCATAAGGCAGTGAGTGAAAATAAAGAGTAGCTGGCTGGCTGGAGTCTGTCTACACAGTCAGGTGAGAGTTAACACAAAATCAGGTCATGACTGGATAAATCCCTTGGCAGCAGCTCTACCTGAGGAATGAGAATATATTACAGAGCTCTCTCTTTTGCTACTGTCCTCCCCCAGTTGCTGGCTTCCCCCAGCATGTAAAGAACAGAGGGCTGAGGGGAGGGCTTGGATGGCTTATAAGAATATCTGCTTTCCCCCAGAAACCCTGCCTACCTTGTTCTAAAAGATGAAAAATTATATGAAATGGGGTTAGTGCCCATGGGAGCTGCCTGAAGAGAGATTCTGCAGACTCCTTTGCTGACAACAAAACACCCCATTTTACAGAGGCAGACCTGAACCTGGTCAGTGGCAGACCTTGATTTTTAGATATTGAACGTGATCCTGAGTTGGCTACAGATGGGGAAAAAATGCTGTACAACAGGACAGCCTTGGGGCCGCCCAGAACTATGTGGAAGCATAGTATTTGTGCATTACAATAGTCCTTACCATCCAGGGGACTCAAAGCACTTCACATGGGTAAGGAATTATGTCATTTTCCCCATTTTATAGATGAAGAAACTGAAGAACAGGTAAGTGCTGTGTCTTCTTCAAGGTTACACAAGAAAGGGTGTCACTGGACAGTGGACAAGTCTCTTTTACTTGTAGCTAGCACTTATCTTCTCAGGGGGCATGTCTACACATGCATGTACTCCAGCCTAGATTTGCTGTGCAGTAAATTACTACCCAGTAAGGGTTTTTGGGTAGGTGTCTACACATGCTGAGATTAGAGAGAAAATTTGCTACCAGGTCCCTGCATACCTGCAATGCACCCCTGTGGACACTGGTGGGAGCTCCAGGCTCCAGCTACAGCTCCCAGCTCCTGGCAGCCATCTTTAGAAGCCAGTCCTGCTCTCTGGGAAGCCCCTTCCCTGCCCAGCAGCGGCGTGCCCAGTGCAGAGGCAGCATGCAGCAGCTCCCTCCTTGTCCACTCTGTTTCCCCACACCATGGATGCTCCAGCCCCTGCCCCGGCAATAATGACCAGCACCCTATGGTCCTGGCCTTGCTGGCCCCAGTAGCACCCTCTACCCAGGCCCCAGGAAGGCCCCCAGCAGAGGCCAGGGCACCAGGTGTCGGATGCCCTGACCGACCACCTCCTTCTGCACTCCCCTCTCTAGCCTGCCTGGACCACTGTTCATGGACCTTCCCACTCCACCTGCCTGCCCGCCCCTTCCCTGCACCAGGCTCACTGCAGACACATGTCAGAAGAATAAGTCTTTATTTCCCTCACATACAACAGACTCCCCCTCCCTCCCCAACGCACAGGGCCCCTTCACCACTCACCTCACCCGCAAATTATAAAAACCCCCTCTTCCCTGTGGAAGCTATGTACAAGGTGTGTTTTTGGAGTCCTGGAATGGGAGCCATGAGGTGGGGATGGCAAGGGGGCAGAGACTGGGGACAGGCAGGCAGCATCCCTGCCTGTGGCTGTTCCCTCATAGGTCTGCACACCACAGTGACTGGGGCAGGTGGGGGGCTTGCCCAGGGGTGATGGCACTCAGTGCTCTTCTAGGGCAGGTGGCTCCCTCTCTGGCTGGCCCGACATCCAGTCCTGGTGCCACTCCAGGCAGCTCTGACTCCACACCTGTGTGGAGCCAGAGTCAGTGGCAGGCATGGGCCCAGGTGGGTGGCAGTGGACCCAGGGTGAAGGCTGAGCCAGGATCCAGGCCATGGGTTCCTGGCAGTGGGAGGTTGTGGAGGGCCTCCTCCCAGTCCCAGGCAGGAGCCTGCTGCAGAGAAGCAGGCAGCTGCCAGGGGACCTGTGGAGCTAGGGATGTGGGGCAGGCAGCAGCGGGCATCTCCCTTTTATTTATGGCAGCTTGTCAAATATTTGAAAACTGCTATCATGCCCCATCTTAATTTATCCAGGCTAAATATATCTAACTCTCTCAGCCTTTCCTTGTACAGCTTGCCTTCCAATCCCTTTTGCATTTTTGTTACCCACCTCTGGACCCCTCCACGTCTTCATAAACTTCTTAAAAGTGGAGCCCAGAAGTGTACACAATACTTTAGATGAGGCCTAACCAGTATCACCTCCTGGGTGCATCTACATATGCATTTGATCTAAAATCAGTCGACTTTCAAGTAAACTGCTTACAAGTAAATGCTCCTAGGCAGGCATCTGCACATGCAGAGATGTTGGAGATGTTCTTCCCACTTCCTGCAGCCCTTATCTCCCAGACCGAGCCCTGCAGTCATGGGGCTCAGAATGGGAGATAAGAGTCTTTCAGTGCTGGCCCCTTTACCACAGAGCTGGTGCCCCCACTCCCCAACATGGTCTTGGAGCAGGGGGGCAGTGGCAGAAACTGTCCTGACAGCTCTCAGGGGGAGGGAGTAATCTCCCGCTCCCTGGTGGCTGGCTGACTGGGAGCAGATTTTCTCCAGGTCAGGTGTCTACACATTCATTCGTGCACAGTAATTACTCACAAGTCAATTTACAACTTGCATTTGCAGGTAGTAAATTTACTTGCAATTAGTGAGGTTTACTGCACAGTAAGTATGTGCACGTGTAGACACACATGCCTACTGTACAAGTCAAGATCATTCCTTTATTTGGTTATTCTTTCCTATGTGTAGCAATTTACATTTGTCTGCAATCATTTTTTTCCCTCTTTTCTCTAGTCTAGCTCTCCAGTCTATCAAAATCCTTCTGAATTCTAACCCTAACCTTCAAAGTGTTTGCAGTCCTTCCCATTTTTGTGTCATCTGCAAACTTGATCAGGAACCTCTCCATTCTGGTATCCAAATAATTAATAAACATATTAAACAGCACCAAGCTCAGAACAGCTACCTATGGAGCCCCGCTTGAAACCTTCTACCATTCTGCCATTGATAATTTTTAATTACCCTTTGTCTGTGGTATTGAGCCAACTACATATCCACTTTGCAGTAATTTTACCTAACCATACTTTTCTGGCTTACTTATGACAGTGTCATGTGTGACTTTATCAAAAGCCTTAGTAATGCCCAAGTATACTGTAGATTGGCATACCTTTGATTTCTGGAACTTCCTCAATGTTCTATAACTAACTTAAAATTGTCATTAATGTTCCAGATAACTACTTATAGGGTGCCCTCTGGCCGGGGCTGGCCAGAGGGTGCACCTACACAAGATGCTTACTGCACATTAGCCTAATAAAACTGCACAGTAGTGTGGTGGTTAAAAGCCATGCTAATAGCCTATGGTGCACTGTTACTGGCTGTAAGTATCACAAAAAAACTGTGTTGGTGCTATTGCACAGAAATTCTAGTTACTGTGCATTTAGTTAGTATTTTATTAAGCAAGCACTAAACTAAATGTGCAGTACCTAAGGCACATTAATGAACGTGTAAACACACCCAGAGAGTTCTTTGAAAACTCTTGGTGCAAATTACGTAAACCTGCTGATTGTCTAATTTTATTAGCTGCTGTTTAACAACTTCTCAAGTTACTATTAGAAAAGGAAGTGTCTTATCATCAGCCTCATCCTATGAAAAGACTATATCATCTGACTTTTCCTTCAACACAAAAGAGAAGCATTTTTTTACTTTTTCTGAATAGCCATTGATGATTCCACCATTGCCAATAAGTAAGGGAGCAATCCACTGTTAGGATTTCTTTTGTTTCTAATATTCTTAAAAATTATGCTAGCTGATGCTTTTCTATGAGGCAAATGCTTTTATATAGAAGTGGTGCTGAAATTGGATTCCCAAGAACATTAAATGATGACTAAGAGAAAAAATGAAGAGAAAGATGGCTGTTCATAAGTTGAAAGAACTGGGAGTGATGCCGGCAGCAGAGCTCTGAGAGAGCTAATAAGACAGTTGGGTATCTGCCCTGCACAGAGCTCAGAGATGGGCCAGATGGCCTGGGAGCACTGGTGTCATTGCATTATTTTGCTTACAAATCTCACTGTTGATCACCTTTCCTTATAGGGCACCATGAGGCCTGAGGGGAGAGGAAATCATGGGAAGGGTGGGATTTCAAACTTGTCACGGGAAAGAAACTCAGTGAGACTGAAGAGTGTATAGCAGCTCTTTAGGAACTCAGTGCCTGCATTTCATTTGCATATACATGTGCCTGCCTTATTGAAAATCCCTAACAAAGGCAACCAAAAGGCCTGGCATTCAGCAGGAAGCCATATTGTATGATGTCACCTGAGTGTGATTTTGACACGGCTTGCCTGAATGGGACCGTGCATAAAAATCCGACTTCCAAAATCCTGTACCTGGGTCCCCCAGCATTAGTATACAGAAGTGTGAGTACAGGAATATAAGCAGGTAAAGTTGCAAGAGCCAATGGAAAGACTTGGTTGAGGAGTCATAAAAAATTACGAGGAGTCAATATTTGCTTGCACACATATATACCCATTCCTAGGGAATAGTAGTACAGTAGTGGTTGGGTGAGCTTGCCAGTAAGGAAAGCAGAAAACTAAGATAGTGCAGTTGGTGGGAGATAGCATTAGGATCATTAGACACTGCAAGTTATACCTCTAACAGTGTGCACTCCTAGGCAACTTTATGTAACTGGTGGCTGGCCCTGCAGTCCTACTGAAAACATGAGCTAGTATTGCATACCCTGCCTGCCAGTGTCACAGCACTTTCAGGAACACTATGGCTAGGGACAAACATTACACATAAACCAGTTTAAGTGATCAGAAACTGGTTTAAACCTGTAACAGACCAGACATCCGCGCACATAAACCAGTTTGAAGATGGCTGAACCAGTTTGAGATAAACCTGGTTGAATATAGTATCAGACTTAACTGATTTGGCTCAAACCGGTTTATGTAATGTCTGTTCCAGACTCCTTGCTGGTTTAAGCTAAATCAGACTTCCCCTGCATCCCAGCATGCTCTCTGTGCTGGGTGGAGCTCTGCTCCAGTGAGCTGGGCTGGCCCTTTCCCTCTGCTCTCTAGCAGGAGCAGGGGCAGGGGCAGGGGCAAGGTGTGGCCAGATGCTGGCCTACCATGGCCCCTGAGGCAAATTTCTCCTTCTGTCCCCTCCCCCATCCCATCCTCTCCACTGGGAAACCGTGGGGACCAAAGCTGGGGTTTGCCAGCCCCAGCTGCACCTCAACAGCTTGCCTGAAGCCAGGCAGGGACAGGAGTTAATTCCTTCATCTGTCCCCTCTCTCCCCCGGAACCCTGGGGTGGTGGGGGGTGTGTGTGTGTGTGTGGGGGGGGGTTGGCTGCAGCCAGGCAGGGATGCACCTGTGAACCTAGAGATAAGATCTGCAGGACCAGACTGAGAGGTGGGAAGTGTTGGCAAGGATCTGACAATCATCACCACACATGCTGGAGATGTAGTTAAGGGAAGTTGCAGACAGCTTCACTACAGAATGCAGAGAGCTACATTTACATTATAATGCAGAACATGTAAAAGCTGGGAATACCTAAATAATGCCTTTCTGAATGCCTGGCTGTAAGGAGACACTCTGCCCTCAGGATTAGTAAAACCAATTCTTGTCTTCCTGGTTTACATTTCAAATTAAAGTAAGTTGTGTATGCTGTGTTTTACTGGGCTGTATCTTAGCTTAGGCAAAGATTTTTGGTAGTTCCCCATTGTATGATTTGCAAATTGCTGTGTTCAATATATGCTCACTTCAGAGAAAGGACTTTTTCCCCATCTCCACTCCTCAGTCTGGCAGCAGCTCCCCCCCACCCCCCTCAAGGCTGGTGGCTGGCATCCAATGTGTTGTGTTAGCCCCAGCTGGTGCCTGGCCATGCCCCCTCCGCTCCAGCAGGGAGGGGTTAGAGCCCCGGAGAGTGTCTCTCTTCCCTCCCCTTTGGCTGTGGCTGTCAGGCATGCTCTAGCACCCCCCAGAATTTGGCTTGAGCCACTGCAGGGCATGTGGCTGCATTTCCTGATTTAACAGAGAAAGTCTGTTCAGTTATTAATCAATTTAAGCTCCACAGTTTAGACTAACTTGCAAAGAGTGAATCAATTCAGGCTTGGACTTTTTGAATGTCTGTCCCTAGCCTATGACTATTATTTTACTGATTGGAAGAGCTTTTGCCTTCTCTGTGCCTCGGTTTATCTGGGTCAGGAACAGAACCCACATCTCTTCACTCCCCTCAAAACACTATGTAGCTCCTTCAAATTTGTATGTGAACCTGCAGAGTGGCCAGGGGCTGTGTCTACATGAGACACTGACTGCACGGTAGCCCAATACTACTGCACAGTAGCGTTGTGTGGCAACAGCCATGATGTGACACTACTGTGCAATAGTATTAGGCTACTGCACAGTAGTGTCACAAAAAAGGCATTCATCCGTGCTGATGTGCAGTAACTTGGGTTACTACACAGTCATTTAGTACTTGTTTATACAAGTACTAGATGACAGTGTGGTAACAACTGCATAGTCAGCATCTTGTGTAGATGTGGCCACTAGTTGCTGAATCTATCCTCTGAGGAATTTAGAAACCTAAAAGCAGCCAGACTTGATCATCTCTGTGATCCATCAAACACAACACCCTGCTTCCAACAGTGACCAATATGAGATGTTTCAGAGGACAGTGCCTCTACAGTAGGAGATGTTGGAGGATTATTGATGCTCAAATGGCTTCTGAGAACCAAGAAAGGTTCAAAGAGTCCATGCAATTAAATACTCACAACATAAGAATATCTATATTTTAATAGCAGATTCAATAAGAAGAGGCAGAAAAGATATAAATAACCCAACAGTACAGATAAAGCATATCAAGCAAATGATTAAAAATTATAAATAGCACATTTATCTCAAGGCATAGCACACTTTTCAATATTTGAAAGCAAAGTAAAATTTCTAAGTCCTAAAATCTTAAGATGCCCCTGACAGGCAGCCATCCTATTAGGGAAAGGGTCTTTCCACCTAGGTTTCAAAAGAAAGACTCTAAATAGCGCTAAGAAGGTAAACTTGCAAGTGGACAATTCAGCAAGAACCATAGTTCAAGACTGAAGAGCAAAAAGTCCAAAATGGGCCCAGTTTTTATACTCTGTGGCTTGGCTAATTTATGAAAAATTTACTAAATAAGGTAAACAGAAAAGATAAAGTCATTCCTAATAGGGGTTACTCTAATTATTATTCATATGCCTATTCTTATTTCCTGGAAAAGCGTTATCTTATCTTGTCTGTCATCAACTCACAGGTGACCTCACAACCTTTACCCTAGTTTTCACCCCATTCATTTTACTCATAGTTTCAAAAATGGTTCATACCTTGTGGCCTTCTCTTGCCTGAGCATTTCCCTTGCCTGGTCTCCTCTTCGCCAAACTGTAGTTAAAGCAGATACAAGTAACTCTATACTAACCTATAAATAAAACATCTTAAGGCCTACAGGATCTATCTCCATATTAGCTATCAGCCTGTTCTCTTGATAGCTGGAGACTGGTTTGAGCCTGACTCACGTCCTATCCAAGTTGTTTGTGGTATTAGCTTTGATAACTCTGCTATGCATACAAATACCCAGTCCATTTGTGAATCTTAAGCTCTTGGCCTCCATGCCTTAACACAATTCAAAAAAGGGAACAGATATTTTTATAGATTTCACAGAAGCATAATGAGCTCCTTTGTTGCCCTGAATAAAGTGTGTGTGTGGGAGTGAGTAGGACCCAGGGGAATATCTGAAGATCTGGGCAATGTCCAGGTCCCAGAGGGTAAAAGCAAAGGGGCTCTGAGGTCCCAACAATTGTGGGTTCTGGTTCCGTAGACTGTTGAAGGAGACATGGGGTGGAGCTAGAGCAGCTCTACCTTGTCCCCCAGCTAAGCAGTTAAACTTCTCACCTCCTCCTCCACAGGTTGGCATAACTAGGGTGGGGCAAACAGGACAAATGCGCATGATGCCAACTGGGGGGGAGGGGCAAAAAAAATGGAGCTGGTGCCATCAGCCACATGATTGTACTTGCAGTTTTGGTGGCAAATGGAAGTTGCCACTGCCTCTGTGCCTAGGCACCCATCTCCAACCTGATACTGCTGCTTTGCTGAGGAATAAATAAAACCCATAGCTCAGTGGAAGGGGGTGCACCCCCTCCCCCCCCCGTCTTCATTCCCTGCTTCCTTCCCCCCTGCACTTAACTGCCAGGACTTGAGAGTCTCCCTGACATCACTGTCTGGCTCCTGCCCCCTTTCCACACAGCCAGACCCTGTATCAATTAGCAGTACAGCTGCATCTACCCAAGTGTTCCCAATCTTGGTTTCAGTGCCCCCTTGCCTCCCTTAATTAGCACCCAGGTTTACACCCTCTCTCACCAATCCCTAGTTATGCTACTGAGATTTTAGGAAACACTAGGATTAAATGAATGTTATTATATTGCTGATTGGAGCCATTTGCAATTATTTGATGAAGTCCTCTTAAGTTAGGATCATTTTGGAAAAACATCACCTGGAAGGGGAACAAACAGGATGTATGCTATAGGATCTGTTTTAAACAATGTGCTATTTGTTTCTCATTTGTTGAAGACTTGTTGCCAACTTGCCTTCAGCAAACATTTCATGACCTGCAGTACGTCTCATGGACAGTGCACAACTCAACAGAAGTGAATGAAGAAAAGAGAGAGCATAATCTATATTAAGGGATACATGGCGGACTCAACACTTCCCTGCTTACATATGGAAATGCATTTAGGTAGAGACATCTACATGAGACATTAGAGATCATGGAGGAGTCCATGCTATGGAAGTGTTCACAGATATTTTCCTGGTCTGTATCAGGATGAAATTAAGAGCTTTCAACATTTTTGAGAGGAAAAATATATAAGAAGAGAGAAAGGGATAGGCCCTGACACATTTCAGAGTAGCCAGTAGCCTTGTAGTTCAGACACTGACCTGGGATGTGGGAGACTCAGGCTCCTGAACTGGTACAAGGTGACAAAAGATTTAAAACTTCATTTTCCATTTCAATTCCCACAGAGTAATTGCTGGCTTCTCCAATAAATTCATAGTTTCATAGTTTCATAGATTTAGGGTTGGAAGGGACCTAGTAGATCTTCTAGCCCGACCCCCCGCCAGGGCGGGAGAACAACAAAACCCCAAAACAAAAATGGGACTCAAATGAGTCCAGCCAGGTAGGCATCCAGCCTCTTCTTAAAGACCCCCAGGGTAGGGGCCAGCACCACTTCCCTTGGAAGTTGGTTCCAGCTCCTAGCCGCCCTAACTGTGAAGTAGTTCTTGCGGATGTCCAATCTATACCTCCTCTCCATCAACTTGTGCCCATTACTCCTTGTTATGCCAGCGGGCGCTAGGGGAAACAGCGTCTCCCCCAAACCCTTCTGGTCCCCCCTAGTGAGTCTATAGACGGTCACCAGGTCCCCCCTCAGCCTTCTCTTGTGGAGGCTGAATAGGTTCAGGTCCCGCAGTCTCTCACTGTAGGGTCTGCCCTGTTGTCCCCGGATCATGCGGGTGGCCCTCCTCTGGACCCTCTCCATGTTGTCCACATCCCTCTTGAAATGGGGCGCACAGAACTGGACACAATACTCCAGCTGTGGCCTGACCAGCGTCGCGTAGAGGGGGAGGATCACCTCCTTGGCTCTACTCGAGATGCACCTGTGGATGCACGACAAGGTCCGGTTAGCCCTGCCAACCATGACCTCGCATTGTCGGCCCATGTTCATCTTGGAGTCAATAATGACTCCAAGATCTCTTTCTGCCTCCGTGCTCTCAAGTAGGGAGTTCCCCATTGTGTAAGTGTGCTGCTGGTTCCTACTGCCCAAGTGCAGCACCCTGCACTTGTCCGTATTGAAACGCATCCTGTTCCTGTTAGCCCACCCCTGTAACCTATCCAGATCCTTCTGCAATCTCTCACTCCCTGCTAGTGTGCTCACCTCCCCCCAAATTTTGGTGTCATCAGCGAATTTAAACAGGTTACTTTCCACCCCAGTGTGTTGTATCTCATAAACACAAAAAAAATCCATCCTGGACCCTAAAAAACTTACCTTTCAAAACTGGCATGACAAGCTTCAGTTATGATGACTCAATATTTTGAGATAAAAACAGTCCACTGGAAAAATCCCATCCAGATGTCACCTGGAATATCAACTCAAAAAAGATGTAAATACCCCATTCTGATGAATAAGGGCTTTAACCAGGTATTCAGTGGGGTTATCAATGTCAGCTTTGATCCTATTTCAACCCTCATGTGAGCAAGGAGAGGGAGCAGGTTGAAGATGTGCCTAACTCACTGTGAGTGGTATCTCATTAACATGGTTGACCCTTGGGAGGTGCCTAAGAAAGGAGCTTATAGACATATTCAGGCCCCACCTTGAGGAAGCTGATGTGGAGCCACTGTGTGATGGTAAGCAAGAGCAGGATTCAGATTACATTTAGATTATTTTGTAGAAGCTACTGTCCCATTTTGGGACAGTAGATTCTACAAGATATTCTGAAGGAATAGGTTTGATCCTTCCCAGTGGTGGGGCCCACTCCACTGCTGCCCACAATTTTGATTCAACATCCCTAATCTCTTTCAGGAGCTTGTGGGCTTCATGTATAAACAATTTATGACTTTTAAGGCTCTTAAGCCTCCATCTATTCAGGTCTTCAGTTAATAGTTGATGGAGTGGGTGATTTTCATCTTCTCTTGCCTCTATTGCCAATAATGATGTTAGCGTCTGTCTTCTTATATCACTTGGTCTAATGCCCAACAGTACAGGGAGTACATCTATGTGTGTAAGTTTTGCAGCCTGTTATGAGTCACAGCAGACTGTTAAGTATAGTTTTGAGCTTTTAGTATGACAACTTCTGGACCATACAGGAGCCGAATATTCTGGTGGAGTGTATACCATTCTGAGTGCAGGGTTCTGAGCACTTTGAAGTTGGTACTCTACGTTGTGCTGGCCAAACATCTTAAGGCATATATCTGTGCAGAGACTTCACTGCTGACTTTCCGCATGTGATGTTTATAGGTGAGGGAATGGTCTAATGTGACTACTAGGTAGGCTGGGGTATCTTCACGGGGAAGGATGTGATTGTCTATGGCAGCAGCATCAGTGTACATGTATCACTTAGATCTATGTGGAAAGGCTGAAAAGTATTGGTCCTAGCACTGACCCTTGAGGTACTCCATTCTCCAGAGTTTGTACTCTGCCTTTTTTCTCCTTGACTAGTCTTGAGTTTAAATGATCTTCTGGAGATCGTGTTCATGATGAAAGTGCATATCTTGTGGTCAGGTATCACAGAGTGCGATTTATATTTGAGACCTTGGTGCCATACAGTATCGTAAGTGGTTGTAAAGTTAATAAAGACCGCAACTGTTTTCTGGCTCATTTTAAATCCATTTTCTATGTCAGATGTAAGTAACGTAACTCAGTCAGTTGTACACTGCTTTTTCTGAAAGCCACCTTGTTCTTTTGGGAGCTGGGGATCAATGATGTTCCATTCAGAATGATGAGCTTCATGAGTTTGTATGAAGTGAGATGGATCAGTAGCTCCTTGGATCCTCTTGTGGTCTATTGGGCTTCAGGATAACAATGACATTAGCTTTCCTCCAGATTTTTGGAAGTCCATTACTTTCTAGATATTAATACATGAAGTTCTGAGGCTATCTTTTCAATGTGGTTCTGAGCTTAGTGACAAATTCTGGGAATATCTTATTTGGTCCAGCAGCCTTGTCTTTCTTGATCATTTTAAATGCTGTGTCAAAGTCATTGTTAGAGATGGGAGTGGTTAAATTAAGGTTGACATTGGGTGATTGAAGTTGTTCACTAGTCAGGTGTCTAATCACATCTGTGTGTTGCTTGTTCGGCTTACTGTACTTGCTGTTGTTGCACAGTATTTTTGTGATGGAGTTTGCTGACACAGAGCAAGGGTTTTTTTGGTGCCTTTACCTATAAGGCGATAGTTGGTGAACCATGATTGTCTGCTCAAGTGGGTCATATCCAATTCTTCAATGGTACTGATCCGCCTTTCCTTTTTTATATTATTCAATGTGGTAGCCAGATGTTCTGTAGTTCTTACAGTTACAGGGTCACTGCATTGCTTGATGATGTTAAAGAGCTGTTCATACTGCTTGTCCCAGCATGATACATTACAGCTTCTATAGCCTCTAGGTACACAGAATTTGACTATTTCAATTAAACAGTTTGTAAATGTATTGTAGCCTTGATCAATGTTGGTGTGTGATGGATCCTCTAATTTGTTTGCTCTCCCACTGGTCAACCTTTGGTATTTCTTCAAATCCACCTTCTGATGAAGTTCTGTCTTGGGGCTGGTCTGGGTAGGGTGGGGTAAAAAATCATATTGTCAATGTTGATAAGTGAGGGTCTGTACTGAGATGATAGAAACTTGTCAAATACTTTTCTTATTGGTATTTTACTTGTGTCACCCTCCCATCAGGCAAGATCTGCATTTGTCTGGATGTCCCAATGCCCAGAGTGGAAGGTACATGGCTCTTTTGGGTCATATATGGGGGTTATGTCATTAAGGCTTGCCCAGAGACAAACATTGTCTGTTGCTGCTATTAATGGACTATCCTCAGCCTTGATCTTGACAATTGAAGTCCCCTGCATATAAGGTCATCTGGTTGTAAATAGGTAGGGATGTGACAGATAGCATGGCAGAGGGTGGTTTGCATATATTGACAATGATTATGTCATTGACCTGGACAGCACTCCCTTCTATTGCACTCTGGGAGGTATTATGTCCCTTGGTGCAGGTCATTTCAGATGAAGGTAGCAAGGCCATGGATCCTGCTGGCCACAGAGTTTGCAAGGACTCTGCAGGCTCTGTAGAGTCTCAGGGCTTCACCTTTCATGGATGCTCTATGTGTTTCTTGTAAAAGGACTGTATGTGGTTTCATTTCCCTGGTGATGTGTTCCAGCACTGATTGCTTGAGTGAGGTTGGAGAACAGGCAAGCTTTCCCCTCATAGATAGGAGAGGTTGCTCTGGCTCATTCTGTAGTTAGTGTATCAAAGTTGGAAAGTATAATGTATCAAAACTGGAAAAAATGAAAGTCTGATTGCCTTGGTAGTGACTTTTAGTCTCACTTCACAGCTACTCACTGGAGACATCGTAAGAAGGTAGTTACTACTGTCCCCAGGGGACTGATAAGTAGAGATTATTTTGCTTGGTGAAGTTTGAGAACATATCTTTTCATCTCAGTTCTACCCCTGCAAATACAAACTCAAACAATAAGGCATTAGCAGCAACTCCAGCCATGCTAGAACTGTATAGAACTAAGAATTATCTGCTCCAATTTTTAGGAAAAAATGTTTTTCTTGAAAATTTGGTTTCATGAATGATGGGGGGTAGGGGATGGGGGGGTTGTTTTGTTTTTAGGGTTTGCTTGTTTTTTAATGTTTTGAAAAAGTCCAAAAAAAATTTGGGGGCTGGGGGGATAACTTTTTGATATTTTAAAACATTTGAATTTTGGCAAAATTCTAACCTTTTCTTTTTGATGTTTTGTTTTTTTAGTTGATTGGTACTTTTTTCTTTTCTTTTCTTTTCACTTTTTTCCACAAGTATTAAAAAATTATTACATAGTGAGAGAAGTAACACATTTTAAGAAATAACAAGTTTAGAAAAAACAGCACTTTCACTTTAAAAAAATCACACTTTCACTTCTGAACTTTTCTAAGTGAGAGAAAATAATACAAAGTCACACTTTACCTTTTTTTCCCCACAGGAGGTAAATCATTAAAAAGTTAGGGTTTTTTTATTCATTTCCTAAACTTGTTTCATTTCTTTACTTCTTCTACTTCTGCGCTGTGGGCGGGCTGGCAGAGCATTTGGGATGGGGGGCTTTAAGCCGTGGCACAGAAGTATAGGAGTGGATATGGGGCTTTTGGCCTGCCCCTGGGCCCACCCACAACTTGTTCCTCCCCAGACTCAGAAGGCACAGTCACCCCTGCTTATAGAAGTTGATGTTAGCATAGGACTATTCCAGAGAAAAACTGATCAAGTTGTTGAACCTGTGGTGGAATTTAATAAGGAAGTCCAGGTGTTCAGTCCAGATAATGAAAATATAATTATGTAATGCAGGTGTAAAGCATGTGTAATGGTGCAGTTTTCTAGAATTTTTTTCTCTAGATGGCTTATGAAGAAGTTGGCATATTTAAGGTCCTACTTTATGCCCGACCCTACTTCTATGATTCTATGATTCATAGTTCAGTGGAAGTGACAATTATTGAATGTGAAGTTGTTCTGGGTGAGGATGGATGATTTGTACATGTTGTTGCAAATCTGAATCTACTCCATGTTCCTGAAGGTATTTCAGGCAGGCAGCTATGCTTTCATAGTTTCATAGTTTCATAGTTTCTAGGGTCGGAAGGGACCTGAGCAGATCATCTAGTCCGACCCCCTGCCATGGCAGGAAAGAGTACTGGGGTCAAACGACCCCAGCAAGGTGTTCATCTAACCTCCTCTTAAAACCCCCCAGGGTGGGAGCCTGCACCACCTCTCTTGGAAGTTGGTTCCAGACCCTAGCCGCCCTGACCGTGAAATA
>NW_017729015.1:1132005-1134640 GCF_001723915.1 Gavialis gangeticus
GGTTCTTCCTCCCCAGGTGCATCACCTTGCACTTGTCTGTGTTGAAACCCATCCTATTCTCATCCGCCCACCCTTGTAACCTGTCTAGGTCCGATTGTAGCCTGCTTCTTCCTTCTAGTGTGCCCATGTCCCCCCACATCTTAGTGTCATCAGCAAATTTGAACAGGGTGCTTTTTACCCCCTCGTCCAAATCACTGATGAAGATGTTGAACAGCGCGGGCCTGAGGACCGAGCCCTGTGGAACTTCACTGCCCACATCCCTGCAGGTTGAGAAGGACCCATCCACTACCATCCTCTGGGTGCGGCCCTCCAGCCAGTTGGCGACCCATTTGACTGTGTGGGTGTCTACGCCACAGCCCCCCAGTTTCTTAATGAGAACGGGGTGAGAGACAGTGGTGCAGGATGGTAGTGAACTGGCTGGTGGCTCCAAGTATAGCCTTCTCAGGGAGGTGGTTGAAGTTCTGGATCCTGCTGAGGAAGTCTGTGGTGTCTTATAGAAAACTTGATCTTTGAATGACAAATGGTTTCAGGATAGTTTCTATGAATCCTGATAGCTCCTCAGTGGGTGCGTCCAGACGAGCGTGACCGTGCAGTATGTGGCACTGCAAACACACCTGCAGTACCGTATAGTCAGCTGTTCTCTCCACTGCAAGGGCCCCCTGCCCATGCGTGAGCTGCTCCATTTTTTTTGCCCTGGTTTTTTTGACCCATGGATATCCAGGGGTCAAAAAAACCTGTGGGGAAAAAAATGGAGCGGCACATGCATGGGCAGTGTGCACAGCTGAAAAACAGAGCTCGACTACCCACAGCCCTGCTCTGCTGCCATCCAGGCTTCGCACAGCAGGTTCGTTGTAGCTGCAGCCCTGGGAGGCCCCAGGTAAGGCTGTACTGGCCCCAGCCTTGCCTACTTCCCTTGGGGTAACTTGCTGCTCACCAAAGTGCACATGACATGGGTGTTCTTTGGGGACAAGTAGCTGCGGTGCAAGGTGCGCCACTGATATTTGTCTCTGGGGAACCAAATGTCCACACTCATCTGGACATGGCCAGTGACGTTACCATACTTCAATATGACGGGTCTGTCAGGGTTATTTAGTGGATCTTTGGGAGCATATAAAAAGTCCCTGGGGTGGGAGAATGGGGGATAAATGGAAGTAGCTTTTCCTGAAGCTGGCATGGGAAGGATTTGATGATATTTTCCAGTTCCAGAGCAAATTCTGGTGTTGGGTCCTCCACAAACTCTTTATAGTATCTGGTGCTGGAAAGTTGTCTGTTGACTCCATTGGGATGGGGACTGTGCTTGGAGGAAGGCACTTTTCACTGTCCCCTGTCCTTCATACAGTTGCTCACCCTTAGCTGTAGCATTCTCCTAGAGCTACATGCTCTCTGGGCTTGTCCATTCAAGTCACCATCTATATCGGTTGGTTCAACAAACTAAGTTCTTCTACTGATTTTTTATCTGTTTTGATCAGAGTGGGTCCATCTGAAAAAGAAACACACAGAGAGGGTGACATGGGTGACCGGCAACAACAGCTGGTGTACCTGACGCTACTGGTAATAACTGAATTAATCACCTTTGGCACAACATTGGGCGCTACGCCTTTATGTTTCCAGAACTGACAACACTTCTTTTCACTATAAGAAAGTCAGGAATGCAGATAAAGTCACAGGCAAGGTTTAGAATGCTGTTTCAAAAGGTTGGCATTTTCATGATGGGCAGAAAGGCATGTTTTAAATACCATTAATGATAGAAAAGCTGCTGATTGGTTCAGAAGCACATGTCTGAGACTTATGTGAAACATTAGGGTGAAATCAAACCCATGGAATTAGTAGTGCAGGCTTTACGTGGGAGCTGATAAGTCTGAAAGTAAAGTTGTGATTTTCCTAGGGAAATGGGCTACCATAGAGGCCTCACACCTCAGAGCATGGAAGTAAGAGCCTTTGTCTGCTGGACTCTCATCAGACCATGCTATATCTGTGTTCTGTTCTGAATTCCATGGACTGGTCCATGTTCTATACATTAGGCCTGTGCGAAGTGGCTAGTATTTGCTTCAGATCTGGATTTGGTGATTCGAACCACTGTCCCGATTCGATTCAGCCAAATCTGATTCAGAGATTCGGCTACTGCTGAATCTCCGAATCTCTGAACCAGCCAGGCCAGGCCCATCCTCCGCCCACTCTCTCAGCTTGGCAATGGCTGCCCTGCCCGCCCCAGCTCCCGGCTCTTGTTAAAAAAAAAGCCCTGACTCACTGGGTGCTGTCAGGCAGGGGGTGATCCCCACTGCCCCATGTTGCATGGGGGCCTCTGCATGAGCCCCCCAACCCCCTCCTGCTCCTCCAGCCCCCCCACAGATGCCCTGCCCAAGCCAGCTCCAGCCCTTTAAGAAAAAAAAACCCCCAAGAAAACCCCCAGACTCACTGCTTCTGCTGGCGTGGGGTGATTCCCCACTCCCCGCCACTGCCCTGCTCCACATGGGGGGGCTCTGCATGAGCCCCTGAAGCCCTGAGGCTGCACCAGGAGTGGTGAGTCCCAGGTCTTTTCTTGTTTTTATTTTTCTTAAAGGTCCAGAGCTGGGGCACCCATGGGAGGGGTGGAGGAGCAAGGGGAGGGTCGGGGGGCTCGTGCAGAGCTCCCCAT
>NW_017729015.1:1134835-1155524 GCF_001723915.1 Gavialis gangeticus
TGGGGGAACAGGGGAGCATGGGGAATTGGGGATGCTGGCAGGGGTCCCTCCATGGTCCCCTCCCCCAGCCCTCCCTCCCCCGCCCCTAGTACATACCAGCCCCGAGTGGCTGCAGCTCCCTGCAGCAGCCATCGGGGACGGTCCAAATCATCAAAGCTCTCCGAATATTTTGTGAGGATTCGGAGAGCTTTGAATTGATTTGGACCTTTAAATTGGTCCCCTGATTTGATTCAGATTCAGAGATTCAGCCCCCGACTCAGGCTGAATCTCCTCCAAATTGAATCACCACCCGAAGCTTCACACCGCCCTGCTATACATAAGTAAATAAATGCTACTCTTGTAAATATAATACTTCCCCAGATATTTGGTCTCTAACATCATTGTGTGGGGCTTCATGACATTTCAAATGTTTTTTTTTGCATGGACCGCCTCCTTGTAAACTTCTTTACTACCAACTTGTGAAGCATTTGTGGTAAACTAGAGACAGCAAGAGACCATTTCAGAAAACAGTGCCTATCAAATGTAGTGTTGCTAGGATTTTTCTTATTAAGGGTGTGTTTCTCAAATGAAAGTCCTTTTCTGCACCCATTCCTTGAATTAATTCTTTCCAAGGCTGAGGACCTTTTTCTCCAGTTTTATTAGATTTCTCTGGAACTAGGCTTATTCTTAGAGACTATGTTGATTTTCTAATACCATCATTCCATTTATCCAGTCAACTAGTACAATAGCTTCCCTGTAACTCCTGAATTCCCCATACATGTGAGTGCCTGCAAGAACCTGCACTAGGCAATTTGACTACAGGAATTTTCATGGGTGGAGCAGAAGTTTTTACCCCAGGATTTAAACAAGTATCTTGTGCTTCCTAGTTGAAACTGTTTTTTTACCTAGGTTCATTATTTTCTATTTCATGTTAACAAAAGCAAGAGATCTCTATTTTATGTGTTTAACCAGTATAAAACTTTCACAAGCAGGAGAGCTTCTAAACCCATGATCACTACATCACGTAGTCTTTCCAAACATTTATACTTGCATTCTACAGACCATTTTCCAGTTACTAACAAGATTACTGTTTACTGCTGATATGACTTCAGTTCTCTGTCTGAAATGTAACCTTGATTTCCAGGAATGCCTTTTTCCATAGTACTTTGAGTTCTTCTATGGCAGGACCAGCAGCCTACTCCCATGGAATAAATCAAATGCATGGGACCTTTGGACCTGGCCCACGGAGCTGTGGCTTTGGTGTCATTAGGTAGCAGGAGGTTTTGCCTACACAATGCCACAGTCAGACACCCAGGGCTTGGGCAGAGGAGGAGATCTCCCTGCACCTTGCTGAAGTCTGTTGACATGGGCTCTGGTAAAAGGGAGTTTCTCAGGTCCTGCACCACAGTCAGATGGCAGGGAGAAGCAGTGAAAGTGCCTGGATCCTAGTGCCCATCCAGCTTAGACCCAAGCTGGGTCATTCTGAATCCCCTCTTCCAACCACCAGAAAACCTTGATGACCTCTGCTCTATTGGGTTTAACAAGGTGAGGATCTCCATTTAATTCTACAGTTAGTCGTCTTTATTTTGGGGGAGGCACTATTCCCATGAACAGTTAACCTGCTATGTGTATTATCAGTTTCTGTGACTGCATGCACAGCATTTTCTTTGCGTAGTTTTGCATAATGTTTCTTTCTGTGGCAGCATCTGCAAACTTCCCAGTATTCAAGAGTCAGTTTGGGTACATTCAGTACCAAAT
Organism: Gavialis gangeticus; assembly: GCF_001723915.1. NCBI lineage: Eukaryota > Metazoa > Chordata > Crocodylia > Gavialidae > Gavialis > Gavialis gangeticus. The sequence continues at coordinate 1,136,573 of NW_017729015.1, forward strand.
CTAATACAGTCCAACTTTTGCAGAACTACTGAGTCATAGTTTTTCCTGACTGAACCTATTAATTTCATTCAAGGAAGGTATTAGATAGTGACTAACCTGTAGCATGGTGTCTAGCATACTGTGTTGGGAAGGTCCCTCCTCCTTTTGCATTTTGCCACGCCAGGGTTTTGGTGCTTAGTTCACACAGTTACATGTACAGGAGTGGATCAGCGGAGTGTAAGGATGCAGTTGCACTATCCCTCTCTGATTCCTGCTGGTGGTTTAGGAAGCAGAGGTGTGGCTCCTCATTAAGCAGCAAGAGGGGATGGCTATGAAGGAGCTAGTGTGATCCCTGGAGTCTCTTGCAGATTCAACGCTATCTGTAGAAGGCTACTTCCTTAATTAGAAGGATCTGTCTTCCTTGTCTTTGCCAAGTTTGAACTGGCTTCTTAAAATGGAAAAGCTCTATGATCTAATGCATATGAGACAGTAGTAAGGTCTGTATGACATTTAATCACTTCTAGAGGATAGCTCCAACTGAAAACTTAGATCTAAATGCCTCTGCCCTTTGGAGAAACCTGGCTGTTGCTCTGAACTCTCTGAGACTCAAACTCATTCAAATCAGCATATGCTCATTTTCAGAATGGGTCAAAAATATTTAACAGAGAAGTTTTCCACCTGAAAATGCAGCTTCCTGGAAACTGGCATGTTTCATGTGAATACATCAATCAATTTGCTTTGTTTGTTATATTACATTAAAATATCAATTTTAATTTTTAATATACCAGCATATTTTATATTATAGTATTTTGACATTAAAGTGAATTATTTAATACTGTTTAATTACATTTTTTTAAAATTTCTGCCCACTGAGAAATTTCAGACTTTGAGTTTTCTTCTAATTTAGATTGAAAACAAATTTAAAAATGTTGGAATTTTTCATAGAATAGAAATTATATTTTACAACAACATCTGTTCACTAATGTTTCCATGCCATGCTCTCCAGTTGTTTCTGGCTTTGGACTTTAATTTTATTTTGTATAATAATTCTGTTGGAAGCCTGTTGCTTATCTTTGGGATTTAAACACAGGCATTTCCTTCAGGCCTTTTGTTTCTTTGATGAAACCTTGTTGCATCACATGGTTTTATGCTGAGCTACAGCAATTAATGGTTGCTAATTTGAAAGGCCTATTTCCATTCCAAAGAAGAGGTGATCATGCCAAGTTAACCAGCTACACTTCCTTCAGTTCCTACTTTGGTTCAGTACTTTTACCTTCACATAATGAACCTGCTATGTCCTGTTCTAGTTAATTTCAAAGAACAAAAATCTCTTCTACTCCTTGCTACTCCACCCATATAAGAGACCCTAATGGGATGTGGAGCAGGTTGTCACTTTTCACAGCACAGTTTTATTTCCCCTGGGGCAACTTGTTTCCACAGGAAACAACATAAACCATAAAACAACCAAGTACATTAATAATAAACAGTTAAATCAAACCCTGAAATCTTGTGCCAGACCCTCAGAAAGCAACCCAAGCTCTGTGCTATTTTCTCAACACCACAGCCAGCCTTCCATTAGCTCCACTCGCTGGGAGCTTTCAGCTTCCTCTGGGGTCAACCAATCATTCCTGTCAGCTGGCCCAGTCCTCCTAGACAGTAGGGCTATCACCTTCTAACTGCTTGGCAGCTCCTGAGCCATGCACCCTGTTACAGGATGGTTCTGGAATGGAAACTGAGTTTGGGTTCTGTATTATAGCAGAGCTCTTGCTTTTATCTGGACAACAACTCATGGAGCAGGTCCTCAATTAATCCATTTCTAATAACTTGGAGGAGAAGAAGGTGCTGGTAGGCGGTAGCTTCTGGCCTGCCCAGAGCCCAGATCTGGGATGTCACTGCAAGGATTCCCAACCTCATCCAGAGCTCCAATTACTATCCCATGGTCCTCATCTATGTGAGCCCAAATGATGCGGCCAGGAGTAGCCTGAGCCATATCATGAGTGACTGCAGGGCTCTGGGGGCCAGGCTTAGGAAGATGGGGCACAGGTGGTCTTCAAAGAATTTGGGGTGCAGTTTCCCCCAAACACTTGCACCTATCTCCTTGAAACTTGCTAATTGCTTGGCACAGGCACAGGCCTAGCAATTAGCAACAGATAGGGGTGACAAGGCTGAGCTCTTCAATGAATTTTTTGCTCCTGTATTCCTGAACAAGAATCAAGACAAATCTCCCAGTTGGATCATAGACAGGCACAAAATGGACACCAGCCCATCAATTGTTAGCACTGACTTGGTGAAGAGGCACTTGGAAGGACTGGATGTATTTAAGTCAGCAGGTCTGGATGGCCGTCATCCAAGGGTGCTGAAGGAATTGGCCAGTGTCATAGCAGAGTCACTGGCATGGCTGTTTGAGCACTCATGGTGCTCGGGTCAGGTCCTAGAGGACTGGAAAAGGGCCAATGTGGTTCCTATTTTCAAGAAGGGGAGGAAGGAGGATCTGGGTAACTTTAGTTTGGTTAGTCTCACCTCTATCCTTGGGAAAACCTTTGAAAAAATTATTAAGGATTACATTTTTGGGAGTCTAGCAGGAAAAATAATGCTGAAGGGCAACCAGCACAGATTCATAACAGGTAGATCCTGCCTGACTAACCTTGTTTCTTTTTATGACCAGGTTGCAAAATGCTTAGATGCGGGAGTCAAGGTAGATGCCATTTACTTGGATTTTAAGAAGGCCTTTGATACTGTATCTCATCCTATTCTCATAAATAAACTGAGTAGCTATGATGTAAATGATGACATGGTCAGGTGGATGGCTTATTAGCTTAGAGGTTGCATCCAGAGTGGTGGTGGATGGGTCAGTATCAACCTGGAAAGATGTGAGCAGTGGAGTCCCACAAGGCTCAGTCCTTGGACCTGTGCTGTTCAATGTCTTCATCAGCGACTTGGATGAGGGCGTGGAGAGCACTCTGTCCAAATTCACAGATGGTACCAAATTATGGGGTAAAGTTAACACATTACAGAGTAGGGAACAAATCCAGGTGGAGCTGGACAGGTTGGAAAAGAAGACTGAACAGAATAGGATGCTTTTCAACAAAGACAAGTGCAAAGTGCTGCACCTAGGGAGGAGGAATCACCGACACACTTACAGGCTGGGGGATGACCTTCTCAGCAGCACAGCAGCAGAAAGGGATCTTGGAGTCATTGTCGAGACCGAGATGAACATGAGCCATCAATGTGACAAAGTGATCTAAGCTAAACTAATTTACTCTGCAGCTAATTTATAAATACAAGTACTATCCTGCTGTGGAGTAAACAATTCTGCAGCAGCACATGTGTAGATGCTGCTGTGGCTGGCTAGGGCATGAGCTTGCATGAGGCTGCCTGCTTGCTAGCCCCACACTGAAGCACCCTCATGCCCCAGCCAGCCCCTATACAGCATGTTGAGCTGGGAGGAGCAGCCCTGGGCTGGCAAGCTGATCCCCCCAGGCCTCCTGCCAGCTGAGGCTGCTCTGACCTAGCTCAACATGCTGTGATCCTGGCACCACATATAATTGCACTCCTGGGAGCAGTAAACTCCAGTACAATAAGCACCGGAATTTAATTTATTGTAGCTCATGAATATGCGCATGTAGACATGCCCTGGGACTCTCACAGTCCAAGAGGGCCACAGTTCTGTTGGATTTAGACACACCTTAGGATAGTTAAGGAGAGAAGCAAACCTGAGACGGCCAGCAGGTGACTGCAGGTAGAACTCTGCCAGAATGAGTGCTGTTGGGCCAGACTGGCAGCTCTATGATACAAAGGGTTGAGAAAAGCATTTAAGGTACCACTCTGGTGACTGAGTGCAGCCTTCCAAATGATAACAACAATGTTAATATAAAAATGTGGCAGGAGAGGAAAAAGGGGAGGTAACCAAGAGGCCAGAGGACCTAGCAGGTAGAGCTGTCCTGCCAGGGGATGCCAGACTCGGGGCTGTAGCCCTGAACCTGCTACAATCAAAAGCATATCGATGTTCTTGGTACTTAGCAATTGATTCTCTATCTTGTGCCTGAGACCTGTTGGGTTTGTAAATGTGCCATTCCCCCACCTGTGTTTCTGTGGGACTCAATCTAGGGGCCATCTCAGGCTGGGAGATTCAGGCTGAGTTGTAGGAAGAACACCATTATCCCAATGAGGATAGTTAACTATTGGAGCAGGCTACCTGGAGAGACTGCGTGAATCTCTTTTATTGAAAATTGTTAAGTTAAAGTTAGACAGAGAGTTTTAGATAGGGTACAACTTACAGTGAGCAGGGAATTGGAAAAAGTGACCTTGTGAGGGACCTCCCAACCCTAGTTTTCTATGATCCATTCTCAAAGCCTACCTACCTGATCATAATACACAGCCAGAGGAGGTGGCAGGACCCCTTTATATCCAGGAACTCAGTGGTTAGAGCTATATATTGTGTGGCAGGTGTGAATTTAATTTTCTCCTCTGCCTAAGGGATTTGAACCCATTGGTCCCACCCGGGGTCGGGGGACGGGGGGCTTACCATCATGCCCTCAGGCATGGCTGCTTTTAATGACTCCTGATGAAGAATGGTAAGCAAGAGAGCGACTCTACAGCCTTGTGGGTATGGCAGACACATTGGAGGAGGCGGAGTGGCGTGGCATGACCTAAACTTGAGTCCCTTCTTCAAAGAATACTTAGATGCTTAACTTCTTGTGGATCTGGCCCTTAGCTACCAGCATCTCTGGGAAGAAAGCTACCGTCCTACACACAAACCCGGGATCCTGCCTGTTACTTTCCAGCTGAGGTGCAATTGATTTTCATAAACAGGGAATTGGTGTTCCCTTTTGCTTCCTCTTGTTAAGAGGGAAAGCCTCAAAATGTTCATTCTGCTTGCCTTCCACTTACAAATATCAGGAATATCACATTTCCAACATGCCCAGGGCAGAGCATCATTCACCAGGGGTAGTTTTTATGTCTTCATCAGAAAACAGGGGCACTGAATCTCTCAGAAAAACCTCCTTTCCATCAATGAGGTGTTTTCAGAAAATAGCATTAAATCATTTGATTAAAATGCTTCTCTTCTTGTTGGCTTACATTTTACAGCCTTGAATTTCAGTGTAAAACATCACATGTTGCCATTGGCCATTGAGTCTTTCAGGCTATGAAGTACCTATGGTTCCAACCTTGGAAAAAATAGGTATTTCACACCTACCCCTTTGGTCACCTTTATTTCTAGGCTTCAATCCAAACTCTAAACAATGGGTACATGCCCCTTTCTTTCAATTTGTGTTTTGTTTTTAATTCTCCCTGGCTCATAGCTGAGGAGATGACAGTCACAGGAGGCAGGGAGATTTGTCTCTTTTGGCCTGATACTTTGCCTTGACTTGATGTTTCTGGCTGGTCCTGCCAGTCCTTGCCCAGTCACTCTTCCCAGGGCTCTTTCTGCCCTCTCCCTAAGCAGTGACCATGGATTGGCATGGATAAAAGTTATGAGCCCATAGCCAAGACTTTCATCACATACAGTAGCTAATCACAAGATGCTGATTAGGGGAAGAGAAGCAATTATCTTTATTTGTCTTGTCATTGCTAGGATGTAAGCTATGGTTGATGCTTACAAGCAGCCACTTTGCCTCAGGGCTGCCCCAGGTAGGAGTTGATGTACCGCAGCTCCATCCAAAAAACCTGCTAACCACCCTTTATTAATGAAGCTCCAGGTACCTTCCTCCACCTACAAATACCCTGTATCGAGGCAACAAAGACTGCTACTCCTCACAAAGGGAGCACTTAAGCTGAACATGTCTAAAGGCAAAGGGTTGTAAACCATGTTAATAATTAACCCTTGGGGCCGTGTGGGGTGTGAGCTTGATAACAAGGTCTTGTGTATTCTTTGTAGCCTGGACCCTGAAGGATTTTTGCATCTTCTCTCTGGTACCTCCATTCAGGAATCTCCTCACAGCAGTATGAATGCAAAACAGAGATGGCCAAAAATGCTTTTTGAATGAATGTTCACTCAGTGTGACAGGGACTCACTTGGGCCCTGTTTGCTGCCTTCTTGCACATATAGTTCACAAGCAATTTCTGCTGTTCATGGAGAGTGAATGTCAAATCTGTTTGCAGAAATGGTAATGGTAGCAGAAGTTTCAGTGTGCATGTGTGACTAGTCCAGCCACGTTTATCCCTTCAGGAACAGGAGCAGAAGCAGTATCAACTGATTTCTATGACCAATCAAAGCAACATGGGAACAACAAAATCCTCCTTTGCATGCATTTTGGATGCAGTGCAGGCATTAGTTAATTAAACAGAGCTCAGCTAGACCCCCTGAAGTACATTGTACTTCACAGCTAGTACGTGGAAGTGATACTTATTCTGTTTTTAGGTTTCTAAATCACAAACCAACCTTCTATTTAGCATGATTCAGGCCATTATGTGTTGCTAAGACATCTAAATTCCTTACACAGCTACATTTTTTCCTTTATGCAGCTAAGCTTTTCCTATGGTATAGGCTCAGAAGCAAATCAGTACTGTTTGGGAAGCACAGAATCATAGAAAAGTAGGGCTGGAAGAAACCTCTGGAGATCAACTAGTCCAGTCCCCTGCCAGTGACAGGATCATCCACATCCAAAGTATCTTAAGCACTGCCACACCCAGCCTACCTGAGCTCCACACTCCCACCACTCCCCAGCATGGGCTCCACGCTCCTGCCAGCCACAACACCATGATCCCTGCTCCTGCCCAGCTGCAGCTCTCTCCTCTGCCCCTATCATTTCCCTGCAGCAGCATGGAAGACAAGGAGTTGCCACTGGATGTTGGGGAGGCCAAGCAGGTCCCTTATTAGCTGCAAAAGTGGGCAGCCATGGTGGGGGCTGAGGGGATGCGGGGGTCAGAGGGGCTGGCAGTGGTCCCCCCATAAACCCCATCCCCAGCCCCCTCTCCACCACCCCTAGTACTTACCAGCTTGGAATCAGCTGCAGCTCCCTGCTGCAGCCACCGGGGACTGCCCAAATCATCAAAGATCTCTGAACCTTTTCTGAACATTTGCAGAGCTTTGAATTGATTCGGACCTTTAAATTGGTCTCCTGTTTTGATTTGGATTCAGAGATTCAGCCACCAAATAAGGCTGAATCTCCTCCGAATCGAATAACCACCTGATGATGAATCACCACCCAAAGCTTCACATAGCCCTAGTGCTAAGTACGCATAAGTATGCAAATAAGGCATATTCTTTTTTTAAGTAACATCATATTATCTTATACTGTTATCATCACAGCCTGCGCCACTCTGCTTGACACTGCCCACTATGAAGTTTTGTTTAACTCTTTCTTCAACTGGTTAAACTGAATTTATTACTATGATTATTCTTTTCTCTTTGTTTTGTGGTTCAGTCTGTGTATTGTAAAGCTACTACACTTTATTTTGCAGCTTATTGTATTAGGTACATGCCTGGAATTTACAAACTAGACAAACACACAACCTTTTTGACTTTCTATTGATTTAAGACCGTATATAGCATTTAAAGTAAAGGTCTTAGTAATATTACACAATGAGATGCAGTTATGTGATCATTATGCAGTTACTTTATATTGCTCACTGTAAGTTGCTGGTTAAAGAAAAATGTCAAATATTACTCACCCTCATGTAAGTCCCTGTCAAATTCCAATTCAATGTGAGTGAGAACTGGGTCAAATAATGCGAAAAAAAATTACTGTACATTTTGAACACTTCTAGTATTATCTATCAATATTGATAGACATTGTACAAGGAATGAAATTATCATACAAATACAATAATTATCATACAACTGGCATTGCTGGTAAGATACGTAAAATTCTCTGGCTGATTGGCCAGGCGGAGCAAAGATTTCTTCAGGCAGATTGGTTAAGAGAGAGACTGGAGTTTGGCATTCCCTGACTGGGCAAAGCTAAGGTGATGTCATACTAAGGGATATAAGATCAGCTAGGCTGGTTTGGGGAGGAGGGGAAGCTGCTAAGGATGGCTGAAGAGCAAAGACCCCTCCAAGGGGAGAACAAATCTACACCTAGAAAAAAGGGAAACTCGGGTGGAGGAGAGAGAGAGACAGAATTGTCCCAGTGTCTGGGAACTCCTCTCTCCTCCTTTTCTTCCTCCTTTTATGAGGCTTTAAGGGATTAATACTGGAGAGGAGGGCATGAACGATGTGTGCCCCCAGCGGCTGGGGGGCCACAGCTGGGCTGGCGGTGGTGGGAGCACAGCAATGGTAAGCGCGGCGCTCCCGCAGATGCCACCGGCACTGTCAGCGGTGGGGGGGAGAGGGGTGGCGAGCACCAACCAGGAGCACCAACCAGGAGTCAGTGACCACCCGCGGGTACTGCCAGCAGCATCAGCAGAGGCCAGTGGGGATTGCTGACCACCCGCAGACACCGCTGGCGGTGTTGGCAGCAGAAGCGGCGACTGCCCGCAGGCTCCGTTGACAGTGTCGGCAGCACCTTTTTGTAGGGGGTGCAACACCACACTCATGTGTTGCGTGTGCATCCCCTATGCATCACCCCTGGAGGAGGGTATTGACTCTTTGGCTTGGCTGTCCAGCAATTATGCTGGCAGTTTTTAAACAGGGCTGAATCATGGGAGTTTCTAATCCTGCCAGTTTTGGGCAGAGTTGAGGTTTGTAACCTTCTGCTCCCAGTGGAGCTGTGTGACCCAGACTACCTGCAGCCCAGGCCTGGAGGGTAGGCTTGGCTTTCCCCCTTTGTTTATTTTGATGGTCCTTTGCTCCAGCCAAGCTGTGTGGTTGGGTCAGCTGCAGTCAGTAATCAACCAGGCTCCCTTTTGAGTTTGTCCAGCAGCTTCTGTCTCAGCAGCGCATATAATCCAGCCCAGAAGTTGGGGGTGGGGTGTGGGGGCGGTTGCTGGCTGGAGCCGCACTTCTCTCCCCCCTCTCCCTTCACCCCATTGCATATACACAGAGCCTCTCCATGGGAGCAAAAATCAGCACTCCACCACTTCTCCAGGAGCCTTGAGAGGCCCATGGCACCATAACCAAACTGCTGACCATAAGCAGCTTCCTGGTGTATGGTGAACCCTAATCATAAGACAAGTCCAGCATGGACCCTGGAACTAATCCTTTGGGGAGCCCCAAGTCCCAGACAGACCTGGGTTGGAGTGAAGTCTCTCTAAAGAGGTTCAAACTATGAACTGTAATTGTAGAGATAACCTTTATATTGTATTTAAGTTTTGGGGTTTTTTTTAGTTGTTTTATTTGTGTTTTGATAATAAATTTGTATTTGTGGGTTTATACTACTTGTGAGAATGGGGATTTGTCTGTGTGAAATACTCCAGTCAAATGTAATGTTCCCAGATTTCTGGGTGGGGGCTTGTGCCAATGGTATAATTCATTGGATACCTTGAAATATGAACCCGGCCCTTCTTGCTGCCAACCAGTGCCGAATAGAAGGCTTACATTTATAACAGTTGTGTTTATTATAAAGTAGTTGAGCACTAACTATATGTTCAGATCACAAATATAAGATGCACCTTCAGGACAGGTGTAGCAGGACAGCTGTAGTGCACAGGGTTGTGCTAGCTGCCATGGTGCAGTGGCAGCAGTACAGTCAGCTGCCCCTATGGTGGTGGCTATTTTCACAACCCCCCCTGCCAAAGGCTATGCCAGTGGCTTCTGCCCTAGTCAGTCCCCCCTCCAACTCCCCCCACCAGTTTACACTACTGCTTCAGAAGATGGCCTGCCACTTTCAAATGGGAATTTCAAAAAGACTTCCATGACTCAGAGGTGGAAGTTCTACTGTGGAAGATTTTGAAGGCATGGATATCAGATGGTTGTAAGTTACCTTGTTAGGACTTGAGTACAATCTGCAAATTTAAACATCCCATAGCAATAGGAGGATCTAATTCACTTTCTTGTGCTTTGTGATACCACAGTATTTAGCAAGCCTGGAGCTGATGTTGTTTTTGGATTACCACTGGGAGGAGCAGCCTGGGGGCAGTTTGCATGGTGGAAGCTCATAGCTCTCTCTTTAATTGGAGGTGAATTTAATTTCAATAATGAGCATGGTACATTCCAGTTCCTTATTAGATTTGCACAGTGATTAAACAAGCAGATATCCACTTGGCAAGCTGCCTGACCCGCTCCAGTTGCAATGGACTGAAACCCCTTTGATGCTGCTCTCACATTGGGAAACAAGGTCAATAGAAGGTTGCTGTGGCCAACTGGATGTAGCAAGACTCAGATGTGCTGTCTGCTTAAGATTCTGAGAGGAATAAGTGTTTTTTCATGCACCAAACTGGAAATATTCCTCAAAGGCTAAGGCTATGTGGAATTGGCATATTTACCTCCCCCTTGTAGAAGTACCTTCAAGTATATTGCATTGATGAGGGCAGACAAGGAGGAGGAAGCTACCTTTCTCTTAGTTCTTGAGGCAGCCCACTGTGAAGTAGTTCAGTGTGCTTAAGGTAGCCAGCACCTGGGATGGTTTACTAGTTAGCCATGGCTCCTAACTAGACATGCCTAGTTAGGCCTAGGCATTTCCCTATTGGGCATCATAGCTTTTCTCTTCCCCTGCATGCAGATTTTCAGGAAACTGGACAAATCCCTCTCCAACATTAGAAACTAGCTAAGGAGGACCAAGAATGCTCACATAACCCAAAGGAGAAGGCTGTCTCCAACCTCTTATGCTCACTTTGCTGTGCCATGTGGCGGGTTTGCCAAAGGCACAATAAGCTGTTAGAGAACTGACCTGATAGACTCTACCTGAGTCACAAGGCCCAAGACAAGAAGAAGAGCATGCAGCAACTTGCTAAAAGCTTTGGCCTCTTCCCAACAAGTGCTGCCAAAGAAGCCACTTGGAGGCCTTGAAGCGTGTAGAGAAGACAAAGAGTTTCCTGGTGCTATTTACTGAACCTGGTATTTTGATTCCTAATGGTGATACCCACTTAACTAGCCCTGCATCTGAAAAGAGAGATCAAGAGTTGAGCAAGCCATTGGGATGGAGCTCTCAGGCCCCACAGGCAAACTCTCCAGCACGGGGCTGAGGACTCATACTTTGGAAAAAAGTGTGTTGCATGGGAAAGGCCTCTTCTGAGGCATATGATTGTGTTCAGCAGATGAAAGTTTCCATGTTTATGACTGTCAGGAAACCTTTGCTGTCAGACCTACATTTATCTTTTAAAAAGAAAAATAAAATAGGTATAATTTCTAGTGGCTCTTTGGGTATATACTGGGGAACACCTATGGAGAAGAATCTTGCCCAGTGGGCAAGGGGATGGACTAGCTAACAAAATACATGGTTCTTTCCTGTCTCTATTGTGTCTCAAGCTGACACATAGCTCTGACTGCTGCAGTGAATGGCATCCCTAGGTCACTAACTTCCTCCAAAGGTAGAGAGGATATGAAAATGCAGAAAGCAAAACAAGACACCAATGGACTTTGAGGGTCATAGTTCTATTTGAGGGTCATTACATGGACAGGTTTCCCTCAATTCATGCGGGTTATTTGTGAATTCGCTCTTGTGCGATGAGCATATTTAGACCCATAATTTGTTAAGTGAGGTAAATTCGCTCTTATGCGACCAGCATAAATGCCCCCACCCAAGCACATAAGTCTCTTGGCAGAGGGGAAAGGGCCGTGGCCCCACTCCCCCCAGACCCGGCTGCAGTGGACCCCAGAGCGGCTGGCGCCAGCTGCCTGCAACTGCTGGGCTGCACTGTGCTCCACCTGTCCCCACTCACCTCTGCTCCTGGACTGCGCTGTGCCGTGGTGCAGGCGGCTGGTGTCGGCTACTCCCAGGGCTGCTCCATTATGGGCTGGGGTGACTGCAGACAAGTGGAGCCCCGAGCAGCACAGGGTACAGCACTCACCCCAGCCCCGGCTTCAGTGGCCCCAGGAGCAGCCAACACCAAGTGCCAGCACCAGGGCACGGCGCAGCCCAGGAGCAGAGGTGAGTGGGGACAGGCAGAGCACAGTGCAGCCCAGTGGCTGCAGGCACTGCAGCCATGGCTGGGGTCAGTGCTGCTCTGCTCCCTCTGCTTTGCTGCCTTGTGCAGCCCCGGGAGCGGCACCCCTCCCCCTGCCCCTTGCCTAGTCCCAGCCTCACTCCCTCCCTCACCACCATGGGAACCTATCCCTATTCGTTACATTGTAAAGTGGGTTCGCTTTATGCAAATTCGATTTAGGCACCGTTCTCCAGGAATGCATGTACAGCATAAATCAAGGGAAACCTGTATTACAGGATGATGAAAATTACCAAAGAAGTATGCATTGAAAAAAAAATGCAATGGACAAGGAGCACAACACATGGTGGAACCCTTGTCATTCTCTCCACTGCAGGGCTGCATGCTTTTCTGATGCTCATAAAAGAAAGTAATTTTTCCTTAAGGGATCATTCAAAGAGAAAGCAAGGTAGAATCGGGGGTTTAGCACATGTTGTTTTGTTTGTAATTTGGTGCTGTTGGTGTTGTAGTACTGCCTAGATGCACAGGAAGGTGTTTAATGTGAGCAGGAATGACTGACATTTCTCTGTACAGGGTTGGAAGGCTGTCAGATCTCAGGATATTGAGTGTCCCACTTCCTGACAAGTATCTGCATACCAGCTAAGTAGGGCATAGAGCTCCAGTTCACCCTGACTGAGCTGATATAATTCTCCCCAAGCTGCTTTAGGATGGGCTGCATGCTGTTAATAGCCTCCCTAGAAGACTGTTTTTAGGAACTGAAAATATCATGGGCCAAGTGCTACAATTTCTTGTTATGAAAATAAGATAAATTTTTGCTGACAAGTCAAAAGGAGTTAGTACATCTAACATGACACTAGTCAGTCAGTGACCTCTGGGTGCAGGAGCTGAGAGAGTCTTTTTTCTGTTAAATGAGACTGTTACATGCTGGTGAAGCTTCACATACAGTGATGGTACAGCCAATAGTGGACACTGCATGCACTATTTCCTTTGGCTCTTGCTCCTCTATATAGCACATATCAGGGCTTTTATTAATCACACCCAACATCAATAAGGAAATTACATTTGTTTTATTTTCAAAGGGGAAGATATTTAGTTGAAATAAACTGTCATAACTCCCTTGAAATCAGTGTTCTGACAATTTTCACCAGGTGATGATCTGCCTCAGACTGATTATAGAAAGTGTGTGCATATGGAATTACTGCTGATTTGAATTTCTGAAATGCAGACAGGCAGCAGAGTCACAAATTCACAGGTATTAAGGGAGATTATAGACACTTAGGTCTAGACTAGAAGGTATAGTAAAGTCACTATTTGGCAATATTTTTATATTGACAAAACCAGAGGGTAGACACTGTCTGGGTAAGTGCCATGTAGGTGTAAAAAAGGGTACTAGAATTCCACCCCCAGTCTTGACTTAAAGACTCTGATGGTCGTAATTCTATTTGAGGGTTATTATCTTGGAGAATCCATCCCAAATCTGACTAAATTGTTCCAAAAATGAATCACCATCAGTGTGAAAAAATACACCTCAGTTCTAATTCAAGTATATATGGCTTGAGCTTCCATTATTGGATCTTGCTCTGTGCTCATCAATCACTCAGCCATCAAAAACCTATTCTTCTTGTATGTACTTGCAGCAGGGCTATGCAAAGCTTCAGTCCCTGATTTGGTTTAGTGGAGATTCGGCCCTATTCAGTGGCTGAATCTCCGAATCCGAATCAAATCAGAGGACCCTTTAATCTCTCCAAATCGATTCCGAACCCTCCAAATCAATTTGGACAGATTCGGTGATTTGGACGTAGATACAGCTTTAAATGTTTTTTCTACATACCTCTAGGTAGCAGGGGCTCTGAATGCTCAGGTGCTGGGGCAGAAAGCAGTGTCCCACAGAAGCACAGGGGGCTCACCAGCGCATTCAGCAGCAGACTTGGAAGTGGACCAGAAGCACTTCTGGGTCCACCGGGGAATATGCCCCCCCCAGCTCAGCGACTGGTGCCTCCTGGGTCTGCAGGGGGGGCACCTGAGGTCACCCTGTGACTGATTACTGGGCCAGGGGGATGCGGGGGACGCCCCAGCACGCTCTTCAGCAGACCCAGAAGTGGACTGGAAGTACTTCTAACACGTTCAGGTTCACTGCTGAGCATGCTGGAGAGTCCCCCACACCGCTGTGGGATGCTCCATCTGCCCCAGCCTCACAGCGATCACAAGTTCCACTGCTACCTCAAGGTATGTAAAAACAGCCATGCCTGTGTCCAAATCGCTGATTTGCTGAATCAGCATCGAATCATCAGATTCAGATTTGGCTGAATTGAATCGGGGACAGTGATCCAAATCAATGGATCGAATCACTGCCCCTGATTTGGGCCGAATCTGAATCTGAATCGAATAGGGCCTGTTTCGCACACCCCTAACTTGCAGCAGCCTGTGGTAAGTCATTGCTAACACCCTCTGTTAAGATGGTGAATTGAGTTTTCTTAAGTCCTTTCTGTAAAACAGGTTATCTAGAGCTTGAATCTTTCTTGCAGCACTTTTCTGAACCCTTTCCAATTTAGCATGCCTTTGGAAGTTTTGACAACAATAAAGGAGATATGGCCCAGTGAGAGTCTTGCCAACACCATATTCATATATCATTCTATCTCTCCCCGCCAACTTGGTGTGCCTGAGGCAACCTGTGGGTGGCTGCACTCCCCAGTCAGGGGTCACATGGCTAGCAGGAGACTGCCTGATTGGGGAGGAAGGTTCAGCTGCTAGCAATAAGAGCAGGAAAGGCAGCAGCAGTTGGTGCAAGCTGCTGGAGACAGAACATCACCCAGTTGGAGCTGCTGCTCAGGAACACCCAAAGGGCAGGGTAGGAACCATGGGGATGGCAGGAGGTTCCTGGGGAATGACCCGCAACTACACCCTGCTGGGGTTAGATAATGTGGTGAGGCTGCATCTGGCAGGGCAGCTTCCAGGAAATGCCACACCTGTACCTCCCTAGTGAAGGGTGAGTATGGGGCACCAGAAAGCTTCAGCCTGAACAGATGTAGGTTGAGTTAGTAGGGCCCAGGTAAGTCATCAGACACGTGAGGCCCAGAGGCCCCAGTGAGGGGGCAGAGTTGTAGGGACCCAATGGCAGTGTACAGTAGGGCCTAAAGCTAGTCTAAAAGGATGCACAGAAGCTGACCAGTTTAGCTGGGGTAGAGGCCCCAGAAAGGGGGTGTGAGTTAAGGCCCAGGCATGTCCAAGAACACCTGAGGCCTAGCTGGGCCAACAGCCAGAGCAGCCCGGTAAGTGATAGTGGAATTTGGATGCCATCTGTCTCTCTTTTCAGACACAGGGACATGGTATAAGGGGAGGTTTGGAGCCGTGTAGTATGCCCTTGGCATCCGGCTTTAAATGGGCAGCCTCCTGTCTAAAAACAAACAACTGATTGTTTCCATGAAGGCATGGCAGGAAAGTGTAAGTGGGCAGATTGCCCAGACAGGGAGGTGGGCTGGTCTGGTAACTGGCCTCAATAGGTACCGTGTTATAGTGCCTTTATTTAGATATCCAAAGATTGTGCTTGAATTCCTAGCAGCTGGAATACCATGCTCAGGTGCTTATCTACAATGATTCCCAAAGACCTTCGCAGATGTAACAACTGAACATTTTCGATATGTCTCTGATTGCAAACATATTCACCATTGTTATCAGTCAGGGTGTGGACACACATAGTGTCCTAGGATTCCAGACAGAATGGTCACCTTTCAGGTGTTAAAATCCTGCAGTCTAACACCGGGGGGTGAGAGTGAACACCCAGACCAGCATGTCTCACAGTTGGTGACTGGTGGGAGTGCTCACACCCATACCTTGGTGGTCCCAGGGGGTGGGCAACCTGTGTGTTGGAGTATTTTCAATGTTCTCCTTTCCTTTCTCTCTCAATTATGAGTTCAAAAAAGTACAGCAGCGTGCACTTAACTGAACTCTGCAATATGCTTGCCTTACTTGGGGTGTCCAGGAGAAGAGGAGAGTGCTTGGACCTCCATTTTTAAGTTCCCAAGCACTGGGAGGCGGGGGACGGTTATAGCCAAGGAGGGAGTGAGGATATAGCTGCTTGTTAAAAAGATAGTGTCCGGGACCTTAATAGGCAGCCCAGTCCAGAATGATTGCTCAGTTGGCTAAAACTGGCAGAGACTCTAATTGGCAGCATCATCCTGGCTGATGAATCAGGTGGCCGTTGTTAAAACCTCTGAATTGGCTTCTGGGGATAGCAACCTCTCCATTTAAATCCACAGGTGGCAGGAGACTGCAGGCTAGCCAACAGTTCTGCCTGAAGGGCTGCAGTGGGAAGCCTCTCTGGATACTGTCCTCTTGGTTTTCTAACTTATAACCCTGCTCAGACTCTGGGGGTGCCTATACATGAAAGCAGAGGCTGCTCTGACATGCTGGAAAGATTAATCGAGTCTGCTGGAGTGCAGCAATTATTGTGCTCCAGCAGCCTCCTGCGTCTTGTGTATCAGTGTACCCACACTTTAAAATGGTGGTGGAGGCACTTGAACTAAAGCTCGTCAAATGACCTTTAGTTCAAGCACCCCTGTCACCATTTTAAAGCATGGGGGCACTGATACAAGACATGGTGGCACTTTAACTAGAGCAGCTCTCATGTAAAAGTGCCCTGGTTGTGTGGTTTTCTCAGCTTTTGGCTTCTGACTGTAGATCCCTGTTTTGGCCTGTGACTTGGACTCTGCTTCTGGCTTTCCCCCTTGGATTTGATAATTTGGTCTCTAACTGTAGAAGCCTGACTTGAAATCTGCTCCTGGACTTCGACCTTGGTTTGGATACATTGGACTCGAGATAGTGTCTCTGGCCCTTCCCCAGTGACTTATTGACTAGGCCAGACTGCTGACACCCTAGTCCTTACAGGTGGCTTTTATGGAACAAGCAGTGCAAGACAGTTCATTGATTTTAAAAACGCTAATAAAAGGGGCGGGGGAAAGAAAAGATGCAGCAGTTCCGGCCACGTATTAGAGCAGCCAGTTGCAGCAATGAAGGTAGGGGGAGGGGAAGGGTGCAATGAGGGATGCCTGGAGGACCTATAAGACCTATATTATGGAAAGCTTGGTGTCTATATGTGATACTAAATTGATTTGTAGTGAACCAGTTAAAGAGCAGTTGATCTTCTAATATACCTGGGTAGTCAGTTGGTCAAATCAAGTCAGTCCTGAGGCTGCTGTGACAACTGTGGTTACCTTAAATTAAGCACTGGGGTTACGTTAGATGCCAAAATGTGTGTGAAACTTACCCACTTGGTTACAAGTGACAGGTATACATAGTTTTCTCCCGGTTGGCATCAGTGGTTTTCGCGAAATGCTCCTGGGGCTGGTTTTGTTCAGTATCTTCATCAACAATCTAGAAATGAGATGGGGAACAACTTCAGCAAGTTTGCAGTGTGTGATGCAGTCCTAGACTGGCCACTCTGGGGCATGTGCCCCACACAGTGCTTGCTCCAAGACGCATGCTAGCTCTGGCATGGAGTGGACATGCATTGGAGTGGGTGCTGTGTATGATGCAGCCTCAGAGTGGCCAGAGCAGGTGCCATACGCAGCATAGTCCTGAAGCAGCTGCTCCAGGACATGCATCTCACTTAGTGTCTGCTCCAACTGCTCCAAGACATGTTCTGGATCTGGCATGTGAGGCCAGTCTGTGGACCTGATCTGTTGTGTCTACTCCCACGCCACTCATCTAGTCTGCAGGGCCAGATGAGTTTGAAATCCCTGGTCTAAGCCATACTTCCAAAGTAACAGTTGCTATTCTGCATGGTTTCCAGTTTAATTATAATGCAAGCCTGTGGCGGGAAGCCTCATTGTTCAAAGTGATCCCGCTCAGTAGGATCTTAGGAGGAGAGATGTGGTGAATATGGTCATCATCATACATTTCTCCATTTCCTCACATTTCTGTGTGCTGTTATGGTAGTATAAGAGTGATGTAGCTGTGATGGTCCCGAAATTATGCAAGAAGCACGGACTTCTTAAGGTGATACATTCTATTGGACCACCTGCATAGTTGGGACAGAGTTAGGCAAGCTTTCAAATGCAAGATATTCTTCATCAGGTCTCACCAGATCAAGCCAGGCACAGCATAATGTATTGTTCACACTTGGGTTGAGTGGGTTAACTTCTACCCTGGTCTGAAGGAGCGTGCGATATGGATACCTTCACACAGCTCTAGGGAATGGGCCATCAGAAATTGAATGGGGCCATTCACCTAAAAAGTGGCACCCAGGACTAGAGATCAGAGACCTGATGGGGAATAGACTATTTTAAAAGGGACTAGAGGAGAGGAGAAAGGGAGGAGAAGGTCATTGCCTTCTACGACAAGGTCACAAAATCCTTGGACACAGGTGTTGTGGTGGACGTAGTCTTTCTGGACTTTAGGAAGGCCTTCAACACTGTCTCTCACCCCATTCTCACTAAAAATTAGGCAACTGTGGCATTGATGCCTACACAGTCACATGGGTCACAAACTGACTGGAGAGCCGCACCCAGAGAGTGGTGGTGGATGGGTCATTTTCGACATGGAGGGATGTTCCCCAGGGCTCAGTCCTCAGGCCCGCACTGTTCAACATCTTCATCAGCGACTTGGACAAGGGGGTGAAAAGCACCATGTTCAAATCTGTGGGTGACACTAAGATGTGGGGAGAAGTGGGCACACTAGAAAGGAGGGACAGGCTACAACTAGATCTGGACAGGTTACAGAGGTGGGCGAATGAGAATAGGATGGGGTTCAATACTGACAAGTGCAAAGTACTGTACCTAGGGAGGAAGAACCAGTAGCATACCTACAGGTTGGGGAACTCCCTTCTTGTTAGCACAGAGGCAGAAAAGGATCTTGGAGTCATTCTTGATTCCAGGATGAACATGGGCCGCCGATGTGAGGACGAGGTCAGTAAAGCTAACTGCACCTTGTGCATCCACAGATGCATCATGAGCAGGTCCAAAGAGGTGATCATCCCCCTCTATGCGACATTGGTCAGGCCGCAGCTGGAGTACTGCATCCAGTTCTGGGTGCTGCACTTCAAGAGGGATGCGGA
>NW_017729015.1:1155589-1159876 GCF_001723915.1 Gavialis gangeticus
CAGGGCAGGCCCTATGAGGAGAGGCTATGGGACCTGAACCTGTTCAGACTCTACAAGCAAAGGCTGAGAAGGGATCTGGTGGCCATCTATAAACTTACCAAGGGGGACCAGAGGGAAACAGGAGAGACCCTGTTCCCACGAGCACTACCAGGAGTAACTAGGAATAATGGCCATAAGCTGACTGAGAGTAGATTCAGGCTAGATATCAGGAGGCACTACTTCACGGTTAGGGCGGCTAGGATCTGGAACCAACTTCCAAGGGACGTGGTGCTTGCTCCTACCCTGGGGCCTTCAAAAGGAGGCTAGATAATCACCTAGTTGGGGTCATTTGACCCCAGCATTCTTCCTGCCCAGGGCAGGGGGATGGACTTGATGATCTGCTCAGGTTCCTTCCAGCCCTACCAACTATGACACTATGAAACTATGAGGGCAGAAAAAAGAACTCCTTCCAGGAGTTATCTCCTTATCATTATAAGGAACCAGTCAGGACCTTGTACACCAGTCACTCCTGCTCAGGGAAGAAAGGAAATAAACTCCATCCAGGAGTGTCTTCCTGTTGGGGTAAGGGCTCAATATACCCCTAATTTACCTCTAAAGAGCAGTAACTCTACAGAGAGTTATGTCAAGGTATTAATAACAGGAGACCAGAAGCAGCAGCAATAGCAGTGGTGAGGGCTGAAAGCCAAGGGCAGTAGCAGGAACCCAGGAGTGGCAATGACACGGACTGAAGGGGCTGAACCTTCAACAGCAGAATAGAGACCAGAACAATGGACTAGATGAAAGTCTCCCTAACCCAGTACTAGAGCAGTAGTTATTTCAGCTGGGGTAGATAGGAGAGCAATGAAAGCCACATTCTCTACAAGTAGGATTGACCAATCTGCTTGCATTGTGGACTCCTCTATGCTATGACGAGGCACCATGAGTGGAGTATGACGTTGGGAAAGAGGAAGGTGGTGAGCTATCTCAGCAGTACACTCACAGGCAGTAGGAATGGGACTGGGTCAAGACTGTTCTGAAAGGACTGCAGAGGTAGCCTTACTTATTAGTAATTTATCAAACTATTTTTGGGAAACCCTGGATGTTTTAAACAATTTGTTCATTTAATTATCTGTTTTTCTTTCTTCTCTGAGGCAGAGGCAAGGATTTTTTTGGATATCTTTCGTTGGACCAACTGCATAGCTGAAACAGAGTTTGACAAGCTTTTGAATACAAAACATTCTTCTTCAGGTTACTTTGTATTTTGAAAGCTTTTCTAACTTTATCCCAAGTATACAGCTGGTCCAATAAAAGATATCACCAAAAAAATCCTTGCCTTATAATTCTTGGACCATCTTTCTCTTTATTAAAGACCAGTTTTGGTTAACTCCTGGGACTTATCTTTGAAGTTTTGCTCATCATGAGCACCCAAATAGTGTAATTCCATTTTCCCAGGTCTCTAGGTGGGTACTTAAGCCATTGGTGTTTGAGTTTGTTAGTAGAAATCCCTAGAAATTGAACCCAACCCTTGCATTTGCCAACCACCGGCTGGCAGAAGCATTACAATAGATTCTGAGTTGCTGCAGAGTGCGTAAGTGCAACTGGCGACAGGATTTCCCTGGTGAAGTAGACGTGTCCCTCTCAATGTTAAAAGGAACCCTTCCTTATTACCACAAAGCTCAAAACAAATGCTCTTTTCACACCATCTTTCAAAATAAAACAAATCATTGGTCACAATCATACATAAGAATTTTGATGATTATTTGTGGATCTAAAAATGTCTGTAAAACTGGCTTAGACAACTTTATGGCATGATGATGCATAGTACCCAGAGTACATCCATGATTCTGGGTTCACCAGCAGAGATCCCACCTCCAACCACTCTCACTACATTTGGATTCATAAAATCCATTGCATGGACACTTACAGGAACATGGGAGTTGCTTTATTAGACTCAGAGCAGAAGCCCAGAGCAAAGAAATCCCTTAATTATAGTTAATTACAGAATTATAGAAAAATCTATCTACAGGAGAAGTTTCTTCCTAACCTTTTAAATTTGTAGCTGGTCTATGTCTGGAAGCATGAGGGTTTGTACTCTACATGCAGCTGTTTTATCCATGGAAGGTAAGGTTGCAATGTCACCACAGAATGATACTAACGGACTAGCAGTGATAATGAGACAACACGCAGTATTTCAATATGATCGCACCACAGTGGTATGATTTGTATCAGCACAGAATCAAAAAGACAGGATTGTCAAGGTAGTCTACATAGGAGAAAAATGTGTTATGCTGCACAAGGCTTGATATTTATCCCCACCCACATCCCTGACCTAGAGAACATTATTAAAATGCTGCAGGACTTACCCATCACTCAGAGATGCTGTAGGAAGAAAGCTCTGAAATTCTTGCCCTGAAAGCATATCTCCTGCAAACATTTATCATCCTTAGCAAGGGAATATGTTTAAAGGAACAGCTGACAGAACATACATCATGGAATGCTTGGATGTTTTGGCTACAGTATAGTACCGTCCTTTCTTAAAGGGTGTCAGTGCATGGAGACAATTAAGAAGGTACTAAAAAAGAGGGGAAAATTTTAAGAACAGAAAGCATTTCCTTTCTTTCCTTGTTAATGCACCCCTATGTGAGACCTACATTTCCAAGGGAGTATAGCCTAAATTCATGAGACATAAGACTGCAAAGATTCTGATCTGATCAACAGCGCATTGGACCGACTCTCATTGAGTCCTAGGCTCTGGTACCTGATTTGCATGGTAGGCCACATTGCATAGATGAGCTCCATGCTTATCTGTGCAGAGAAACCCAGATTTTTCTTTTCCACTTAGTAAATGATGTGGTCAAAAAGATGTTTCCAGAAAGTGGGGGTTGTCACTATACCTTTAATCCTCATTGTAGAGACTTTTTTGAGATCCTTTGGTGTAATATTCACTCAGGTTGGTCTTATTATCTCGTCTAACCACCTAGATATGGTATTGAATACCCACTTCTCTCATGCTCCTATCTCTGTTCTTCCTTCAATCCTGGGTGTGATGTGCATGAATAATAAGTAGGGACCTACCAAATTCATGGGGCAAATGGGGTGTGCTATGGCTCCTTTAATCTTGCAGGTTCCCCCACCCCTCCTCCTACTGATTGGTGGAGGGGCCCCGCTTGCAGCTCACTCCTGATCAGCAGGGAGACAAAAACTGTGGTTTTAAGTATGGCACCATGTTTGTCTCCCACCGCTGGTTGGCCAAGTGGCCCCGGACAGCCCTCCTATTTGCTGCTGACTTGCGGGGAGGCCAAAACAGTGCCATGTTTAAAACCATGGTTTTAGCTTTCCTGCTGATCGGGAAGGAGTGGCGGGGTCCTCCACTAGTCAGCAGTGGGGGAGGCAAGGGGCAAGGTGCACATGAGGGAAACATGCAAGATTAAGGGAGCCAGTGCAAACTCTACTTCTGCTGTGAATTCAGTAGGTCCCTAATAATAAGATAGCTTGGCATTGCAGTGGGAGAGGATGGGAGAGAGAGTCTTCTGCTTAAGAGCCTTTTTACTGACTAAACAAGAAAGAATACGTTTCCTGTTGTCACTGACCCATGCCTGGGATGTTCCTTCAAGCAAAATGTGGCATTATAAACTTCTGAATACCAAAATGAACTGTTTTCTGTATTCCCATCCACACTGTAAACTGCGTGTGATGCAGTGAATACAAAATCTTTCTCACATAGTTCTCAAACTTTTTAGTCTAGAGACACCCCTCAATAGGCTGGAAAAAATACTCAGAAAATACCAGCTGCCATATCTGCACAGTTGGCCTTTGTGTGGAACTGCTGTCATATCTTCTGGTGCCCACATCCTGCCATCTGGGTAGCTATTGCCCAGAAGACGTGGTTGTTGTGGCGGCCCACTTTGAACTCTCAAAGCATGTCCTCCTGGCCGCAAATGGCGCAGTCTGCCACCTTGTCTGCCCTCCAGCCGGGGGCTGGCCCTGGGCAGGGTCCTCTGCCTTGGTCTCACTACTTGTCTCACCAGCAGAGATCCTGGTGTTCCCTGTTAAAAATGGCAAATTCTCTGATAAATAACCCAATTTCTCCCATTAAAATACCCAAAATCTGTGTTCTTCCATGATTAAAATGAAATGCCACTATACATAGAGAGATCAGTTGGGAAATGTTTTATTGATATATTTAGAATTTTAAAGCAATTTGGAAGCCTACCAGTGCCTCTGTCATCATCATAAACAAATTCTAAATATCTATATACTTCGGCATTTGCTTTTAGTTTTTTTTATTATAGAAAAATCAGAGCTGCC
>NW_017729015.1:1164876-1165264 GCF_001723915.1 Gavialis gangeticus
AATGTTTTATTGATATATTTAGAATTTTAAAGCAATTTGGAAGCCTACCAGTGCCTCTGTCATCATCATAAACAAATTCTAAATATCTATATACTTCGGCATTTGCTTTTAGTTTTTTTTATTATAGAAAAATCAGAGCTGCCTCTGCCCCCTTCACTCACTAGGATGTGGGGTGCTCAGCGGCACTGATATCCCAGTGCCCTGCCCCTCACTCTCAACCCACAACCCCCCACCCACTTCCCTTCACTCCTGACCCACATCCCCTCCCTGCCCCCACTAACTCCCTCCTAGCAATAACTCCATCCCAGTACCAGGACATGAGTCCAGTTGCAGCTGTCCCACCCACTGTTTTGTGGCTCTGAGCAATGCCAGCCCTTGCTGTTCTGCT
>NW_017729015.1:1166818-1167808 GCF_001723915.1 Gavialis gangeticus
CACCTGGGTCCAGGTCACTGCTGCAGCCTTGCCCCCCTCCTATTTGCTCCAGCATGCTGGGGCAGCAGGGGAAGGGGGCAGGCATAGAGATACTCTGGCCGGGTGCCAGAATGTCTCCTCAGCGGACCCAGCCTCTTGTTCCTTCAGGGCATGCTCCAGGAGTGTACCCTACACCTCTTTTTTTAAGCAGGATTTTTTTTGGTACCAGGATTTCCCACTATCAAATTTCGAGTCTGCACTGCAAATATGCAGCACGGGGAACATTTTTTTGTTTCCAGTGTGACTCTTGTGGCATCTCAAACTGCTTTGAGTTGTCTTCCTTTAAAAAAGCCTTCAAGCACTGTCCAGGTCATAAGGTCTGGTACAGAGAGTCCATCGCCACTCAAAGTGGGGACTCACATGCCACTATGCTGCTGCCACCAGAGCCTGTGCTCACATGGTGCAATTGGTGTCTGTTACCATGCCAAGCATATGTAGCACTACCAGCAGTTTGTGAGTGAGGAGCTGGAAATCACACCCAGCCCACAGTACATGCTTAAGCTTCACAATCTCTTAGGCTGAGGCGACATTCAAAATCAAGTGATATTTGTGGCTGACAGTGCCACCCAGTTCATGGAGTTCCTGACATGGTTTGAAAGCCAGCAGAATTTGATCCACCAAGCACACAACAAGCTGATGGATTTGATAAGCTGGACCAAAGACAGGGCATCACAAGAACTGTCAAGCTGTCCATGTGAAAACCAATGCAGAAGGGACCTGTTCCAGGCAATAGCTGTGAAGCTGAACCAGTATTACAGCTGCAACCTTTCACTGCCACCACAGTTCAGACAACTGGCTGTCCCCTTCCTTAGTGCTGTTCACATTTTGGACCCCAACCAGGTGCCTTTGCTGAGTTTTGACCCTCAGCTATTGAAAGCAATCCTGAGATGGAGGAAAGAGCATGACAGCAAACGTGCTGCTTATATGAACTTTTTCAAAGAGTGCCAGGTG
>NW_017729015.1:1172808-1190468 GCF_001723915.1 Gavialis gangeticus
GTGCCTTTGCTGAGTTTTGACCCTCAGCTATTGAAAGCAATCCTGAGATGGAGGAAAGAGCATGACAGCAAACGTGCTGCTTATATGAACTTTTTCAAAGAGTGCCAGGTGCTTGTGTCTGCATTCTGGGACTCTTCTGTGACCAGGTTCGACATCTTTATGCCCTGGCAAAATGCTGCCTTCCCATTCCATCAGGCTTGGTGGATGCTGAGTGTGCCATCTCAGTGTATGAACAAGTGCTCATCCCACGGAGACAGGGAATGTCTCCAGTGACAGCGGCTGGGTGCATGCAGCATGCTTGCATTTAATACCTAGCATGAACTGCCTGTCTCAAGGTTAGCAGTGGAATACACTGACAGGTGATATCAAATGTGCTACACATGCCACAGGGGAAGGTGATGGCTGCCAGAAGATGATTGCTCTGTAGCTATTATAGAGCCTTCTCCTTCACTGTCGTCCCTACTTCTTGGCTGAAATAGCTAATTAATAATGAAAGATCACTGATTTATAGCAATGATAGACACTGGACTTGGGCACTGAACACCTGAGAAAAATATTACTAATCATTCTTAGGCTGGATTTTCCACTCTAGGTTGATGGTTGCTTTGGGTAGTCCTTGGGGAGAAGTTGGCAGCAGGCAATTTTATTGCCCAGTAATCTCTTGCAACTCTTTGATTTTGTATTTAAGCTCAGCTTGTAGCTTTGCCAGATGGTGGAATTAAATATTTGCTCTCCCTTCAGACTTTCTTCATTGCTATTTGGCTTCCAGACAAGTTAAACCATTCCCTTCTTTGTGATACATTAGCCTTTTCAAGATTGCAAACTTTAACAGCTTTCAATTCAGGAGCATTGATGTAGAAGCCAATTCAGTTAATGATTTTTCTTTGGAGAATTTGTGATCTTCTATAACTTGTTCAACTTAATTACATGGCATGTGACACCATCCCCACAATGAAGCCAGCCACTGCTGCACCCCAGCAGGACTTGCCACCTTGGCCTGGAGACAAGCTCCAGTAAGATGTAGTGCCATGGCATTGTGAATACCTGTACACTCTTGTGCAGCACTCAAAGGGCTGGGTCTAAAAAGAGAGAAAAGGACTAGCAATGCCAAATACAGATCTCTACTGCAAGAAGAGCTGGTTAGAAAGCGATACTGGCCATGTGATCAGGAGGAGATGGAGGCTAGATGCCAGCTATTGACAGATGTCCAAGGAGAGAATAATCCTCTTTGTAGTGTTGGGTTCACAGCAACTCCCCAGTTCTGCCTTTTGCCCACTGGCATTATTCCTTTTGATATTATATTTAACAGCATTTGATTAATGTAGCCATTTGGTTCATGATTACAAGGCCTTTCATGTGAGGAGGGCCTTCAGAACTGTTCATTGTATTATAGAGTGACACAGCAAAATGGCATCTATGGAAACAGGCTGTTCCCTTATCGAAGAACTTTTACTTTCTCTTGTAAGATTATACTATCAGCTATTCAGCCATCCTAGAGTCATTCTTTTCTCCTTAAGCCATGAAATCTAACAACTTTCACTTGAGGAAATGGAGCAAGTATGTGTTTTGGCAGCAAAACTGTTATTTTGAAAAACAGTGATGGGTGATTTAAATATTACAGGTAAGTCATTTGCAGTGCACTGGCATACCAGCAAATAGTAAGCTGCCTGCAAAAGGCTAAAAGTTATGACATCCAGCAAATGTTGACTGCCAATCATTACAATCTATTCAAGCTACCCACATCAGACCAAAGAGCAAGGGGGTTTAGTACAATGCTGTGCTTTAAATGGCATGGCGTGGAGACAGGAGTGCTCAGACAGTGAGAGCCCTCTAGAATAGGAGTGGCTTTAAGACACAAAGTCCCTAGGACTGAGTGGTTTCCAATTGCTATTTGAAAGCAAGAGAAAGATGGATCTGACTTATGGATTCCACTACATTCCCAATGCCTCTATAACAGGCAATGAATTCCAAAATTGTCCTTCCCAAAAGACACTAATTCAGCTCCCCAGATAGGTGGCAATATTGAAGGATGTAGGTTTTAGTTGGGAGGCTAAATTTCTTAGCTGAGGTTGTCTGTGACTTTGGGTTTGTGGCTCATGTTGCAGTCTGAGTAAATAAACCAGTGCTTTTATGGATTTTACTAGATAGGATAAGCAAACAAATGTACACTGTAAAAATGTATCTTACTAAGCAAATATGGTACAATTTCACAAAACAGAAATCAACCGATTCAAACAATCAAATGTCCAATAATCAAATCAAATTATAAGGTTGAAACTAAAAAGAGCTACTTTTTGTCAATCTTGTCTTAGAGGAATTTAAGGAGGAGTTAGATGGCTTTCATTCAAAAAACCCAGGCAACATATCAGCATCTATAAATCTTATAGGTCTGTTCTGCTCTTGGATGCATGCCAAATTAAATGACCCAAGCAAACAATAAAATTTAGTTCAGGTAGAAAAAGCATACCTATATGGAACTTCTTTAACATTGCCTCCTTACATCTCACCGTTACATGTTATTTTTCCTAGTCCAAGCCTTTGTTTCATAATAACACACAGAGATTTAACACAGAGATGATGGTTAAATTAGACACAAGAGTGGCTCTTGAGTCATACTTTTTTTTTATCCTAAGAGGCATCTTCTGACTATGTAGTAACGAGTACCAGTATGTCCTAATTGTTTATGACTGGTTGGTATTTTCTTTTGGGATCTATTAAAAGCACTATATACACACATGCACACACATATACAGGGGAAGAAATATGGTCTCTTCAAAAACAAAGGTAGAGGTATAGAGTTTGGATCTCTTATTTTGTTTCTTGGCATCTCTTATTCCCACACATTTCTGTTTGCTCTTCTGAGCAAACTAGGTAGTGGAGGCTTGGATGGAGCTTGTCATGCATGCAGGAGTCTGGTATCAGCTTGCAAACTGTTCAGAATGACCTCACCAGAGACAGGTCTTCCACATCTTTGTCTTTAAAAGGACTTTCCCAGGGAAGGGAAGGGCACATAGCATTGATCATGGTGCTGGCAGGAGAGAAAAAGACAACTGCTTTTCTTTCACATGATCTTTGTTGCATTTTGTATTAGCTCTGCCTTCATGGCCAACTAGATCAGAGGTGGGCAAAAAGCAGCCCGGGGGCTGGATGCGGCCTGCCAGGACATTCTATACAGCCCGCGGGGCCCCTAAAAAATTTAGAAAATTAATATTTATCTGCCCCTGGCTGCCTGTCATGCAGCCCTCGATTGCTTGCCAAAGCTCAGTAAGCAGCCCTCCACCCTAAATAATTGCCTGCCCCTGAATTAGATGAATCCAAGTCTTTTGGAAAATCACATGATTCAGTCCCCACCCTGAGTAATCTTAAGGCTTTAGGAAATCCCATCATGAATGGTCTCAGGTGTTCAGTAAGGTTAGCTGCATGTTTTCCAAAAATACAAAAAAATGGAGATGCAAGGGGTCTTTGGGGGGACTTAAGAGGGCTGAGGTAAGAGACTGGAAACCTACAATCAAAAAAAAAATCTCTTTTATAAAATATCTAATAACCTAATCAACCTCTCTTTGCACACATTCTTTCCCTGACATTTACTCCTGTGTTTCTTAAAATGGGTTAAGCTGTTTTACTGAGAAAGATTTGAGGACATAAAATATTTTTTTCAGTTGTTCTAATAGCCTTAGACCTAAAAATATTTTATTAGAGTCAATTCTAGTGTGACGGGCCGGCTGGCAATGATTTGGCCCAGGGGTTTTGAAAGTGCAAAAGATGATTGGAGGGCTTGGGATTCCCTTTCCTCACCAATCAGGCCCCAGAGAGTCACCCTCCATGTCCCCTGATTGGCTCCTTGGGTCACCTGGAGGGGGATAAAAGTGGCAGCACAGATGACTCGAGAAACCAGCACGGCACCACAAAGAAGGAGTTTCAAAGAGCTGGGGCAGCGAGGCAGGAGCAGTTGCCCCAGAAGAACCTGAAGTAGTGGCGCCTGCAGGCAGCAGTTGGACCCTCAGCAGCATGGTGTGTGGCCAGCAGGAGAGGCTCCTTGCCGGGCTCCAGGATCCCCTACAAGAGGCTGTGGCCAGCAGGAGAGGCTCCCCAGCTGCATCAAGAGGCTAGGAAGTGTGACATGACGCAGGGGATCTTGGAAGGTAAAACCCCTAGCAGGTTGGACTAGTATAAGCACTGGTGGTGGTGGTGTAGTAGAGGTTTTTGTTCAAGTCCCAGCTGGGATGAATTGGGGTGAGTGAAGTGACAGAGAGAAATTCCTGTTGCAGTGGAAGGGGATCACTGTGTTTTCCCTCTTTCCCCACTCCAGGTACCTAGGCTCTATATTTCTTGTTATTTGACATTTTGTATTTTGTGCCTCTTATATTTTGCCAACCAGTATTGTTTGTTCTGCTGTTTGTGTTTTATATTTTGTTAAACCTGTTTTTTGTCAACTGGATGAATATGTCTATGATTGTAAGTGCCTAACCTTTATTGAATCCTGCCCCCTTGGGGCATTGTAGTGTCCCCTGTACCCCCTGGTTTATACATGTTATGTTCCCACTACTGTTTTCTCATTAAAAGGTATATTGTTAAGTCCCCATTGGTGGTCTGGCTCTGCTCTGTAGGGGAAGGAGGGTCCCTACACCTCCCACAGCGCTTGTGCACCTGCTCTGATCCCTTCAATTGGAGAGGGGGTACATCTTGGAGTACCGCCCAGGTTACACTAGTTATACTTCAATAAAGTTTTCCCAGGCCCAACTCCAATTTGGCCTGATGTTCCTCACATGACACAGAATGGCAACAATCTGTAAGCCCCTAACATAACACCATGTTTTACTGCATGGTAGAGTCCTGCATGGTGGTAATGCAGGAAAACTCCCTGTCCACGGGGAAATCTCAGAGATAATGCTTTGCAGAGTTCGTATTTTGGAAAGGCAACCTTCCCATTGCTTTTTTTGTTAGTAACCACTACCCAGGCTAGAAGTAAGTTGGCCTCTTCCACATGGTCTTTGGAATATGCTCAGAGATACAAGAGCAGGTGCTTGTGCTCAGGATAGTGCAAAAGCTGCAACTGGAGATGAGATGGCCCCTATACAGGGTATAGAAGCATGACAATCTTCTTACATACTCAAGACTAGCTGTGATCTGTCCCAAGAGAAGGTGTCTCTTTGTGTAAGGCAGGGCTGCCCAACTTCTAAGCGGCTGGGGGTCACATGCCACAGAGGCTGTAGCAGTGCAAGCCACCCTGCACCATGCACCCTGGTTGTGCCTTACTGCTACACTGCATGTTCTGAAGCCTCATCCTCACCCTCAGCTCTCCATCCACAGGCTTCCCCAGCACCATGGGCTGTGACCTGTCTGATGGCCAGAACCAAAGAAATTAATAAGCAATAAATATGTGCTTCTTGGAGGCATTTGGAACTTTTGTCTAATATGCAGCTTGTATTTTTTGTAACCCGCAAATGTAACTTGTAACTGTTTGTGGAGCTGACTAGGCCTCAAAGACAAAGCTCTAGCTGTGAAATTAGCTGACCTAATAGTTCTTTCTCGCTCAGAATTTAGCCTTGATGATGATAAAAACTGGATTCAACTGCCCAGCTTATCTAGTACATTTCAAAAAGAACAGCTCAGAAAAAGCGTAGTCAGAGAGTTTTGAAGGGGCTGGATTCAGGCGGGGTAATGTTAATTTTAAACCTGAAGATGTTGTGTTGTAATTTGCTTATTGGATAAACCTCAGCTTGGGCAGTAACTTATTATAATAATTTCTAACACCTTTTAACCCCATAGGATAATAGCTGTAAAGCAATATTATGAATGGCTATATAACTAAAAATTAGCATAATTAGAATATAAAAGAACACACACGTCATAGTAATCCTCAGGAAGGACGGAACAGAAGGGTCATTGCTGTCCCAGACCCCGTGGATATCTCTTACTCCCTGTGAGAGTGAGACCAGATCCTGACTGGACCAGATCCTGACTGAGGGGCTTCCACCGGTATCCTTCGAGCAGCCCAGTTCAGAGACGTCTGACTTCGCTGATTCAACTTGCCGTGCATCTTCTAACCGAGGGACTACGATAAATTACTAACCAAGTGGGAACTGTTGGTTAATTTCTTTATTTGTTTTATTATCACTGTCAATTTTAGTCTGTATTGTTATGTTGTCTGCATATTAACTTAACCTTTTTATTAACTATTATATATGCAAACTGTATCTTTTGTTGTCATAAGTAAAATTCATTCTTTTTTGTAAGTGAAACTTGTCATTTCTTTCCTTTCCAACATCACCTTCTCGATCCCAAACTAAATAGCCCAGTAGCTAATAAAGTTGCAGTGCTCAGTCAGTCTGCAACTAAATTGATATGCTCACAGTGCCCAGCTGGCCTGTGACAGACCTGCTGCATTGTACCACCCCCTGGGGTGGGGCAGGAAGTAGAAGCAGGAGGAGGGGTCAGGTTGCCCAGAAACCATGGCTACTGCTGCTGCAGATAAATGGGGGAAGTAGGGTTTTGGTGGGAGTCCAGGGGCTGCAAATTAACCCCTTGCAGATAGTATGTGGCTTGTGCACTGCCAGTTGGACAGTCTTAGCATAAGATATCAAGGCCCCCTCTACATGTGCAAGCAAAGACGCAATGGGATCTAATAATTAGTAGTCCACATAATTAAGCCTCCTGCCAGTGCAGGGAGAACCTGAATCAAAGCTCCTCCTGGCCCAGCAAGAAGCAAGCTCCTTTAGGGGGCTTCCAGTCATAGTGGCATAGTGGAGATTGCAGTAGCCATAATCCCCCAGGCCTGTGGGGGTTTCACACACCCCCAGAGCAGCCATACCCACTGTCTCCCAGGACCCACCTGGGTCCCAGCACCCAGCACCCTCAGATGCGGGACTGTGGGTCCTCCTGCTGCCAGGACCCAGGTTCAGCAGTTGCAGGGGATGAGAGTCCCCTCAGTTGCTGGACTCCCAGCCTTAACTGGGTATCATGCACCCCTGTGGCTAGGAGCCCCCATCAGCTGATGAGACTCCCATCCACAGGGGATACTTTGTTACATATGCAATTTAGAGCTCAATAGCAACCGGCTATACATGGGCAATTGGGGCTGCCTTAGTCAGGGGGGGCATGTGCCCTCCCTGTGACCAGTCCTGCCAACTGGGGGCAGGGGGGAGGAGTACCCTGTGGCAGTTCTCACTGCCTGGGGGCGGGGGGTCTCCAAGGCTGATTACTGCAGCCAATCACTGCAACCGCTTCCCAGAGTCGAGAGTGGCTGTGGCCACTTCTGGGAGTGGCGGCAGCAATCCGTGGGCGCTTGCAAGGGGGCCACCAGTGCTCTCGCCTGCCCCCCCCCGCCCATCACCTAAGTGACGAACACGGCCGGTCAGGCGGTGCACTGGTGCTCTCAGGAGGTGCACATGCATCTCCACTGCCGCTATAAAGTTAGTACACATTTTTGAGGCCTAACTTCATAGCTGGTTGGAGCTTTTTATGGTGCGGTAGCTACTTTTCACATCTTAGCTGGTCTTAAAGTAGTTGTGCAATTAACCAGTTAATGAGGCCCCCCCCTCTAATGTGTAGAGGGGGGGCCTAAGATGCTGAACAGCTGCCATCTGGTGGAAAGTGACTTCTTGTACTTAGAGTTAAGCAGCAAATGTTTCTCCTGTCCCACAAATCTAAGAGTTGGAATTTTTTCCTCTTCTGCATACAAATGAAATTGAGACCTTTCAGGGTGGGTTTTCTGGTTGGTTTGTTTTTTTAAACAGAGAAATTCCAGTAAACCAAGGCTTAGGCAAGTATTATCTACAGAGACTCCCAGCTCTTTCTCCAAAGTGTTGCCATATAGCCAGGTGTCAACCATTTTGTATTTGCATTTTTTATTATTTCTCCTGTGGTGCAGCACTTTGCCTTTGTCAGTTTTGACCTTCATCCTTTTAGCTCCAGCCCAATGTTCTCATCTGTCAAGATCCTTCTGAATTGCACTCCCATCCTCTAATATATTTGCAGTCCTTCCCGATTTCATGTCATCTGCAAACTTGCTCAAGAACCTTTGTATGCCAGCATCCAGATCATTAATAAATGTGTTGAACAGTGCTGGGCCCAGGACAGACCCATGTGGGACTCCACTCAAAACCTCCTGCCATTCTGACATGGATTTACTTATATTAGTGTAGCAGGGTGATGGAAAGGAGCAAGGCTCTGTGCCCCTCCCTTGGCCCCATCCATTCCCCGTGGTGCAATAGCAAGGAACATCTGGCATTGCAGGGAACTGAAAGACGGCCGGCTACTGGGTTGTGGAGACAACCCTGCCCACAGTAAATCCTGAAGAAGCCCAGAAAACCCTGTTGGGAGGAATTTCCCTGGAGCACCTGCAGGAGAGTTAAAGGCAGCTGTTGCCAACTGGAAGGAGGAAGAGAGAGGGAACACTTGCAGTGATCCCAGACACAGGTGAAAGGATCAAATGGCTTCTGTACTTTCTGTTACTTTATTTTTCTGTTAATTTCACTGGATGTGGAGGGAGTGTAGGGGTGATGGAGCTCCCAGCTAATGGTGTCCTGCTTCAAACACTCAGGGCAACCAAATCAGGCAAACACAGCTGGCCCTTAAAGCGGAAGAACCTAAAACTTTGACTGAGACTGTAGATCTGGACAAGCTTTTTTATTTTGTGGATTACACAGGAGAAAGGTGAATCACATCATATTGTGTTATTAAGCTTTAACAACAAGTTGTAGTGGGTGAGAAAGGCAAGAGTTGGTGGTTACCTACAGGCCAGCTTAGGTCAGGGGAGTACCCAGTCCTGGACACCTACCCCTGACATGCCCACAATTACTCTTTGCTTGTAGGTATTGAGCCGGTTGTTTGTTCACCTTATAGTAGTTTTGTCCAGCTCACATTCCTTCAATTTGGTTATGAGGTCAACCAGAACCTTGTCAAAAGGCTTGCTGAAGTTGAGATACACTATATCCATAGTGTTCCCTGCATCTGGCCAAGGAGTTCCCTTGTCAAAGAAGGTGATCATATCTGTTTGACACTATTTGTTTTTCATAAATACATGCTGGCTCTTTGTGATCAACCTTTCCTCATCCAGATGCTTGCAAATGGCCTTTCTTAGGATACGCTACAGTAGTTTTCCAGGTACTGAGGTGAGGCTAACCACTCTATTGTTCCCTGGGTCCTCCTTTTTGTCTATTTTTAAAAGAAGGGACTATGTTGGCCCTTTTCCAGTCCTATGGCACCTAACTGTCTTTCAAAACTTCACAAATATCATTGTGAAGGGCTCTAGGTTCTCCTCTGCCAGTTCCTTCAGTACCCTGGTATGAAGTTCATCAGGCCCTGATGACCCATCAAAAGTTCTTCGACCATCTCTTTTGTTATCTCCACCCTCAACTTGCCCCCTTCCTTATCTAGACAACCCTTATTAGGTGTCTGGCTGCAGCTTAATTTTTTTGTGAAGACTGAGGCAAAGTAACTGTTCAGTAGCTCTGCCTTCTTCCCATCTCCTGTTAAAGAGTTCCCCCAGGATGATTAACCGTGGATCCACAGCTTCCTTGGCTTTTCTTTTCTGGCCAACATACTTGTAGAACCTCTTTTTGTTGTCTTTAATCTCCCTCCCCAGGTGCATCTCATTCATTATCTTTGCTTTCCTGATTTTGTCCCTGCAGGTTTTTGCTATTATCTTTTGTTTCTTTGGTGACCTGCTCATTTTATTATTGTTTTTATGCTTTCTTTTTGCATTTCAGGCATTTTAGAAGCTCCTTGTGCAGCCACATTGGTCTCTTACCATTCTTCCTGTGTTTCCATTGCTTTGGAACAGTTTCTAATTGAGCTTTCAATGTTTTGCTCTTTAGAAGCTCCCAGCCTCTTTGGGCACCTTTATCCTTTAGTCTTCCTTCACATGGCACCATGTCAATTAACTGCTAGAGTCAATTGAAATCC
This sequence comes from Gavialis gangeticus, assembly GCF_001723915.1. Classification (NCBI taxonomy): domain Eukaryota; kingdom Metazoa; phylum Chordata; order Crocodylia; family Gavialidae; genus Gavialis; species Gavialis gangeticus. Next base: position 1,182,715 of record NW_017729015.1, read on the forward strand.
ACCTTTTTGAAATCTAGTGTCCTGGTTTTGCTGACTGCATGCTTTCCCCATCTCAGGAGGTAGAATTCTATCATACTGTGATCACTTCCTCCCAAGTTGCTCATCACCTTTACATCCTCCACCAATTCGTCCCTATTGGTCAAGACAAGATCTAAGATAGATGATCCCCATGGTATAGTCTCAACTTTTGGGAACAGAAAGGAGTCCTTCAGACAAGATGTCCACCAGCTTGACATTTTGTGTTTGGTTGTATTGTTCTACCAGCAGAAGTCTGGAAAATTGAAGTCTACTATCAGTACCATCTCATACTGTTGGGATAATTTTGTCAGGAACTTGAAGAGTTTTCCACCTCCCCTTCCTGACTTGATGGCCTATAATAAATCACCACCATTATATTGGTGCTGCATCTTTCACCTTTTATCTTCACCTAAATGCATTCAGCTCTGCGTTTTTCTTTCTCCTGAACCAAGGAACAAGTGTATGTTTTTTGACATACAAGGTTGCACCACTACCTTTCCTCCCAACCCTCTTTCCAAAATGGAGTGCAGCGCTCAATGTTGACGTTCCAGTCATAAGAGCTATGCCACCAGGTCTCTGTGATGCCAGCTAGATCATAATTTTGTTCACAAGCTGTGGCTTCCAGTTCATCTTGTTTATTGCCCATACTTCTACTATTTATATACATGCATCACATGTATATGGCACTTTATTCAACCTTGTGTCAATAGCTAATATTGAATGGACAAGCGAATGACTTTGTAGCTCACTCACCTGGGGGGCTGGAGCCTGATGTTTATATTCCTCCCACAAATAAAAAAGAGCAGGTTCTTTCATGAAACTCTCTGAACCTTAGAAAGGATCAGGACTCTTATCAACACTTGTTCAAAGCCCACTGAAGCCACTGTGAGTGGGCATATCTGCTGGTGTCCAATGGCATGAAGCCATGGACTTGAATATGCTTAAAATAATCAGGACAGTAAAATGGCAATGAAGAATTCAAATCACAGCATTTTCATCCATAAGCTCTTCCTACAAAGCAGAAGGGCTATTTGTTCATTCTCTAAAAAAAACAGGGCTTTCTCTTTTTCTTATTCTTTAGGAACACTGAGGATGTTGATAAACTTATTTGTGATTCCCTGAAGCTCAAAACTGCCAACACCAAGCAGGTTGACTCAAAGATCCTAACCAAGATGCCACATACTACCTAAAGCAGATCCTGGCTGTGACATGAAATTATTTGTCCAGGTGGTGAATTTCCTTGGGTACTAGAGCAAGTATTAATTGGTGTTTAATGTGTTGGGCCTCTAAGCTTATAGACATATTCCAGTTCAAGACTTGGACAGTGAGTTTGAGTAAAAAGAACAGAGGTGCCTTTGAGAACAAGGTAGTGTTTTTAGTTCTGTACCAGTGATGTGGAAAGGTTATCAAGCCCTGTCTCCTGAGCTAGCTCTTTGCTAGGTTGCTTTGGGAAGCCAACTTGGCCACATCACTGGAGAGCAGAGGGAACAGGGCACTTAAAAGCACAGCGGACTGGCACACGACAGCTATGCAAATAGAGAGTCCAGTTCTGTTGAACTCCTTCCCCCTTATCAAAACATGATGCCCTTAGGGTGCTGACACTCTGTAGGACATAAGTGGGAGACCAATGTTTCCAAAAGGTTTGTATACATTTTTGTTTAAAAATAAAATCAAAATATATTTTAGTCATTTTCCTGACTTTTGAATTCAGCAGTGGACTGCTGCCAAGAGGCAGTTACAAAGTATAGCATTAAGCTCTACTCGCTGTCCTTTTTTTCCTTCTCTAGGTTTTTTTTTTTGACAAAGGTAGAACAGGCTTACAGTCCAGTCCCTTCAGACCACTTGGTTGGGGATGGGAAGAGGAGGAGAGGAAGGTATAGGCCAAGCACTTACCCCAGTGTAGACACACAGATTGGGGAGGCTGGGGAGAACCACTGTATTTTCTATCCAATACTGCAAGGCAAAGGCAGGGAATTCTGAGCCTCTTATTAGTTGGAATAACATGCTGTGTATATTTGTGTGCTGTATATCACCTGAATACTAGTCTTGAATATGAATGTTATCCAAGTCGGATGGCTGAAAAATAGATTTTAAAAAACTTAAAGAAAGAAAGAAAATTAAGATGAAATTGGTTGTTTTCAAGAAAAAAAGAAATCAAAATCCAAAATATTTCAGCCAGGTATCAAAATCATTTGGTTCTGAAATGCCATTCAGTGCTTCACGGAACAATGTTCTGATTGCCTCAAACTCGTGCACTTCTTTATAGGCTCAGTTCTGTTTCAGATTACATCTCCCAAAATAGACTAAGGCCTCCTCTCTTGGAAAGGGAAGATTGTGTAACCTGAGAGATGAAGTCTGGCCAGGTCATACAGGTGAATGAAGGCACAAAGCACCTGACTTACAACTCACCTGAGGCACTGTGGTGCCATTTCAGAGCTGACATATTTTTGGTTGAAAACCAAAAGTTTAGAGCATTAGCATATTCCATTTTTCAAAAAAACACTGAAGCTTCATGAAAAAACAGACATTTTTGTGAAAAAATATCTTCAATAATCCAATACTCTATTAAAAATGGGTTTGACAGAAGTTAACAATAGTTGATTATTTCCCTCTGTAGATGCCCTTATTCCAGATTAAGAATGTCCTACTTCAAATTAATTCCATCCATTTTAGAGCTTCTAAAGTGGATAAAGACAATTTTGGATAGATCAGCCCTAATAAAAACATCCACATAAATGAGTTAATCAGGAAAAGTTATTTTATCTTAAACTGACACACCACATTTATCCATGTTAGCCTCCCTTTGTTAAAAAGTCCTAAAAAATAAGTTATGGCTCCAAGTCATAGTCCTCATAAAGTACAGGCAGTACTTGGACTTCCGACACATTTGGTTCCTGAAAAACATGTCTTAAGTCAAAACATTGTAACTCGAAACTGATTTTCCCACAGGAAACAATGTTATAAATGGGGGACTGGTTCCTGAACCAAGGCCCAATACCTTATTTTCACCAAAACTAACCCAGAATTTTGTACTCAATCAATTGTAGATGAGTAATGTAGCTACATTAATTTATTTATATTGTAAATAGCAATCATATTGATTTGGAATGACTTTTTTGAGGTGACTTTGCTGGACTTTTTGAAGGGCTCTTGGCTGGAGTCTTCTCAGGAATCCTGGCTGCAGGTTTTTCTGGAGTCTTGTCTGCTTTCTTAAAGAAAGTGTCCAAGGGAGTTTGGAGAGATGTTCTCCAGGGAGATGGACGATGCAGCAAACTTGTTTGCTGGCATGACGTCACATTGGATCAAGTGTTGTAAAGTCAAAACTGACGTCAGAAAGTTGAAACGGTGTCAGTTTATAAAAGTTGTAAGGGCAAAACATTGTAACTCGAAATGTTGTAAGTCAAGGACTGCCTGTGTTATGAACTGGATGATGTTCTTTGACTACTGTTCTGCAGATGATCATAGACAGGGGCGACATATAGGGGGTGCATGCGAGTGCACGTGCACCCCTGAGTGTGGCAGTGCACCCCCTACAAAAAGGCGCTGCCAACACTGACGGTGGTGCCTGTGGGCAGTTGCGGCTCACCACCCTGCTGCTGACACCGCCGGTGCCATCTGCAGGTGGTCTGTGATCACTGCTGGCCTCTGCTGCTGCTGCCAGCAGTGCCTGTGGGTGGTCGCCAGCCCCCCTCCACCCCCCGGCACCGACAGTGCTGGCAGCGTCTGTGTGAACTCTCCGCTTATCGCCGCCAGCACACCCATGCCCCCCCAGCCACCGGGGCATGCGCCGTTCATGATCATAGAGGCTCTAGAAGCAAAAAAATCAATGGTCTTAAAAAAAATCAATGGCTTTATAAGATGCCGTTACTGGACTTTAGCATTAGCATACTTTATTTGAGGTTGAATATTTCCAGTGGAAATCTTGGCTCCAGAGCACTCACCAAGTTGCACAGATTCCCTGTCACTTGCAGTGTTGCTCACAATACTATCTGCAAGGGGACTCTTGGTTAGTGACTTTATATGGGCTGGATCCTAAGGGAAGTGGGGATTTGAATCACTTGCAAGGATAATCCAAAAATAAATCACTGCTCATCTTTGCCAGCGCTGTGTAGTAGGGGTATTGTTTCTGTTGCCAGAGGCAGATACTACATGATGTGACTGTTCCCTTTTGTGTTCCCCTAGCATTGCTTATGATCATACCCCAAAATGCTTTTGTCTGTCCACATCCATGGCCAGTGGTGTCCTAACTACATTGACCTTAAGCACTGTGGCAGTCTGCATCCATGGCCAGAGCTAGTCACAGATGCGCAGCTGCATCAGGGCTTCCCAGCACAATCCTCCATTGCTCCTGTGTCCCCTGCAGTTATCAGCCTTCAGTGTGAAATGCCTCCTGTACTCCTGTTTTGAAATACTGCAGCATCTGTATTCCCATACACCCAATCTGTCTGTTTATATGTGAGAAGACATAAGGCTTTTCATGTTTAAACAATAAAGACTATTTTTATGCAAACTGATGCTATTTCATGTTATGAAACACATGCTGTTTAATATATTGAAAACCATCATTAACATATTTTACATTAGGAAAAATTGGCACAGCACCTCTACAGCGCTGGAAAATTATTCTGCAAACTGCTGCTCCAAGAAGTTACAGTGCAGCCTGACTGTGGAATAGCTATCCACAGTACACTGGTATTGAAGTGGTTGTGTGTGTGAACACATGTGGTTTCTTTGCACCAGTCAGGCTGGTGAGGACACACTTCAATGGTATAGTTATAGGAGTTCAGTGGAGCTACTGTAACTGCTATCATGGGAAGTCTGTGCAGCAGAGTGGGTTTTATCAGTTGGACACTACCCTGCATCATTTCCTTCTTGTATTAGTGGAAGGTATGAGGGGCATTGCAACTATCATCTTAAAATGAATCCTCCAGTGCAAATGAGATCTATAACAACTCAGACTGAATGGCTGCATCTACACAAGAAGCTTACTGTGCAGTAGCTTGTTACTACTGCGCAGTAGCATCATGGGGCACGAACTGTGACACAACACTACTGTGCAGTAGTAACAAGCTAAAATGCAGTTGGCATCACCATGAAGCCATGTGGAGATGCTAGTGCACAGTACTGCCAGTTACTATGTAGTCATTCAGTACTTGGGTGTGCAAATACTAAATGACTACGCAGTGACAACTGCACAGTCAGCATCTTGTGTAGCCCGGGAGATGTTCCAGGTGTGGTGGCTTGCTTTGAACTGTCAAAGCATGTCCTCCTGGCCAATTGGGGCCAGGAGGTCAGCCACCTTCAATTGGGTCCAAGGTGCCAGCTCTGAGCAGGCAGGGTCCTGCCACTGGCTTCCCAGCAGGAATTCTGGTGTTCCCTATTTGAAAACTGAAAAATCCCTGATAAAAGAAACCCAAAGTCTGGTGTGCCCAAAATGCTTCTGTGCCATCACAGGGTGGGGAGGGGGATGGGGACTGATGGCATAGGTCCAGTTCAGGCTATCAGAGCTAAGCTCTGGCAAGCCCAAACCAGCCCTGCACCATGGGGGGAGGGGGGAACAATGGCATAGAGGTGGTCCAGGCATGCCCATAGGCATGTTGGGAAGGGAATTGGGGGCCACATGCCCCACCATATTTCTGTGGGATGCAGAGCATGGGGCTGCAGTGTGGCTGGACAGGCAGACTCAGTGCTGCCATCACTGCTAGGACCTGCCACCACCACTCTAGCTGGGCAGTGAGGGTGCCCTGAGGGTGCCCAGCTTGGCATGCATGTTCCCACACTGAGCTGCCATCACTGGGAGCCACCATGGCTGTGCAGCACCCCCAGCCCCAGCCCAAGCCATGGTGGGATGAGGCAGCCTGCACCTGCCCTGAGTCCACACCTGCCTCGGCTTGTGGTGCAGGACAGGGTAATTGCTGAGCGCTATAGCGGCAGAACCCTGCATGCCTCAATGTTCCTGGGAGTGCAGTGCTGCAGGCACTGCCTTCTCCTCCATGTGGATAAGAGACCCTACCTGCTCATCCCTACCCCTGGCAGGGCATGGTGGGGCTGGGTCCTGGTGCAAGGATGCTGCCAGGGGTCCCCCTGCTGGCCTGAGAGGGCCTGTGGACCCCTTTTAGCTCCTTCAGCCCCCACCCATCCCTTCCCTGTCCCTGCCCACCCAGCTGGCTCTTCCTGGAGGCCCTGCCCTGGGCAGCATGACCCTCACCTGACCTACAGCCCCTCCCCCAGCCCTGCTAGTGCTCCCAGTCCCCACCTGCAGCCCTCTGCCCACCCAGCCCTGCTGGAGGGGGCCTCCAGATAGCCCCCCAACCACAAGAGCCATATTTACCCAAAAGGTCACACGAGAGACACTGAGTCTGAGGCAGCCTAGGCTGACTCAGATTCTCAGGCCCTGCTCCCTCCCCCTGCAGACAGGGTTTAGGGTTTTTAGACTCCTAGGGCACGTCCAGACAAGTGCACATGTGCATCTTGCAGTATCTCAAAGGCCTTTGAGATGGTACAAGAGGCATATTTGGGAATGAGAAAATATTCCCCACACTGCAAATTTGCAGCACAGGGGCAAAATTAGACCCTTGGATATCCAGGGGTCATAGATTCATAGATGTAGGGTTGGAAGGGACCTTGCAGATCTTCTAGTCTGACCCTGTGGCAGGGCACTGTTTGTGCCTGCCACTTTAAGGGGCCAGAAGACAGCAGCCAACAGGTGCCTGATTAGGGTAACCATTTTAGATTCAGGGCTGCCCATATAAACAGGGCATTTTGCTGCTGGGAGGACAGACAACAACATTGCATGGCTGCAGGGATGCTGGTATCATCTGGAGGTAAGGGAGGAGCTGTAGGGGATGGTTAGGAGGCTCCTGGTCCTGGGTATGACCTAAAACTGCACCCTGCCAGGAGCGGGTGGCCTGGTGGGGCTCTCAGCAGCACAGGAGCCCCCAGGAAATGCCAGACCAGTTACCACCCTGGTGAAAGGTGGGTTGGGGTGCCTTAACCCCTAGCCCCCACAACTGAGTGGGTTACCCCCTTTGTAGGGTCTAGAAGGTGGACCCCAAAGAGAGAGAGAGTCAGGCCATAGACTCTTAACTTGTCTTGACATCCCCTGACTGGTCCAAGCTGGGGCCAGGACCGGAAGGGTCAAAGGGCCAGGGGCCCACCGTGAGGAACACCCAAGAGCTGAGGGCCTGGGGTTCCGACTGGCCTGGAGGTGGGCCAGGGCTAGTACAGCTAAAGGTCCCGGGGGGACCACACCCGTAAGGGGGAAGCAGCTCAGGAGCTATGCAGCTGGGAATGAAGGAACAATAGGCTGCTTGAATGGGGGGATCTAAGTGGGGTTCAACTAGTAGGATTCTGGGGCCCAGTGCAGGGCCGGTGATATTGATAACAGCTGGATGCCAGCTGTGAGGCTTGGGCTGGGGCGTAGGGGAGGGACGGAGCCACAGATAATGCCCCCCTGGCATCGGGACAAGAAATGGGCAGCCTCCCACTTTATTAACATCAATTAAATAAATAATAACAAAGCATGGTAGGTGAGTAGGTGGGCAGTTAGCCCAGAAACAGGTGGGCAGGCCACTGGGAAATCGGCCGCAAGAAGACCCCCTGTTACAGACCCCCTGCCCTGGGCAGGAGAGAGAACTGGGCTCAAATGACCCCAGCTAGGTAATCGTCAAGCCTCCTCTTAAAGACCCCCAAGGTAGGAGCCAGCATTACTTCCCTTGGAAGTTGGTTCCAGATCC
>NW_017729015.1:1191532-1192301 GCF_001723915.1 Gavialis gangeticus
GACAGCAATCTGGGGGCTTGGGGGAGCAAGGGGGGGCATGTGGCCCCTGTGGGGGGCAGCAAAACATATAGATATTTAGAATTCACTTTATTATGATGATAGAGTCACTGGTAGGCTTCCGGCTTGCTTTAACAATGTAGATATATCAATAAAACATTGCCCAACTGATCTCTCTCTCTCTCTCTCCGTCTCTCTCTGTCTCTCTCTCTAGTGGTCTTTTGTTTTAATTGTGGAGGAACATGGATTTGGGGGTATATTACAGAGGCCATGAAGGCCAAAGCTCTAGTGAGTCTAAACCAGCCCTTCATTATCAGGGTAGGGTCCAAGCTCCAGAAAGCCCTACATCTGCCCTTTCCCACACCCCTGTCTGACACAATGAGGGGCTGGGGCCTGGGGGCAGCTGGGATCCCAACTGGCAGGGCTGGGGGTACTGGGGGGGCAGGGGGCTCTGGAGTAGGAATGGGAGGCATCCCAAATTGCTGCCTCCTTCCCCACCCGAGCTGAGGGAGGACTGTGTCCTGAAGTAATGTGACACCCCCCTCCCCTCCCCCCCCCACACACCATCACCACCACTGCCACAATGCCCTGGGCAGTTGTCCTTACTGTCCACTAGGGGTATGTGAAGTGGGCCTTATTCAATTTGGATTCAGCCCAAATCAGAGACAGTGATTTGATTCAGGTCACTGTCCCTGATTCGATTTGGCTGAATCTGAAGATTTGATGTTGACACAGAAACAGCTTTAAATGTTTTTTCTACATACCTCAAAGT
>NW_017729015.1:1197301-1197525 GCF_001723915.1 Gavialis gangeticus
CCCACTGGTCCCCCCTAGTAAGTTTATAGATGGCCACCAGGTCTCCTTTAAAAAAAAAAATACCATGGAAAAAAGTGGGGCAGGGGACAGCAGAGCAAGCAGGGCATGTGGGTCCCACCAGAGGCAACTGGAGGCTGGGTCCTCCACAGAGATGATCTGGTAGCAGCCAGGGTGTTTCTATGGCTAGACCTTGCCCTGGTGCTGAAGCACGCTGCCTTCCCGCA
>NW_017729015.1:1202525-1206556 GCF_001723915.1 Gavialis gangeticus
TGCTGTGATGCTAGGGTGCATGGAGCATCCCACAGGACCATGGGGGGCCCTCCACTTGTTCAGCAGTGAACCCAGAAGGAGACTAGAAGTAGTTCATTTCCAGGTCCACTGGGACGTGAGCAAGGGACACCCCCCCCGTGCCCTCCAGCTCAGCCACGGGGGGACCCTGGGTGCCCCCCCAGACCCAGGAGGCACCAGTCACTGAGCCAGGGTGGGGCAGGGGGCCCCCTGCGGGGCCTGGAAGTGCTTCTGGTCCACTTCCGGGTCTGCTGCTGAGTGCAATGGGGAGCCCCCTGTGCTTCTGTGGGGCATGCCATGCGCCACAGCATCACTGCATTCACAAGCCACGTGCTACCTAGAGGTATGTAGAAAAAACATTTAAAGCTGTGTCTGTGTCTGAATCGCTGAATCTCTCCGAGTTGATTTGGAGGGTTCCGATTTGATTCAGAGATATTAAAGGGTCCTCTGATTTAATTTGGACTTGGAGATTCGGCCACTGAATTAGGCCAAATCTCTACCAAATTGAATCAGGGACTGAAGCTTCGCACAGTCCTACTGTCCACCCCTATGTCTGTCTCTGCCTGCAGATCATGCTGGTAGGGCTGATGATGGCAGGGCAAGGAGGAGCGGGTCATGCTGGCAGGGCTGTGGCTTGGAAGTGAGGAGCACCAGCATAGCAGGGCTGCTCACCACCACAAAGCATCGGGGGGGAGGGTGACAGCCACAGCTGGACCTGTATCCTGGTAAGTGAATGGAGCCAGGGGAGCTCTGATTTTTCCATGATTTAAAAAACAAGAACAAGCACCAAATATATAGGTATTTAGAATTTATGTTACTATAATTGGAGATCCCGGTTTTCTGTTTGCCACAGAAAAATCTGGCAAACACAGATTTTCTTATTTTTAAGGAGAAAAATGCAGGCTGGCAGAGTTCCACCCTGCAAGAGGCATGTAACAGGGAGCACTAGCCCTGTTACCAGAAAGCAGGCCAATCCCTTTAAGACCAGAACTTTCCAGGCAAAGCCTGCTAGCAGGGTAGGAGTTAAAAGCTGAGCCTGGCTGGCTAGTCGGGTGACTGGAAGGGGGCAGGCCAGAACTATAAAAGCCCTGGGCTTGGCAGTAGTTGGGGGCAGCAGCCAAAGGGGAAGGAGGTTGTGCATAAGAGCTCCACAGAGAGACTTGGCTGCCTGTCTGGCTGTTGTGGGAAGGGAACTCCTGATGATTCTCAGAGAAGTGGCAGAAGCCCCACAAGGAGGAGTGTCACAGACAGTGGGAAGAAGTACAGAGCCATGGAAAAAATGTCAGCTGGCATGCTGCCTTCTTTAATTTTTATTTTTTTTTGGTTATAGCCCATGGGTTTACTGTTTATATTTTTGATTGATAAACTAGTGGTTTGTGGTTGAGGCTGTAGGGGAGGAGGAGGCCTCATTAGTGCCTTGGGCGCAGTCATAAAAGGCCAAAGGGCCTAGTGCACTAGTGTGTGCAGCTGTATAGGGCCAGTAGAGCTGGTTGCAGGACTTTTAAGCTAGGTCCCAGTGGAGGCATTTTGGCTAGTAGCCCAAGCTAAAAGAAAGGGCACCCTTGGACAGTGGGATCTCTGGGCTACTGCCCAGATTGGAACTTACAGCCTTCTGGCTCTGTACCCAGTGGACAGACATCTGGGCCAGAAAGCCTGGGCTCCTTATTGAAGCAAAAGGAGAGCCACAGGCCCTGAGAGAATTAAGGAGCTAGGGCCTCGGAGTCAAACCCTATCTGATGGGCTTAGACTGGTAGGCCTAGCTAGAGAAAGGTGGGGGAGGGCTAGGCCCATGGTGGCTGAGAACCCCAAACATAGAGTTACAATAGGAAGTCTCCTGCTTGTAAGAACATCTAAATAACACTTGCATCAAGACATGGCAGGCAAGTAAAGGTGGGATACGAGATGAAAGAGAGAAGTGAAAAATTAAGGGACTTCAGGGGTGCTCCTCCTAGGCCACAAAAAAAAAAATGCCACTGTGGAGGGCAACCTGCTGCAGGGCACCACATGCATGTGCACATGTATGTGGCAGCCAGGCAGTGTAGAGAGCAGCTCTCCCCAGGTTAGTGGGGTGGGGAGACTCCTCCCTTATCCAACAGTGCTGCTTCTTTTGTATCATACCAACTCACTTCATAGAATGTAGCAAACTGTTATTCCTGGTAAGTCTGCTGAACCATTGCAGCAAAACTAAACAGGAAAAACTATTGTCTGAACTTGGCAGAAAGGAGAAAGATGTCATAGCAGACATTATATTAATGAGCCACCTGCCATCACTTTAGGGCAGGGGCGGGCAATTATTTTGGTCAGGGGGCGTTTACTGAGTTTTGGCAAGCCATCGAGGGCCACATGACAGGCAGCCCAGGGCAAATTAATATTAATTTTCTACTTTTTCTTTTTAGGGGCCCTGAGGGCCGGATAGAATGGCCTAGCCAGCCGCATCCAGCCCCCGGGCCGCATTTTGCCCACCCCTGCTCTAGGGGAAGACAGCAATGGCAAATGAGCATAGAGGGCAGCATCCTCTTTTAACATAGTGGATGAGCAAAGTGCAATTTATGATCAGCTCATTTAAAGACTAAACTCGGAGTTGGCCACAAGCTGCATGTTGATCATCTGCTGGATGAACTTGAATTCTGCCCCAAGAGTCCAATCCTAAACATACAGCTATTATATGAGCAGCTTCTACTTCTCTAGGACAGTATGTGCGGGTTTATCTATCTTTTGCTTATTGTGCTTGAGCAGCACCTGTGCAACTTTTTATGCCAACATCTGATGAAACTGAACTGGTTATTAGGAAAATCATCACAGGCCTTCTGAAATGAGCACCTATGCTCTGTCAAGGTCACTGGGAGGTGCTAGATATGGCTTCTCAACATGTGATCTACTCCAAATTACTCCGACTGTATTTTGCAAACTTGATAGTGATAAAGGAATAAGCCTCTTACAGGAATCAAATTCCATTAGCCCCTAAAAGATAGATGCTATGGGAGACTGACCTGATAAAGAAAGAGATAATAAGTACACAACCCAAACACAGCAGCTGAAATGGCTGAGCCACTGAAACACAGCTACCAGAATAGATATGATACAGGAATAGCATTCCAGTGCTACAAGGTGACCCATTTAAGTTTCTGCTGAAAGTAAAAGGTAGAAAGATGCGAGTGTGGTGTGACTCACCACAGTTCATTCAGTTTAGGAAGGAAAAGTTACAGAAAGCATAGTATCTATCTAGCCAGAGTTAAGATTTGTTCTCTTTAGCATCCCTGTTTTCCATAATAGTTGGGGTCATGTTATCTTTTTCCCTGTGGAGATGATGGCCTTTTACAGATGCGGTATCATTTTCAGGTTTGGACTGACTGAACAGGTTTCTTTACACAGGCATAACTTAGGGTACTGTAGACATTTGGGGAGGTTGGGGAGAGGTTAAGTTGTATTTAAAAATGGCCACCTGTTCTAAGGTAAGTCAGGATGGGGAGGAGGGGTAGTGGGAGTAAGCAGGCTCAGGGGAGGATTGGTGGGGGGACGACAAGTAGGGTCCAGAGGGAGGATTGTGGGGATTGGGGATGTCTAGCATGGTTCACTGGGAGGTTGGGGAGTGGGACAAGTAGTATTTCTGAGGGGGATCGGGGGGTTAGGAGGGCAAGTGGGATCCACAGGAGGGGACTGGGGGTTGACATGGTTTGAAAGGAGGGTTGGGGGTGGGTAAGCAGGGTCCATGGGGGAAGTTGGTGGGGTTTGGGAGGGTCTGGTGAAATCAGGGTGTTTAGGGTTAGCAGGGTCTTCAAGGGGGGCTTGGGGGAGGGCTCTCTCCCCCTCTTGGGACCAGGGGCTATTTTTACTCCCTCTAGCCCCCATCCCCAGATAAATAACTCCCCTAGCGAACAAACCCCCACTGATCCCACCCCCCACCCCAACTTACTTCCTCAGCTCCCAGTACTGGAGAATGCCATTAGATCCAACACTGAGACCAGCTTATGGGATGGGGCACTTGCTGGGCTTGGGTGGGGTGTTTATCTGGG
>NW_017729015.1:1211556-1212780 GCF_001723915.1 Gavialis gangeticus
AGCAGGGTCTTCAAGGGGGGCTTGGGGGAGGGCTCTCTCCCCCTCTTGGGACCAGGGGCTATTTTTACTCCCTCTAGCCCCCATCCCCAGATAAATAACTCCCCTAGCGAACAAACCCCCACTGATCCCACCCCCCACCCCAACTTACTTCCTCAGCTCCCAGTACTGGAGAATGCCATTAGATCCAACACTGAGACCAGCTTATGGGATGGGGCACTTGCTGGGCTTGGGTGGGGTGCTTATCTGGGGGAGGGGCCCAGGGCCTAAAAATAGCCCTGTGCTGGGGTGGGGCAGGGTGTGGAGAAGTGCAGCCCTGCCAACTGCACAGAAGTTCAGTATGATGCGTCTCACTGGACCTGACCTATATTCAACTACCTCCAAGGTACAATTAACTTACATCAGGTCATCTGTTTTTAGATCAATCCTAACATCCGTACAGTTCATACTTGGATCCACCTAATTAGGAATGAATCCAAGTGTAAGGTCCACACCAGGGCGAAATAAGTTGGATCTCGTGGCAGTTTCTAATGTGATGTAAACTCCCCCTAACCTCCCTGAATGTCTGTCTTTCCCCTTAATTGTCCTGGGCATAGTCAGTTTCTGGGACTCTAAACAGGCTTCATTGGTTTTTATCAACTGTTACATTAGGGATAGAGAGATTAACAGATTGGATCAGATCAGGGTCCAGTATCTTGCTCAGTACTCTCTCCAGTATTGGTTGGTACTAAATGCTCCAGAGAAAGGTGGAAGATACTCCATAGTGGGCAACAATGGTATTATCTTCACATGAGGAACTTTCTATGTGTCTCTATTTGTTAAAGAGCAGTTGATACATTTGGGCACAGGGATTTCTGTCCTTATATACAGTTTTATTCCATGAATCGATATAAATCAACCCCCTCTCGCTTCAATCATGCAAAACTCATGGCCTCAAGAATATTTTGTGAGTGTGAGGCTAATGTACACTGTGTAAAACTAATACTTCTTTAATCAATTTTAAATGTATTGCCTTTTCAACTTAATTGAGTATCTCATTTTGTTTTAAATTAGGAGAGAGTGAACAAGAGATGACAGATCTCTGCTTTTTGTTGTTTTATATACCCCTCTAACTACAGCAGTGTCCTAGAGCAGTGTTTCTCAACCGGTGGGTTGCAACAATATATGAAAGGGTCACGAACAAACTTTAAAAAAATGGATTCTCCTTTAAAGGAGAAAAATGTGGGA
>NW_017729015.1:1212890-1214686 GCF_001723915.1 Gavialis gangeticus
TTGTTGGTCTGGGGGTTTGGCTGGTCCCAGGAGTGGGGGAGTGCCTTCCATCCCCCCCCCCGGGCTCTCTGTAGACCCTGCAAGCATCTCATCTTGCCAAACCTTCTCAGACCCCAGCAACCCCTCCATGGACCCCACCTGCACCCCAATTCCATAATCTCCCCTGTAGATGCCACCTGCCCCCCAATCCTCCCCAGAGCCTACTTGCTCCCCTGATTCTCCCAACCCACCCCCCCATCCCAACTTACCTTAGATCAGGTGGCTATTTTTAATGTGATCTAATGTGCCAATGCAATAAGCCCCTTTCATTTTATGGCAAATATAAACACTGCTGTTAGCAATACTGAGGGGCCTTGGACAAAGCTTTGGTTAATACTGGTGATCTGTGAAGGTCTTGGATTGTATAATGGCGGACCTGTTCTGTAAACCTATTACAGTGCAAATAGATGGCTTGTTTTATAGTCCTCATTCACACATTTCCTGCTGGTATCAATAGGAATTAAGGGGTCCACATAAGGATTCCTTATGATGCCATATGAAGCAGGTCTGAGCCCTGACATTTTTTAAATTTAGGTTTGGTTTCTATAAGCCACCCCAGCCTTGGGACTTTCTTTGAGCTGTCTCTGTATCTCCTGTTCCGACAGTCTGAGGCTGAACACTGTGAGAATGGGTGTCCTGGAGACATTTCGCACGTGTACATGCACATATCCATCTCCATCTAGAAACATTTCAGAACATGGTGGCTACCCGTTCTACTTGGTGTGGATCTAATTCTGCCCACTAGACTCGACAAAGTTCTTCCACAGGGCTTTGGTTCAGGGCAGGATCTAGGCAATGATTTGGGAATGGCTCCAATTTGACCTACAGTGGTCGCACACCCTTATTACAGCTCTAAAGCACTGAAGAATAAACTCAAGCAATGGCCCAGATCTAGGAACTGCTAGAATCTTATCCTATGTGACAAATGGAAATGAGAAGCATTCCCTAGTAGGAATGGCATCTTTCTACTGCTTGCATGGACTGTTCTGTCCAAGATATCCTCTCTTTCCAGAAATCCAATGTATGATTTGTAAAAACTTTTAAACAGCAGAACCTCCAGTGGAGTAAATATTCCCTATTGCATTCAAAGCATGTCTTCATCTATTCAGATGATTCAGTCCAGACATTGCAAAGATATGATCAAGGGCTGGCTGTTCCTTCTGGATGACTCTGGCCTCTAAGATCCCTGGAAGTGTCCTGAGGGCTGTTGCAGCTGCTTGGTACCTATATACATTCTGCCTATTATCTCTGTGAGCACTGAAGGCAAAACTGAGGAAACGGCAAGCAAACATCACAACCCCTCACAGCATTGTGATTTCAAGAACAAAAATGGAGAAAGCCTAGCTACTGCTAGCCTGTTAAATGCAAGGGATATGCACAGTCCGCTTGGACAAAGTGAAGAATTCTGTACAGTAAATTGCAGAGGTGATGAGCTGTTGCTGGCACACACTTGGCACAGGATGGATCACAGAGGGAAAGAAGGCTGTCTTTTGGTAATTTAGGCTTTGGACTGTTTAGGAATAATGACTGGAGCCAATGCATTGACTACTACCATATGATGGATTTTGATTTCAATAATATATAGTCAGAGTGAGTTTCACAGATTAATTATTTGTTGTGTAAAACAGGATTTTCTTTGAGTTTTAAAATGATACAATAATACAATGATATCCAGAGGCAGATCATTTGCTGAGGCTAGGCTGTGAAGTTCAGTTCTCCACAGATAGCAGAGGAGCATTGCAGGTAATTAATTATCT
>NW_017729015.1:1219686-1225484 GCF_001723915.1 Gavialis gangeticus
TCTTGTGTTCCTACCAGAGGGAACGCTACTGAGAAGAATTTGGATTTAAAGCAGCCCTGAATATTTCACAATATTGAAGCATCAATGTGTAAATGCCGTTTTCCAAAGGGCTCTCCACTATATCTCTGAACTAATATCTGAAGCCCCATAAGTATAAGCAGATAAACACAGAAAGGATGCAGTAGAAAAACCAATAAGCCAAGAACTCATCTGAGGAAACGAGACATACAAGTGGTACAGGAATAAAAATAAGGCTTTGAGATCCACAGGGTTAATGCATTGGCTGGTAGGGCCTCCTTTCAAAAAACTGATCTGCTGCCACATTGACAAATCATGCATAAAAGTATCCAGTACTGACAAGACCTGGATTTAAGGAGCTATGTGTAGGCAGCTGCTTGTATCATTTTAAAACTCATCAAAGAAAATCCTGTTTTACACAACAAATAATTAATCTGTGAAACTCACTCTGACTATATATTATTGAAATCAAGAACATAGCAGGATTCAAAACACGACTGGCCACTGGCATGGATAATGGAAAAGTACAGTTAGACCAAAGGAGAGGGTCAAAATGTTTAGGGGAGAGAATCCCTGATGCTTAAAGCATATGCCAAGGCATTAGAAAGGAAATTAAATAAGCAAGACCGGGCTATCCCAAAGCTTTTTTCTTTAGGCGTCCTGCACCATCCTCTGAAGCCTCTTGTGCTTGTCACTGAACTGAAATCCTAGATGTTCCTAAATTGGAGGATCATTCAGCTGATCCAGTCTGGCATTTCCTATACTCTCATGACCTGCACTGTCCTGGTAGGATTTGATAGGCCTGGTAGAAAAAAAATGATATCAGCACTAGCTTTCTGTGTTTTTGTTTATTTCTTTGATAAAGAAAACCGGGGGGGGGGGGGCAGCTAAAAATATTCAATAGGTTTTGATCTTTTTTGCTGGGGGGAAAAATTTACTGGGGGAGCAGAGGGAATGCTTTGACTCAGGGGTGAGCAAAATATGGCCCATGGATTTGATTTGGCCCACCAGCTGATTTGGATCCAGCCAGTGGGCAGGTGGCCACCAATTAATTGTATCTGGCCCAGCTTACTGTGCTCTATGGGGCTGAGCCACACCTGCTACCACCCTTGCCTGCTGGAGGGCCCTGGCCCGACCCAACACACACAGCTTGTGGGTGCAGCTGCTGATGCCACTGCTGCAGTCACCCAGAGAACTGCTTGGCTCCCCCAGCCTGGTGGGGCCAGCAGGAGCATGGGCTGGTGGGCACATGGGGCTGGCAGGAATGCAGGACCAGTGGGGCTGGTGGGGCCAAAGTCAGCAGGAGCACAGGGCTGGCAGGAGTGCAGGGCCAGCAGGAGCACAGGGTCAGCAGAAGTGCAGGGCTGGGGCCAGTGGGAGCATGCTATGGGTTGCCCCAGGTGAGACTGGGTGGAGTTCGACCCCATGCAGAGTGCCAGGGAACAGCTGCAGGTGGGGAGGGTGGACCACACCTGCAGCACCTGGGCAAGCTCTGCCGCCCTTCTTTGGCCCCCCAACCAGCTCCCAGGGCCTAGTGCTCGGGCAGCCTCCCACATGTACACACACAACTCCTCCCACACACACACGCACACACTCACACCCCAACCACACATGCTACACTGCAGCATACCTATCCCACCAAGCCCCCAAAGCCTACCACCCCCCCAGCCACACTGCACACACTCCCCGCACCTCCTCCACATAGACCCTCCTACCCCCTCCCCCATTTACAAAAGTAAGACTTAATTTTGATCTATTATGCAATCACCTCTATATACACTACACAAATACACACAAATCAGGGCAAATATTTTTTAAAATAAAATTAAAATGTTATAGTAGCTATTTTATTTTTAGTACATGATTTGTTTATTATCTATACTTTGTTAAAATGATTTCTTCTGAAAGATAGTGTGTGAGGTCATTAACTCGATTAGTTTGGTGCCATTCTTGGGGAGGTAAAACACCTCTGAAACCCTCCCTCACCCCGATTGGTCCAGGGCAATGAGGCAATTTGTTAGAGGGGTCACAATCCCTTACTACCCGATAGGTCGTGCCTGTGCCTTGTGGCCCAGAAGGCAGAATTTCTGGGGCCCCAGCAGTAGGCCATGCACCATAAGGGTGGGCCCTGTGGAGGGCTGTGTTTTGCAGTCAAGGGGATGTTGGGGACTATGTGATAGGGGGCCAGGGTTTCTGGGGCCAACATGGCAGCAAGTCGGGCAAATTTTGCTATTAGATGGGTGGGCCTGCTTGTGTCAAGATGGACAACCCCTCTCCCAAAAGGAGTATTTCTGGGGCAAGGCAAGAGACTTCCTTGGCAAATGTCAGAGGTTAGGGGCGATGCTTCTGGGCAGCAGCAGACTCAACTTCAAAGCTATCGGCTTTAACAGAACAGCCCGGTTGGGCAGCAAGTTGTGGGGGCTCCCTGTGAGTGGCAGCAGAAGCTGATGCAAGGGTCTGGCACCCCCCAATCGGCTCCTGCTGCTGCTTGCAGGGAGCCTCTTCAGTTGTGCCTCCCTGCAAGTAGCAAGGCAGGAGTTGATGGGGTTGGAGGCTCCAGGTCCGCCCCTGCTGCAACACCAGGCTCCCAGTGAGCCCTGTCACCATTACTGTCTGCAACCGCAGAACTTTAAAGGACTGCTGCTGCTGGAATTGCAGCAGAGGTGCCCAGGACAGATGTGACACATGCGAGCAGTGGCAACTTTCAGCTGTTGCTGTGATGCTGGTATGATTATTCTGCTGCAGTGATATCTTTCTTCCAGCACCCACTTCCCAAACCCCCAAGTGAGTGCCCAGGGAAGCTGTCCCAGTCACTCCACCCTAGTTACACTACTAACACCAGCAATCTATTAAAGCACTGGAAACTTTGAAGGGTTTCCAGGCAGCCTGAGACCAACTCCAGATGGCTTTTGGGATGCCCAAAAACCAGGCTTACTGTGGGCCTGTCCAACTCGCTAACAGCTTCCCCTGGCAGAAGATGGAGCTATGGAGCATCCCCTTTGTGGTGCTCCAGCCAGAGAGCTTTGAATGTGTAGCTGCCCATTATTTTATTGTGTGCTACAGATTTCGTAGTAATACAAAAATCACATCTTTATGAACAGCTCTGACTGTGTCTTCTAGACATGACCTAAATCTCACTAGGGATTTCTAGAATGATTTGTTTTCACTCCAGTATGCATAAGAGTAGGTATCTACTTCTCAAAGGTCTTTGTACACATGATGATCATCACCATGTACACACGACAAAAAATTCCTTTGCATGGCTTAATAGCATCACACATAGCATGTGCACAAGATTTGGGGGTTTAAAATGCATTTGCAATGTTGCAAACTAAACCACATCCCCATGTAGTTTAGTTTCCAACATTGCTACTTGAAACATTGCAGATGCAGACTTTAATCTGACAGCTCGCACCCTGCCCGTGGGGAAAGGTGGGCAGGTTTCACTGAAAAAAGGATCAGGCCCCTCGCCGCTTTTCCCTTCAGCAGGTCCCTGGTGGCCACAGGCACCTCCTGAATGCAGAAGTGGCAAGTGGCCCGATCCCTTTTTTTTGGTGGAGCCTGCCCACCTCTTACATCTGGGGGATGAACTGCTGGCAGGCCAAGCAGCCCCTGAGCTATGAGGAGCCCCATCCTTTCCTCCACCCCTTGGGGCCACATGGGCGGGCTGCTACTGGGCTGGGTGCAGCCCCAGCTTAGAGGCAGCACCCAGCCAGATCCAGGTCTTCCCCGAATCCGCCAGGGCATCTAGCGCTCTGTGCACTGTCCCCACCACCTTCCTGCCACCTGGAACCACCCTGGAATGGGCTAGTTTGCCCCTGGGGCAGGATGGGAAGGTGGCAGGAGGGTGGCTGGGTGTGCTGATGGCCAGAGAAGGTAGTGGGAATGGGGCATGGGGCACTAGAATCCCCATTAGGAGGAGACCAAGTTACTGGAGTTGCCCCCAAGGAGCTTTTGCAAGATGCTGTGACGAAGTGAAATGGAACAAACACTTCTTGAGCTAGAAATTAATTTTAATAACCAACTGGCACCAAATATTTGGACCCCCAACTTTTAATTAAACTTCTAGATCCTCCTATAGAACTGGCATGTGACTTTAGGCTAAAAAAATATGCAAAAAGGGCTCCCAATTATTCCCAGGTCTAGTTACCACTGTAAACATCTGGAGTCTCTCTCCTAAAATCCCTGTCTTACACCTGGCTGCTAATTTGAGACTGTTGAGTAAATTTATTTAATGATGAGATGGCATTGTCCTGCCATCAGGCTGTGATTGAAAAGTCATTTAATCATGCAGTGCCAAAGAGCAGAAAAAGCTGGGAGCCTTGTACAAAGCCTGTAAATCAGCTTTGTGAATCCTGCAACACAAACCTACCTCCCCTCCCCTGCCATCTGCCAGATCCTAGTAAATAGAGCAGAGGCAAGTATAATGTTTCCAGGCTGAATCTGCAAGGGTAACATTGACCTAATTAGCGTCTCAAACAAATGGGAGGAAAAGACCTGAAGTTGTATGTTTCTGTAACAAATTCTCTTCATCTCCTTCTGCTTTCCTGGCCCCAGGGATAAATTCCATGCAGGTGATTCTCTGATTGGGGCTGTATTTGAATCCTCTTCTCTCTCCTTCCTGGGCTGCCACATGCTGTCTTCTGACCTCATTAGCTTCCCCTCCTGTTTCTTTTTTCTGCTCTAAACACTCTGTCTCCACTGATGTACTAATTAGTCTACAAAGTTGTCCACAGGAATTTGTTCTGCTGCTACTCTACTGAGCTGAGCATAAGGGGGAGGGGGGAGGTGTGTGTGGGAAGTGGAGATAGGATATCCTTGAAGGGATACTCACTGGGAGCTGTTAAAACACCATCACACGTCTGAATATAAGTGTGAGACTGGGATGGACTTAGATAAATGCAGCTTAAACCTGAAACAGAAAGACACAGTAGCTTGATAAAGTGGCTCAGAGCTGCCTAGAATGGTTCAAAAGTGCATCTGGAAAATCAAGTACTATGTGTGGATGCCAAGTGCTCACCAACATGATTGATCCTTCAGATATCCCACACAGCATTGTTCCCCCATGCTCCCTGCAGCTAGCTGCTTAGGTATGCAGCCAGAACTCTACTACCCACTTTTTTCTCCCTCTTTGTTGGCACTTTTTATCAATGAGCTCCCTTGCACTACTTATTCAATAAAAGCTTTTCCAGCAACCAGCTGTGTCCTCACTCCTTACTGATGGCAGCCTATTATCATGCTTTCCTAGCCCCTGGGAACTCAAAAGCATGCATCCAAGCACTCCCCCCTCCCCTGGGCCATGCCAAATCAGGCAAGCTCACTGCAGAGTTCAGTCGATTGCCGGCTATTGAATTTTATTGAATGCACATTTTGGAAAGAAGGAAAAGTAGAGTAACGAAAACACCCTCAGGCACAGGTCACCCACCAAAGCATAGGTGCAAGTCCCTACCACTTGTCCATTTTGTCCATTGCAAGGCGCGTTGATCTGGTTGATCACTCCTACCCTCTAGTGTCACAGCCACAGCACTTTGTACAATTGTGAATGGTTCCCCAGCAGGGACATTTTGGGACCTTCCATTGTTACATGTATCTGCTTCCAAAGAGTGAGGGAAAGTGTGTACACATTAGGGCTGTGTGAAGCTTCAGTCCCTGATTCGATTTGGCAGAGATTTGGTCGGATTTGGTAGCCAAATCTCCAAATTCAAATCAACTCAGAGGACACTTTAATCTCTTCAAATCGATTCAGAACTATCCGGATTGATTCGGAAAGATTCAGGCAA
>NW_017729015.1:1230484-1231928 GCF_001723915.1 Gavialis gangeticus
ATCAATTCAGAACTATCCGGATTGATTCGGAAAGATTCAGGCAGCTTTAAATGTTTTTTCTACACATCTCTAGGTAGCTGGGGCTTGTGACTGCTGTGAT
The DNA here is from genome assembly GCF_001723915.1 of Gavialis gangeticus. Lineage (NCBI taxonomy): Eukaryota > Metazoa > Chordata > Crocodylia > Gavialidae > Gavialis > Gavialis gangeticus. Next base: position 1,230,585 of record NW_017729015.1, read on the forward strand.
GCGGTGGTGCATGGAGTGTCCCACAGAAGCACAGTGGCCTCCCCAGAGTGCTCAGCAACAGACCTGGAAGTAGACCAGAAGCACTTTTGGTCCACTTCCAGGTCCACCAGAGAGTGCACAGGGGGGCCCCCTTGCACCCCCCCATCCTCCCTCGCACCCCCCAAGCTCGGTGACTGGGACCTCCTTGGTCTGGGGGGGAGCACCCGGGGTCCCCCTGTGGCCATTTGCCAGGGCAGGGTGGGGCCCAGCAAGCTCCCCAGCAGACCCAGAAGTAGACCGGAAGTACTTCCAGTCCACTTCTGGGTTTGCTGCTGAGCATGTAGAGTGCGCCCCCCCCTCCACTCCTGTGGGATGCTCCAGCCGCCCCAGCATCGCAGTGATCACAAGCCATGCCTGCTACCTCAAAGCATGTAGAAAAAACTTCTACAGCTGTGTCTATATCCAAATCGCTGATTCTCTGAATCAGCATCAAATATTCAGATTTGGCCGAATCAAATCGGGGACAGTGATCCGAGTCAATTAATCGAATCGCTCTCCTTGATTCAGGCTGAATCCAAATTGAATAGGGCCCGCTTCGCACACCTCTAATACACATGTGCATTTTGTTTAAAATCTGGTAATATTCCAGCCTACTTGTGCATCTGTCCCGTTCCTAGTATGTTGAGAATCAGTCACTTTGCTAGCATGCAAAAAAACTAGGAATGGGAACCACCTGGGTTCATGGAGTTCAGCAATGTATTGGGACTGGACCTGATAATCTGTAAGGTCCCTTCCAGCCCCTAAAAACTATGAGTTATATTTTTTCAGCAGGGCTAATTAGCCTGAGAGATGCCACGCAAGCTAATTTATTTGGTGTTAACTCAGGTACGCCTACATGGCCCTGTGGTTAGTTGTGTAGGCATAATTTTGGTCTCCAAGAGGAGGAGAATTCATTACCATATTTATTCACATACCACAGGTATCATTCCCCAAAAATAAGCCCTCCAAAAATGAGGGCAGTGTCTTAAATGGAGAAGATTATTTTTTTCTTCATTGGAATGATGAACATGAGTCGGCAATGTGGGGAAGCGGCTAGGAAGGCCAACTGCACCTTGTTGTGCATCCACAGATGCATCTCAAGCAGGTTCAAGGAGGTCATCCTCCCCCTCTATGCGGCACTGGTCAGGCCGCAGCTGGAGTACTGCGCCCAGCTCTGGGCGCCGCACTTTAAGAGGGATGTGGACAGCATGGAGAGGGTCCAGAGGAGGGCCACTCGTATGATCAAGGGACAGCAGGGTAGGTCCTATGAGGAAAGGTTGCGGGACCTGAACCTGTTCAGCCTTCAAAAGAGAAGGCTGAGGGGGG
>NW_017729015.1:1232166-1232626 GCF_001723915.1 Gavialis gangeticus
CATGTGTGTGTGGGTATGGGGGTGTGTGGGGTGGGTTGGTGTACCTGTGGGGGCTGCCTGAGCACTAGGTCGGGGGGGAGGAGGAAGGAAGGGGCAATGGGCATGTGCAGCAGAGCTTGCTTGGGTGGTACAGATGTAGCACCCTTTCCCCCACAACCCACAGCTGCTCCCTGGCATGCCACATGCAGCCAAGCCCCTCCCAGTCTCACCCAGAGAAGCCCACGCCACCCTCCCATCAGCCCTGGCCCCGTGTTCCCACTGGTCCTGCTGGCCCTATGCTCCTGCTGGTCCCATACTCCCACCAGCCACCACCCCAGCCCCCAGCTACAGCTTCCCCCCTGCCTGCTGTCACTTCCCCTCCCTTCTTGCTCCTGGGAGTGCTGCAGCAAAGACATGAGGAGGAGCTGCTGGAGGTCAGGGGAGCCTTGGGTGGCTGCAGCAGTGGCAGCAGCAGCCCTGC
>NW_017729015.1:1237626-1246345 GCF_001723915.1 Gavialis gangeticus
TCGGGGGAGCCTTGGGTGGCTGCAGCAGTGGCAGCAGCAGCCCTGCCCAGCAGCTGTACACACTGGCAAGAGCTGGGACAGGTCTGGGGCCTTCCAGCAGGCAAGGGTGCTAGCACCGCATGGGCTCCTGGGTGGGAGCAGGTGGGGCTCAGTCCCATGCAGAGAGCAGTGAGCTGGGTGGAATTAGAAAAAGGAACATTTAAGACAAATCTTAGAATAAAATGTCCTACCTCTGTTAGAAAGCATGTAGCCTTTTGAGGGAATTGCTGGAAGCTATAGTGTATTAGCTGAAAGAGTTAACACTGGACAGGACTGGACAAAGTGCTCGCAACTTTTCCATGGGGGAAAGTCTGTGTAGACAGGCTTCTTATCCTGTGGACTTCAGCATGTCGCTATGCTCACTTCTGAATACTTTAGGCAGTCATCATAAAAAACATAATCCTTAGCAAACAAATAAAAGAATAAGACAACAAAACAAAACCCTTCTGTCCTGTCCCAAGCACTGAAGGATGGACCCTTTGTTTCTGGCTCCCAGTGCAGTAATCCAGCTTCTTTTTGTAGCATGCAGTCCTTTTCTCAAACCATCCCTTCATAATCTTTTCTCTAGGCCCTCTCCTTTGGGGTTTTTAAACTCCCATTGTGGCTACAGACAGAAGTTACACATCAGTCTGGATAAGTGATAGGAAACCAGTTCAAATCTGTAACACAACACAAGTTCAGTGCACATAAACCACTCTCAAAATGACCAAAACAAGCTTAAGATAAACCTGGATGGATGTAGTATCAGACTTAACAGATTGAGGTTCAATCAGTTTATTGAACTTCTGTCCCAAATCCCCTCTAGATTCCAGTTAACTCACATTCCCCCTGCCTCCCAGGATGCTTTGCACCTTCCCCGCAAACCCCAACCCCCTATAAGGTAGGTGGCCTAGTCTTGGCCCAAGCCAAGCAGGGAGATGTGCTCTAGTGCCCCCATTGCAGGCATGTATCTGCATTTCTGGAATCAAAAGTGAATGTCTGTTCCTTGCTTCTTGGTTCCATCTACACCGCTTAGACTAACCTGCAAAGATTGAATTGATTCAGCCACAGGTTTTTTGACTATCTGTACTCAGCCCAGGACACTAACAGATAGACTAGAGCACCATAGGTCATTGGCCAAAGTGACAGTTTGTCATATGATTGGGCCCTTGATGCACTCTACAGCCATGCCCTGACAGAAGTATACAGCTGCAGAATGCTAAAGTTCCTAGTCACATGACAGTCTGAACCTCCATTACAGGAGAGTTCAGATGGAGGCACTCCAAAGCGGCACCTTCATTAACTTGCATCAGCTCATGCTGGGACCAGGGCTGGGCTGATGTAGCACAGCCCCATCCCTGATGCTATCTTCGGATTGCGGGGAGTTCCCTCTGGGGTTTGCCCAGCCTGTACTGTTGGGTGGGGTGTGTGGATTGGAGACAAACCAACCAAAAATCCGATCCAATGTCGGGTAAGAGAGGAGCCCACTTAATGTGTCCCATTGGAAACTATTCATAGTATAACTTATTACTATCCAGAATATTGGACTTTAAATTTTTAGAAATGTGTGTGGAATTTACCCATGTGGCTATGAATGACAAGTGTGCATAGTTTTCTCCTAGTTGGCATTGAAGGTTTTTGCAAAATGCATATAATTTATAGGTTAAGGGAAGAAAGGTAAAGTAGCAAGGAAAATAATATTAAAGGCAATGTTAAATAAATAGAGGAAGACCAGATTTAATTGGCAATACACACAGAGCCAGATTCAGTCCTGGCATAAGTAGATCTAATTAATTTAAGTGGGAGTTGCAACCACTTATGCCAGGGCTGATTCTTTTTCCTTCATTGAACACTTAACTTATGTAAATTGTATTTACTCTGCACACCTACTGAATGGGAGACTTGTGCACTATTTTGGAGTATTAGAGTAATATTGTAGCTGTGATGGTCCAAGAATTATGTGAGAGGTAAGAAATTTTGGGGGCGATGTCTCTTACTGGTTTAACTGGTTGGGGATGATTCCGTGATGTAGCTGGTCCAATAAAAGATACCACTCTATATTATTTTGCCACTCATACCTGTTTTCTAAGAAATTTACAGTGGTGAAGGGCCCTTCTAGACATTCAGATAAGGGCATGAGGGGATTGTATGTGCGATCTATATGGTCGCATCTCCTCCCATACCACACATGCATAGCAAGAGACACAATTGTGGGATCCAACATCAGATCCTATCACATCTTATTGCCAGCGCAGGGGGCACCCAGGATCATGATCCTGAGTTCCCGCTCAACCAGATCCTACTGTGCAGATGGGAGACTTATCAGCTGATGGGACTCAGCTTTCTATGATTGCTTTCTATGATGAAATGACTGGCTTTGTGGATCTGGAGAGAGCAGTGGACATGATATACCTTGGCTTAAGCAAGACTTTTGATACGGTCTCCTACAACATTTCCAAAAGCAAGCTAAGGAAGTGTGAATTGCAAAAAAAACTGGCTGGATCATCAGACTCAAAGGCTAAGTGTCTAGTGGCAGCCAGTATCAAAAGTAGTGCCCCAGGGATTGGTCCTGGGGCCCGTTTTATTTGAAATCTTCATGAACAATCTAGAAGATAAGATGGAGCGCACCTGCTGCAAGTTTGCAGATGACTCCAAGTTGGAGAGAGTAGTTGATATGCTGGAAGGTAGGGCTAGGATTTGGAGACACCTAGACGAATTGAAGGGCTGGATCAAAAGACATTTCATGAGGTTCAATAAGGACAAGTGCAAAGTCCTGTACTTAGGGCAGAACAATCCCATGCACTGATACAGGCTGGGGACCAACTAGCTGAACAGCAACTCTGCAGAAAAGGACTTGGGGGTTACAATGGACAAGAAGCTGGATATAAGCCTACAGCATGCCCTTGTTGTGAAGAAAGGTAACAGCATACAGGGCTATATTAGTAGGAGTGTTGTCAGTAGATCAAGGGAAGTAATTCTTCCCCTCTCTTTAGCACTGATGAAGCCACATCTGGAGTACTGTGTCCAGTTTTGGGTCCCCACTACAGAAAGGATGTGGACAAATTGGAGAGAGTCCAATGGAGGGCAACAAAAATGGTTAGGGGGGTGTGGCACATGACATGTGAAGAGAGGCTGAGAGAACTGGGCTCATTTAGTCTGGAGAAGAGAAGACTGAGAGGGGATTTGATAGCAGCCTTCAACTACCTAAAGGGTGTTTCCAAGAGGATGGCACTAGACTCTTCTCTGTGGTGAAAGATAACAGAACAAGAAAAAATAGTCTCAAGTTGCAGCAAAGGATGTTTAGATTAGATATTAGGAAAAACCTTGCTATGGGGAGGGTAGTAAAGCACTGGAACAGGTTACCCAGAAAGGTGATGAAATCTCCATCCTTGGAAGTTTTTAAGACCCAGCTAGACAAAGCCTTTGCTTGGATGATCCTGCTTTGAGCAGGGGGTTGGACTAGATGACCTCCTGAGGTCCTTTACAAGCCTAATTTTATATGATTCTACACTTCTGAACTATTCCAGGCACTTTTAAACCCATTTAACAGGCTTGTAAACCTGTCCACTTCCAGTTTTAACTGGTTTAAGTGTTATGGGTGTCCATACCATAAATACAACTGATTTTTTTAACCCCAAATAAAAGAAAGAAATGTTAAGGTAGTTTTTTTCTGGGCTTTGAGGTTTTTCTGTTTGTTTGTTTTTAATGTTTGGAAAATTAGAATGATGAACAGAGAGGGAATAAACCAGAAGAGCTCCAAAGCATTCTCAAAGATTTTTCTGAGGAAAGATGCACCTCAAGACATAAGAATGATGGATTCACCCTACCTGGCAGAAGTTAACTAAAGAGCTTTATTGCCTCAGGCAGGGTGTTGGATTAGGTGACCTCTGGAGGTTCCTTCCAGCCCGACTTCCCTATGACCATTTGTTTTTAGCCATCAGTATAGACAAGAAATAAAAATTGGAGCTGTACAATAGACCATCTTCTGTAGAATCTAGTTTAGCTAAACTAGCAGACGATGCCTGCGTGTTAACAGTAGAACATACAGGGTGCATCCACATGTGCACAGTAGATTATTTTACTGTACATTAAAGCATCATAGAAAAAATTGTGATCTTATGCTACTGCACATTAAAATAGTTTACTGCACATTGAGCCACTAAAAAGCATGCAAATGTGCGACTGTGTGTTAGTTAGTATCTCACATTGGAGTTACTAAATTTAATGTGCATTTGAAAAGGTGTATTATGCATGTGTGGATGCATCCACTGAGTACTTGGGGCTCAAATCAGGGTTTGGAAGCCAAACTTTATAGCACCTTTGCTAGAAAGTTCTGGTTTTAAGCAATGGTTTTAAAGGCCCCTCAAGTAGTAGTGTAAGAATGGGTGGGTGAGTGGGGCATGAATCCCAGGCACTACTAAGGTAGGGTGTCTCTGATTTCCCCACTCCTCTGCACCTTCCTGCAGCAGCTTCAGCCAGCAACAGGGAAGACCAATGCAGCAGCACAGGAACGTGGGGGTATGAGTAAGAAACGTTCTGCGAAATGTGGTTTATGCTTCTGACGAAACATCTCACCTCCTCCTCTCCTTGCTCCTGAACTCTGGTGAGGTTTTTTGGCTGTTGAAAATACATGTTGGCAGCAAAAGGAGGAAGTGACATGTGGAGCTAGGTTCAGTTAAACTTATGGATACTGGGACCAAGTACTTTCGCGACCCTGGTCGTCAATATCATGCTCATCTGTCTGTATGCAGTAGTGGTGGTCCTGACTCTCGCCTGTCACATCTTGATATTTAAAGTTGATCTTGCATGGGAGGTGACAATTATCTCCAGCACTGTACACGTTCCTTAGGAATGGGTTTCTTCTGGGACTCCAACCTCCCCTATACCCCAGCCTCACGCCACCTAGATATTATGTTGCCATTCGTTTGTATCAGTCTTAACTGACAAATTTTTCTTTCTATTTTAGGCTTGCGCATATCTTGACAGCTGTCTCAATGAAACAGTCACTGAGGACTACCAGACTTCTTCAATCTCAGGTACATCCTGTGCTTAATCTTTCTTGAGGTTTAACCTTGTTTTAGAGCTCAGCCACTCCCCTTTGCCCGGCCCTTTTTCCTCTGGCACATCCCTCGCTGCTTGCACCATTCCATCTGTTGGTGCCTCTTCAGCCAGCACCTCGTGGCTCAATTTAGCTCCTCTGAGACTTGTCCTCAGCCAGCAGACAACCGGCTGGCTACTGTTACGGCCATCCCACCCATGCCCTCGGGTCTTGGGACACTGAGATTTTCTGCTCTCCTCTCCCTGCTCCCCATCTGGAGTTTGCTTTCTTTTTCCTCCCTCTGGGGCTGCTCTAGCATCATGGAGCAGCACTGTGGCTAAGGGGGAACTCCCTAACCAGCCACAGTGCTGGTCTCCCACCTGCCTTTGGGCATGCCACCTGCCTTCTTTCCTGCCACGCCTTGTTGTTAAATAAGTATTGTCTTAATTAGGTGAGAGGCTGCCCTTTGGGTGTCCTGTTCGCCTGGACCTATGTATCCAGCTCCAACCACCCCTGTACTGCATCCCAAGCCTTGCAGATGACATGCTGTTCATTCACCGGCTCAAGGCCGGGCCCAGCTAGACACACTCTCACTGCTTTGTTACACGCCACATTCATACCACCCCCCTGTCACCAGGGCTTCTTGCATTCCACCAGCTCTCACCCGGGCTCTTGCTTACCACCCCCTTGGGTCACACTCATCCCTCCCTACTCCATGAGATCCTTGGGCTTAGCTCTCCACTCTTCGGTCAGCCCCAGCAAAACCCTTTATTGGCAAACACCGACTGGTGCTCTGCCACATATAGTACAACATATTTAACATTTAATACTTAACCTGAAGCAAAGAAAAGATGAGTGTCAATATAATAATGAAAACTGAGTTGGAAAAAAAGGCAAGGATCAATATAATAATGACAATTGAACTGAATCTGCTGAATCCAAAATGGAGTGGTACCAGTTTGTTATCTGAGAAGCGAAGTAATCCCAGTCAATGGAAGCCCCCAGAAGGGTGAAGTGAAAAATAACCCACCAATAATTTTCTTCGGGTGGTATTCAGTGATTTTGGAAGGTTTAGAGTAGGTAGCACCAGCCATTCTCAAGTTATAAGTGAACATACATACAGACATACACTTCATTTTATATATATAGATCAGCATTCTTCATTCATATTATTTGTAGATTTCTGACTGCAAACTCACAAACCCAGCAGAAAATTTTATTGTCCTTTCTAACCAACTCCAGGTCACTCTATGAAGAAACCGCAAGGATGTCAAAACTTCGCAATTTTAGAAGATTATTGGCTTTATAAACAGCCAGAGGTGGGTGAAGATAGGAAAAATGCACAGGGGAATATTCTTTCAAACAAATCTTAATAAGTCACTTAGTCTGTATTCACAATGCCTTTTATTCATGTACCTTTGAGCTTCTATTTAAAAAATATCTAGAGAGCTTCTGCTTAGAAAAATATTTGTGTATTATGGTGGGGGGTGGGGGGAAGAGAGAATGGTATAAATACCAGGGAGGGAAAATAATTATTTAAGCCAGAGGTGTTTAAACATATGGCTCACAGGCAGATCTGGGCAACAGTGCCTCTCAATCTGGCCTGCTGGTATGCTGGCAGGCACCAGAATTTGGGGTGCATGGCCTGCCACAGAATCTAGGGTTCCTTGGCCCTACTGTGGTGAGCTTGGCTGCTGCTGCCCCTCAGACCCACTGCCATCACAGTTGCTGCTGTGGCAGTCCTCATGCCCCAGGCTGGAGCCAGCCCACAAGGAGCTTCACAGTCTGGATCTGGTCTGGGGCCCCAGAGGAGTTTGACAACCAGAAATCTGGTGATGTGGGGAACAGTGTTGTTGTTGACTGCTGCTTTCCTGTTGCCAAATTTACAGACCCATGAGGAGCCCCATAAGCCAGATGACATGGCCCTGCATGCTAAATTATTGGTCCACAATGAGGCCGGGGCACAGCCAGAGTTGGATCAGTGTGCACAAGGCAAAAAGCTGAGTACCTCTGAGCTAAGGGATCATGTTGGCGCAAGAACAATTGGGTGTAAAATAACCATGGAAAGATTTAGGCTGGAAATAAGAGGAAGGGCGTTAACTATCAGAGAAGTGAGGCTTTGGAGACAACTTTCCCATCAGAGTGGTGGGGACAGAAAACCATATTGCTATCAATATGGAAAATGATAAATTTTCAGGGATTATGAGACTTAGGGCCTGCAAGGACCCAGGTAGACAGGCTAATTTTCCAGTCCTATGTTTCTATTCTCTTATGCAGATAAAAAGTCTTACATGAATGTTTTTGTAAATATATATTCTCACATGAATACTCGTATCAAGCCATGAATACACATGAGAAATCAAACTTGAAGGGACTGACAGGCTGACAAATGTACAAAACTCTTTGTACTTTTAGGAAGCATTCACTAAGGGAACAGAATATGGACTACATAACCTAAGGGACTAGTTATTAGAACTGGGTAGCTTTATCTGGCAAGCTGTAAATTTGCTGAGAAATACAATTTTGAGAACATTAAAATTATTGATAAATTCAGGCTGAATCAATTAAATAGTTTTGGCTTTAAAAGATCGGGGGAGGGATGGAACCTTTCAAAAATTGTTTTTGCATCTATCAAAATTAAGAGTTTAAATTTGGAAATTCCAAAACTTTAATTTAAAAACTGACTTTTTTAAAGGGTTTTTTTTGTTGAAGAGTTAAAAAGGTCAGAGAACCTCAGAATAAAATAAAGCAGAAGCACGGAGCCACACAGAAAGTTATTGAGACCATAAGATGACCAATGTGTAAAAGGTGCACTCAGGAATAAGGGCATATCCAAGAAGCTAAGTTAATTGTTTGCATCAGTCTTTAGTTCAGAGGATATTGAAGACATACCAGATCAATTGCCAGATCAATCAGAAGAGTTGGATCAAATTGAAGTGACAGTGTGGCAGTTCTAAAGCAAACTGATCAATTAAACAGTATCAAGTCCCCAAGTGTAGATGGTATTTGCCCACAGGCTCTGAAGGAAATGAAATGTTAAACTGCTGAACTTCTGGCAATAGGAAAGAAGCTATAGTCAGAAGCATAACCACCCAGTTCTGTGCCCTGGGCACACGCATTACTATTCCATTAATTTCTTTCAATTGATATTTGCTCTTTTTTTGTTGCAAATTTTGAAAAAAGAAAGCTGTGTTTTCTCTGCCAGCATGATCCATCACTGTGCAGGGGGGCACACAGATTGCACACACACACACACATACACAATATAAATAAGAAAAATCAGATATTCATAGGAGAAGATGACAGACAGACAGACAGCACACAATTTTTACATCACTCTTACCACTGAAGGAAACAATCAAAGAAGCGTCCAGTGCATGCACACAACAGAGCGACTAAAACACACAACACAAAAGGAGTGACACGCACACACATAGACCTTTGGCAGCACAGGAAAGATTAATACGAAGTGTGCTGGAAAGGCAGGTGCCAGGTCTTCTGGCAGGGGATGGAGAGGGGGTAGGGGGAGAGCTAGAGCTGCAAGCCACCCCCCCCCACCCCCAACACAGACACATTCTCTTCCCAAGCAGCCATGACATCAGTGCTGCCAGTGGAAGCAAGGAGGTGGGAGCAGTGTCTGAACCTGATGTCCTTGCACCTGCA
>NW_017729015.1:1251345-1266806 GCF_001723915.1 Gavialis gangeticus
GCAGTAGAAGCAAGGAGGTGGGAGCAGTGTCTGAACCTGATGTCCTTGCACCTGCACCCCCTCCCCTCAGTCCAGAAGTGGGCACCAGCAGTGGAATCACTGTCTCCTCCACCCAAATGTCATCTCTCAGTGTGAGCCTCCCACTGCCAGAGGAGGAGCTGGAGCTGGAACCAGGGATGCTGAGCGCGCTGGCTCAAGCAGTTCTGGGAACTGAGGGGGAATCAGAGTTTGTGCTCCACACCTCTCAAATTTCCCCTACACCCAGGTCTCCTCCAGAAAGCAACACCTCAAAAGAGGCTGAGATTGTGGAGGCAAGTGGCTCAGCTGAGGCGAGGCAGCTCCTCCTGCTGCTGAGCCTCAGCCTGCTGAGGAGTGGGCTAGGACAGGATCCTCAGCCTCAACATAGAAGTGGGGGAGTAGTGTAACGTGGGAGCATTTTGAGCTGGCAGATGATCCCAGGTTTGCCATTTGCCAGCACTGCCAAAGGCACATGAGCCGTGGCAAGCACGTGAGATACTTTTCCACCACGGCAATGCTGATGCATCTGAGGAGGCGTCACCCCCTTGCCCTTCTTCCTGCTCAGCCTGGCACCAGTGCGAGTGTGCTGAAAGGGAAGTCCCCTGCTCGCCAAAGCCCCTTGCCCTCCAAAGCAGAGGCAGGCCACACTGCACCAGTGGGGGAAAGGTGGACAGAAAGGGGGACGCGTTCCCAAAGCGAGTGAGGTCATCCAGAGCATCCAGAGTATAGGGGAGATGCTTGCTCTGGATAGCCAGCCCTTCTCCCTAGTTGAGCGGCCAGGGTTCAGGCAGTTCGTAGCACTTCTGGCCCCATTTAATGAAGTGCCTGCACACACCACCTTTAGCAGGATGGTGGTGCCCTCCCTGTACGAGGCATTCAGGGAGTACTTGAGGGATGAGCTGTGCAAGGCAGGGCCACAGGTAGCCTTGCACTTCACCTCCAACGTCATCCCTACCTCTCCCTCACAGTGCACTGGTATGATCAGTCAGGCCATCAGTGGGCTTTACTTCAAGCCGAGGTGCTGGATGAGTCCCACGTGGAAAGAGAGATATTGGGGGCCATGAACTGCATGGTGCAGGGGTGGCTCATTGGGCAGGCCAAGCTCACCCATGGGTTCATGGTCACTGACAGCAGGGCCAATATGGTGAAGGCTGTCCATGATGCCAATTTTGTTGGCATTCACTGTGTGGCGCACAGGCTGCACGTCATAGTGAGGGTGCCTTGGAGGGGGAGAGGGCTGCTGGTGGTGGCACTGCCACCACTACTGTTACAAGCTAGCTGATTTCGAAATGCAGGCGGGTGGCCAGCTACTTCCACCACTGCATCAAGGGGGGCAAGATGCTGTGAGAGAAACAGGCAGAGCTGAGCATCCCACAGCAGAAAATCATGCAGGATGTGGAGATTCAGTAGAACTCCATATATCAGCTGCTCAAAAGGCTGGTGGAGCAACAGAAGGCCATCCATGAGATGGCCTTGCTTGGGGAGATCAGTGTTCACCCCACTATGGCTTAACATATACATGTGACATGAGTTTTGCTTTCAATAATTTAGGGTGCAGTTCCCCCCAAACCCCTGCACTGATCTTCTTGAAGCTTGGTAGGCTTTGTGGACTTGGCAGGGGCTATCATTCCTGCAGTTTTCACCCCCCTGTGGTGTAACACATAGACGTGACATGAGTTTCACTTTCAAGACAACATTTAGCCCTGGAAAATTCTACCTCTCACTTCTATCCCTGCCCAGCTCTGGTAACAGCACTCCTAATTCAGGTGGGCTAACATGAGTAAGACTGAAGGAGGAGGTATTATCAGGATGGACTTGAATACAGAGCAGTAGCTTTATTGGACAGTGGATGAAAAGGGATAGAATGGTTTGGTTATGCAGTAATTTAGGAAAATTAATTGGGCTGTCATTTTTTGATAGACCAAGACAGAGGGATGTGAGAGTTGAGGATTCCAGAAGCAGTGAATAGGATAGTGAATACTCAGACTACTGAGAGAGTTTAGCTGAAATATGGTTCCACGTGGAAATAATTACCAGAGCTGCATTTAATCTGAATCTGCTTTAATCTGCCTCTATGTCTGTCTGGTGTCTCTACCTTAATGTCTCCTGTACATTTGTAACGTAGCAATCAATATAGTGTCTAGCAACCATGAACAACGTGTGCCCCTGGAGGCTGAGGGGGCACAGCAACTGCCAACAGGTGGCAGCAGCGGTGGCAGTGGCAAGGGCATGATGGCAACAAGCGGGTACTGTCCACAGTCGGCTGTGGTAACAGTGGCGGCAAGGCCAGGCCGAGCGGGGACCACCTGCAGGTGGCCGCAGCGGTCTCAGCACTGCGGGGTAGTGGGTGGCAAGTGTCAGGTGGTGAACGGGGACCACCCACAGCTGCCATCTGCGCTGTTAACGGTAGCAAGTGGTGAGTGGGGACCGCCTGCGGCCACTGGCAACCACATCAGTGGCAAGGGGCAGGGGCGGTGACCACCCACAGAAGCTGGTGGCAACAGCCAATCTCAGCACCCAAGAGCTTCCAGCAGCAACAAACTGTGGAGCACTAAGCTCTGAAATGTACTGCTGTGTACTAATGGTACATATAGATGCTCCCTCTTAGGATTTTGTGATATTAAAAAAGATATCAAGCATCATCTTGTCCCACCCCCTGCACAAATTCAGGAATGTTATGCCTAAATCATTCCTGTCAAATGCTTGCCCAGCCTCTTCTTGAAAACCTCCAACAAGGGCCATTTGATAACTTCCCTGGGCAGTGTCTTATGGTTGTAATAATAATGAAGATTTTCCTGATATATAACCTAAATCTACTTTGCTGCAATTCAAAACCATCGCTATCATTCTCCCTCTGCAGCAAGGGAGAATGATTGGTTGCCCTCTTCTTTATGGCAGTCTTTCAAATATTTGAAAACTGCAATAATGTATCTTTCCCCCTTCCCCTCCCTCTCCCTCTCCCCCTGCTTAATCTCCTTTTGTCCAAACTAAACATACCTGGTGCTCTTGACATTTCCTCATACAGCTGGCCTTCCAACTCCTTTATCATTTTTGCTGCCTGCCTCAGGACCCTCTTCAGCTTGTCCACATCCTTCCATAGTACTCGCATATTATAGTCACACCTATGGACTGGAATGCAGTGGAATCCCAAACCTGCTCAGAATCCAGCTGGATTTTTATCTTGTCTCTGCCAGTGGCCCATGCCAGATGACTCAGGGGCGGGTAAAGGATAGCAAGGCTTGGTAGACATTATGAGATCATCTGCCTCAAGGATGTTGAGCTCCTAACCTTCATTATTAAAACTCACTTTTGGTGGCCATACATTGACCTGTGCAGCATAAGCCATGTGTACATTGTTACCAGGTTTGCCTTTTTCAAAAGGCCCAGGCCAAAGCTGGAGGTATGTAGAAGAAGGCCTCAAAAGCCTGTGTCTGAGTGATCATAGCATGAACTTTTGCAGATGTAGCAACTAGCTTGGTCAGCAAAGCAAAGAAACCATGCATATGTTTAATTAAACACAATCAAACAGAGCACAATGCCTAAAAGGAGACATCATAAAGAAGGACCATACATAAAACAATCACTATATTTTATATCATAGCTTCATACTAAAATAATTCTAAGTAGAACTTGATGCAACCAAATATATTGAATGTTATTTTTCTATAATAGATGTATTTTTGTCAGAATGCTTAGATGCGTTGTAAAAACAAAGCAGAATTGTCAGACCATAAACTAAGGTGGAGAAGCAATAGGGAAAAGAGATAAGGAAGCATCCCTTTTGTTCCTTTTGCTTTCTCAAGAATGTGAATTCCAACTAATTGATAGCTTATGGGCATGCAAGGAATCTGGTTTAATTTAAAAAATTTTTAAAAACCCCAAAAATCAATCAGGGATCATTTATTAGAATATTAAAACCAGGCATCTATCAATATTGGGCATAGGCTGGAGGGAAATATGGACTTCTTCATGTAGACTTCTCTGGAGCACATGAAAGAGATTTTTTCACCTCCTCACAGAAAGGGTAGCCCAGCAACACTGCCAGGTCTAGGTAGTGGACAAAGGTGCCGACAGCCAGGGCCCTGTGTAGCAGCCACCACTGGAAGTTCTCATTTCTCTAGGTGCTGGGTAGCTTGTAGGGTGCACCAGGCTGGGTGGGCTTGCTCTGGTGTTGCTGTCGCTAGATGCCACCTCCAAATCATGTTGGGGTGAGCAGCAAGGACATAGACATGATACACTTTGACTATCCATGTACCTTCCCAGGCAGGATCCCTAAGCATTAGGGCTGTGCAAAATTTTGCCAGCTGTTTCGTTTTGACACTGTTTTGACTCATTCTGAGCTTGCAACAGTGAACTGAAAATGAAATGAAGGGCTTAGAAACAGCCTTGAAACAAAACAAGGGCAGTCCCAATGTTTCAAAAGTTTTGAAACATTTAGAGTTTCGAAGCAGCCTGGCTGAGTTCCTCCCCTCAGCACTAGGATTGGTCTGGGGAAGGGAACTCAGCCCACCTGAGCTGAGTTCCCCTCCCCAGTGCTGCGATTGATTGGGCTGTGGAAGTAAACTGAACCTAATCGCTCAGTTCCCCTCCTCAGCACTGTGATTGATCAGGCTGGGGAAGGGAACTCAGCCCAGCTAAGCTGAATTTCCCTCCCCAGTGCTAGGATCAGGCTGTGGAAGGGAACTCAACCCAGCTGGGCTGAGTTCCCTTTCCCAGCCAGATTGTAGCTCTGGGAAGGGAAACTCAGCTCCGCTGGGCTGAGTTCTTTTCCCCAGCCCAATCAATCACAGCGCTGGGGAGGGGAACTGAGCGATCAGGCTCAGCTCCCTTCCCCAGCTTGATCAGGCTGGAGAAGGGAACTGAGCCCAATTGCACAGCCCCCACAGCCCTCCCAGGGTTGTGGCCCCCAATCTGCCTGCTGGATGAGAGAAGCCAGGTGCTTCTGCCTGGGACTAACAGCGTGCTACCACTGGTTCCAGGAGGCAGCACCCAGCTTCCCTCCCTCACCTGGCAGGCAGATCGGGGCCCACAACCCTGGAAGAACTGGCATAGCCCCTGTAGCCATCCTGGGGTTGCAGACCCCCAATCTGCCTGTCGGATGAGATGAGGGAGGCTGTTTTGAGCTTCCACATTATAGTTTGTGGGTGAAACCTTGAAACAGCCTCAAAATAGCATCACTGTTTTGATATAACAAAACGGAATAGCAGTTTTGAATCAAAATGAAATTCAAAATGAAATGCTGTTCTGTCAAAACATCAAAATGCAAGTTGAAACGGAATGGTACCATTTCACATGGCCCTACTAAGCATATCTACCACTGTTTTCATTGGGTTTGGGTAGGGACAGAATGATACTGGGCCTACCTCTCTCATCATTGTTCATGTCCAGAGAGATAGGAGAGAGAAGGGAAGAGACAAAGCCCATTTATCATTTGGCATTGTTTCAGTTGGATTTATGCTCTTCAGGGCTTCGTATCTATCTCATTTGAAGTTCTGCAACATCTGTTTTTTCTTTTCCTTGAAGAGTTTGGTCATAAGCCAGACTTGGCTGGGCTCTGGATAGTCTCCAAGTCCTCTCACCACTTCATCTACTGGGTTATGCCATTCATTTGCAAATGAATCAACCAGAGAGTAATTTTAGACCCTTTCTTCACACTACGGAACTGCATGTCTATGCACATTCTTCTACCAGACTTTGCCCTGCTTATAGCAGCAAGGAACAGAAAATGACTGAGATCTGTGGTACACAAGTGAAATACTGAAAGGGTGAAATAGTTTTACAATTGAAAACAGGGTCTCTGAAAGATCGCTTCTCTAGTTTCTTTAGCTGTAGTTTTAGGCAGAACATGTTACCTGAGAAAGGTAGTTTCGAACTAAACCAGGACCTAAATATTTAGCTCCTGCATGTCACTTTTCAACCTGTAGATCTCAAAACATTTTACAAAGAAATATTCATTGAGGCCTGCAGCAGGGCAGTGATTGCCCCAAGCCACACAATAGACCAGTGAGAGAACTTGGAATAGAAACGAGTTGTCCTGAGCCAGGATATAAGCCTGTTTCTTCACTGACTGCCACAGATTCCAGGTAACCTAGTGCAAGTAAATTCATCTACCTAAACTTCAGTTCCCTACCTTCAAATATATGGATAATATCTCTCTTCCCCCTCCCCCACCCAAGTCTGTCTTTCTGTGTTTGTGAGCTACTACAGCAGGAACTGTCATATTAAGCTTATTTTTAACTTGCCCCACCTGTCCACACCAAACATTCTGCAATATGTAAGCCCAAAAGGATGAGTAAGGACTGGCTGTATTCAGAAGAATGAATTTATGCCTTTGCTACTTCACATCACTCATAAGTTTAAAACAAGTTAAACACCTTCAGAAGTTTTGCAGGTTAATTTTTTTTGCAGTTTTAATACTACAGGAAGAGGTAAGTTAAAATACATGATCTTTAGCTAAATAGTTTGGGAACAAAATGCATTATAAAAATTAGCTTTGCAACATTTTTAGCTCTGACTGCTCTGTAGTCTACCGTGTATCTTAGTATAAAACCCAATTGTTATTCACCTAAGCACATCCATTGTTAAATGCAGAGCTCACACTTTTTCTTGGCTAGCTAGCTTCCTGCTGTTTCATGATTCATTATTTGTAAAGGACCCCATGGTTCTATAGGTAAATCTGATTCTCAGCTACACAAAAATCTTCAAAACTATGTTTTGGCTGAGCTCCACCTGCTGTTATTATCTGTGTTGCCTATTTGGGAAATTGCCATTTGGGTGCAAGCAATAGCTGTTTATTTTTAAAAATCGTTTCATTTGATAAACTAAGGACATTTTTTTGTTGTTGGAAATTTCCAAAAGCTTTTCTTTTGTGACTGTGAAGCATGGTCAGAATCGTATGGACTGTGGGGGTTTTTGCCTTCCTCTGTAGTGGGCATCATGGCCTCGTGGGCATGTTCAGATGCATGTGGACGTTTGGTTCCCCAGGGACAAGAAGCAGCAGTGCACCTTGCATTGCCACTACTTGTCCCTGGGGAACACCCATGCCACATGTGTTTTGGTGTGTGGCAAGTTGGGGTAAGGGAGACCGCCTTACCAGCAGCCTTACCTGGGATCCTGGGGGCCTCCTGGGGCTGCAGCTGTTGCGATTCTGCCACACGGAGCCTGGCTGGCAGTGGAGCATGGCTCTGGGTGACCTGTCTCCACTTTTCAACAGTGCATGCTGCCCGATCATGTGTTGCACCAGTTATCCAGGGATCAAAAAAACCCATGGGGAAAAAAACCCGGCACAGTGCACGCTTGGGCAGCATGCCCTTGCAGAGTGGAGAACACCAGCCTGTGCAGTATGTTGCACTGGAAACATTTTTACTGTGTTCTTACGTAGAGTTTAGATAATGGTTGTATGAAATGGTCTGGATAGGACTGATCCTGCCTCAGGCAGGGTGCTGGAGTAGATGACCTCTGGAGGTCCCTTCCAGTCTTATTTCTCTATGATTATGACTAACATTTATGATGAATCATCACATTCTGGTGGGGAAAAATGTTTTGATGGAATTTTTTCCAATTACTTCTAGGAATAATGAAGAAGGCGGTTACAGCCTGGCAGCAAACCCCTAACACACTGCCAGTAGCCAGTCTGCTGTAGTTGGGCTCGTGTGACTTTTCAGCCTGTGGAGTCAGGGCAAATTTTAGGCACTGTCCCTACTTCTATCCTCTAGCACACACTCCCAGCATACCTGCTTCGTATCTCCACAGTCCTTGGGATGTCAAGCACTCTGGATTATAGTTTAATTCTTTGGGGAAGCACATGGGAATTAAGCAAAGCTTGTACTCTTTGCTTTAGAAACTTCTTAAACATATATTTTCCTCATAGACAACACCACACTTTACTCATAGCTAGCACGTATTGAGACAAAACATAAAACTCCTCCACACAATCGCCTTTGGTATGTCTGATTTTTTTTCAGGTCTTAAAGAAATTCAGGTCCTTCTAGCCTGCTCTCTTCATGTGATAGGGAAGGCTATAGACTGGCCAACCCTGTTTACAAGTTTGGCTCATTCAAGCAGTCAGTAGCATTTTTTGTTCTTTGTTCATGGGACTTTCCTTGCTCCTCGCTATGTGGAGTTGCTGGAAAAAAGTTGTTAAAAGTCAGTAGTTTTACCTGTAGCAACCCCATTATTCTATCAGGACAGAAAATCTCTGATGACCTTGTTTCAGCTATTTTCCCCAAAATTGCTTTTTTTTCTACTGTAAAATAGAAGCTCTAATTCAGGGGTCTGCAACCCCCAGCACGCGTGCCAGAGCATGGTATGTGAAGGCATTTTGCCTGGCACGTTGCACCACAGGGCGAACGGTGAGGGAACCGTGAGGGGCCCAGTTCTTGTTGTGGCAGCACAGCCTCTTCCATGCTGCCTACCCTGAGGTGGGTGTGCACCCACCACCAGCAACGAGCTAGGCCAGGGCTCCACAGACCCCAGTGCAGCTGCTCATAGCTTCTTCATTGCCTGCTGCAAGCAGCCCAGGCTCTGTGGTGGGCAGCAAGGACCTGTCCAGTGTCCGGGCCAGCTGTGACAGGCAGCCAGGAGGCTGCAAGCAGGTGCACCAGGGTCCATGGAGCCCCAGCCTGGCTTGTTTCTGGCAGCAGGCACCTCAGGGCTGGTGCTGTGCTGCCACTGCAAAGGTCAGACTGCTTGCAGCTCCCTTGCTGTTCGCTCCACCACACCAACATCCTACAAGTCGATACTGTGGGTGTTTTTGGCACTCTTCCTAAAAATGTTGCTGACCCCTGCCCTAATCTACACTTAAAATTACAACATAAATGTTACCCATCAGCAAAGAGAAATTCATAACTAAGCACAGACATATGCTGAACACATGGATATTAGGCTGAGAGTCCAGGTGTTTCCATTGGTTTCCATTATCTGGCCTGGCAGGTCCCCTGTATCTTCTAAATGGGACCACAACAGAGAAGAGGAATGTACAAACACCCCCTTCACCTGTGGCAAGTCTCCTTTTTTTGCTTCCTTCCAATCTGTGCTCAAACTCCACCTTTATCCCCTTAATTCCTACTAATACCCTCAACTCTAGATCTACTTCTCTCTCTCAACCTCACTTCATTCTTAATGAATAATTGTCCAGAAATTGTCTGCTTTGCAACTACTTAGGATCTCTCACAGAAGCATTGTCAGTTTTAACCAAGTTGGCCATCATATACTGTGTTTGTATGAATGTAGGACATTTAAATTAAACAGGTTCTGTGCAGTAGCTTGTCAGTATTTGTCTTGAATTGTCACGTCTGATGTTACAGTCTTAGAATGTGGCATCATGGCAAGGTGCTGTAGAGATGATTGTGAGAGACACGGCATCTTAAAGCCACTGACAGAATCCCTGTAAAGACATGATGGGATCTGATCCCCAGTCCCAACAACTGCCTCCTGCCATGCCACACGTGCATGGGAAGACTTGTGACTTTGAGTCACACTATCGCACCATACTTGCCAGTGCAGGAGGATCTTGGGATCATGATCAAGCACTTCCTCTTCACTGACAAGTTGAAATCCAGCCAGGAGACTGCACTGGGTTCGGGAACCAGGCTTATGTGATCCCCACCAGGCTGACAATTAGTTAATTGTTGGTGCAACAGAGACTGCACCAGGGCTCATTCCAGACCCATTTCTCCCCTGACCTAGCTGGCCAGAGTTGCTCCTCTGTACAGGGTTTAGAGCCCCGAGCAGGTAAAACCAAAGGCTTCCACCCTGTTGGGAGCCTCTGCTTCCCCACAGTGGGTAGCCCAGCACAGGTTTAAAGTCCCAGTGCAGGGGAGCATAAGCTACTGGTGGGAGGGAGAAGTTTTCCTCTGCTGATTTTTAAACCCCATGCCAAGCAACTCTGGCTGGGCAGCCTGGTGTGGGGAAGCCTCTGGTCTCCCCACACCAGGGGCTCTGCTCCCTGTATCACACTGCCCAATCAGAGCTGCTTGGCATAGCATTTAAAGCCCCAGTGGGGGGGAGCTTTTGTTTCCTAGTGCTGGACAACCCAGCCGGGGTTGCTTAGCACAGGGTTTTAAAGTCCCCAGTGGGGAAAGCTCTTTGGTTTCTGCCCTTCCTGGCCTATGGCTAGGCCAGAAATCAGCTGATTGTCAGCTACTGGCCATATGTTAAACTTAAGGCACCATAGAAACAAGCTATAAAAATGCTCTGCATTATATGTAGAGCACCTTTCCCATTTATGCTGCAATGAATACTTTAATTGTGACACAAATATAATGTGTAGAACAAGCCTCAGAGACGGAGATCATGTTTACCTGCAGGCATCCCTAGAAGTAAAAAGGATGCATGTTCTCCCCTCAAAAATATATTTAACCTAGATGTCAAAAGATGGAAAGACCCTTTCAGAGAGGCAGGTTTAATCCTGTGTATTACTAATTTCCTATCCCCCCGGTGATGGGTGGCAAACAAGGGATCAATTAAGTTCACCTTCCAGGTCGCCCAGGAGCTCCCAGTCAAAGGCTTGTTCTAGGGGCTGTACACATGCACTTTTAAGGAAGATGATAATACGGTGTCTTTAAAAATCTTGGCAGGGAGCTCCTGCCATGTGTAAGAGGGATGAAAAAAGCACCAGTAGCTCTGTCTCTCAGGTCGTTCTGTGGATGTACTTACGTGGCATCCAAGTGCTGATGATGGCAAAATGTTCTAAACAGAATGAATCTGAGCTGCAGCTGGTGTTGGGGGCTTTAAAGCAGCCACACATTAAAACAATAAACACACTGTAAAGAATAGACCAGGTTGTTTCACACAGTCTTTCAAGAAAAACAGACTCATCTACCCCCTTACCAGTGAAAACAATCCTTGCAATATCAGGACACTGGCCCCCATTGTCCCCCTACTTTACCTACAGCAAGTTAGGGTACCATGCTTTGTGGTTGTATAACAGGGTTGCCTGTGTGGTTTTAGCAGTAGGTTAGACAAGGAGTTGCTTGGGATGGTTTGGATAAGGATGATCCTAAGTCAGGCAGGGGATTGGACTAGATGGCCTCCCAAGGTCTCTTCCAGCCCTATTTTCTGTGATTCCTCAGTGTCTGTTGCCTTGGAGAGTGCATACTGGGCACTGAGATCCAACAGGGATGAGGGCCTAATTTTAGATACATAAACCAGCCTCTCCCCCTTGGAGATGGTCCTGTGCAACCTTTGATATTTGTTCCCAACTGCCTTAATTTTCAGCCTAATGTAGGCATGCTAGATCACTATATAAGACAGCCCATGCGTGCCCATGGGTGACAGACCAGCATACTAAGATTTCTTATCTCCAGAATGGAGAGAGTCAACATCCTTCCTTTATTGTAGCGAGATAATGATTTCATTTTTGTTTCACTTTCTTCTTCATCACCAACATTTCTTTTGTCCCTCTTGCACTTAAGACATGTTAATTTCTGCCTTTGTCTCAGTTGTAGTTGTTTTCTTTCATTGTCTTTGCCGACTAAAATGAAACCATCCTCAACAGGCACATATTAGAGAATTAACATCATAGTGGAATCTGGAATGAATGCAGCAGAAACAGCTGCACTGCTGAAGGGACCACCAGAGAAAATAAAAATATTATCCTAATTTTAAATGGCAGCAAGGATTTCAAAGTGCTTTGGAAACTATAGGCCAGATACTAACTGCAGCGATTCCAATGGTGTTTCTTCAGAATTAGACCTCAGTTTACAAACTGAAATCAATGGGACCCTGTAACAGGGGGTGCCTCTATGCAAACGGGGAGACTGCTCTGATGTCCTGTAATTACAACACATTGGAGCAGACTTAAAGAACATCAAGGTGTGGCAGGATGGGAGGGAAAAAGGAGGGTGAGAAGCAGGAGCTGTGCGGCCACCAGGGGATATCACCACCACCTCTAGAGCACTGGTCCTATTACAGACTCCCAGGTGCATAATATTAGGCATGTACTTTGCTGGAGGTAAGTCTTACAATTTTTGATCAGACTCTGGTCCTTGACTGGAGAAATGTAGAAATAACTTTATTCACTCCCTATTTGCAAGTAGTGCTGTAGTGGCACATGTAGCAATAGTATACAAAATTACATAAGAATACAAAATCCTGTCCAGCTCGAGCTCCAGGTGTTTTATGGAGTTAGTTGTTGGAATCTTTGCCCTTGTTTTAAAGGAAAAAGGGTTCTTTGATACCAGCATCTGGGAGCTTTACATCATGCCTAGAAAATACCCTAACATCCGGTCTGAAATGCAAAACTCTAAAACTCTTCATTCAGAGATTATATCTTTTATTAGACCAACTAAGAAATTGCAGAAAGTTATCTTTCTTTGCAAGCGTTAGGGCACATGCCCCTTTTTCAGGCTGAGGGAAAACTAAAGATAGTAAAAGTCCCTACAGGTTGTCTGTTCCTCTGGGTCCATGAGAGTTACTTTGTGTGACTTGCTCTTTGATGTACAGATAAGGCAGTATTTCTTCCTTGGTGGTGTCAGATGGCAGAAAGGCAGAGAGGTGTAGAAATCTTCCTTTGTTGTTTAGCAGTGAAGTTTATCATTCCAAAATTGACAAAAAATTGGCATCTGTCATGTTTCAGGGATGTATTTGGTAGCTGTGTTGGTCTGAGACAAAAAGAAATGCAAAACTCTAAAACTCTTGGTTCAGAGATGATACCTTTTATTAGACCAACTAAAAAAATCACAAAAAAAATCTTTCTTTGCAAGCTTTTGGACACACACACCCTTCTTCAGGCTGAATTTTTCCCAGAAGAAGCTGAAGGTGGATGTCTTTTCCTCGGGGTCCATGAGGGTCCATCAGGTCAGCACTTCAGTCACGATGCTCAGAATCCTGTTCCCTTTGAGGGACTGGACTGCCATCTCCTTCATTCCTTGAAACATGCTGAAGTTTTATTGGAACTTTAGCACTGACCAGCCTAAACTTGCTTAAAAATGTGCGATCTCATGCAGGGACATCACTGAAGAGAGGGACATGACCAAAGAAGAAATTAAGAAGACAATGATTCTAACCTAGAACTGCCTTATGAATTTCACTGCCTTCAAGGAGAGACTGACCATTTAGTTCTGCCTCTTGGTTGAGGAAACCGTGTTTAATGGAAAAAGTTATTACAGTAGAACCCAATTTTTTTGTATTTTGGGGATTCACACCCCAGTTAATTCCTAAAAGGTTGCTGAATTAAGGATGAGCCACTCAGCTGATTGCTGATTTGCTGCAGTTTTTATTTCAAAGGGCACTGCTTCTCCGTTCATCAGGGTTTCCTCACAGCTGACTGGAGAAGTGGTGTCATTTTAAATAAAAGTTGCAGGCAACATCTCATTGGTCTGATACATCTGTTTGCTGTGGCTGTATATACACTAGTTCACAAACTCTTATCTTTGTAGGGGGCAAAGGAACTTGACTGTGTGAAGAATCTGGGTTCTGCTGTACTTACTTCATTATAGTGTACTAGCCAACTGCCTGTCAAGAATGATGGGAGTGGGGGGCAGGTGGGGACAGAGCACCACCACCCACCACCCTGCACCACCGCTGCCTTCCAGGAGCTGGGGGAGAGGGGGGGGAAGCTTGCCCCTCCATCCCCCTCCACCAGCACCCCACGCTGCCACTGCCTCCAGTGCTGCTGGCCCTTTGGAGGCGGTGGAGCACCACCATGACAGCATGGATGGAGCGAGGGGGTAAGT
Organism: Gavialis gangeticus; assembly: GCF_001723915.1. Lineage (NCBI taxonomy): Eukaryota > Metazoa > Chordata > Crocodylia > Gavialidae > Gavialis > Gavialis gangeticus. Next base: position 1,265,040 of record NW_017729015.1, read on the forward strand.
CCAGCAGTGCTGGCCATGTCCCCCCAGTCCATCCCCTCCATCCTTGCTGTCATGGTGGTGCTCCTCACTCTGGTTGTTTCACTAACCAGTGAGCTCCAAGAGTGTTATGGACAGACAGAAAGACAGACTAAGCCCTTTATTATACAAGAATAATGGAAAATCATGACCACCATTTTGTTGTAGAACCTGTAGTTTCTTTCTGCTCCCCACAATTTCCATTGTTCTTCTGTCATAATTTTTTACAGGGATGACACTCAATTGGTGAGGGAGAAATGGAGTCTTCACCCCAGAAGAGACAAACTAAATGCTCTAAAAGGCTGTTGCCATCTCTACCAGGTATGATTATGAGCTACTTTACACTTTGCATTTGTTTACTGATGGCTACACTGTAGAAGCATTTACTTTCCCAAGCCAAATTTCAGTTCTTATAATCAGTTCTCTGAAAAGTTAACATTTCAAATTTCTATTTGGGAACACACTGAAAAAAATGAAAGTATTCTGTGAAATGAAATGTTTGAAAAAAAGAATGTTTAGGGTTAATTTTTTTTCATTCAACTTTTAAAAAGCATAATGTAAAATATAAAATTATTCTCAAAATGAAAATTTGTTCAGAAACAAAACAATTGAAATAGCCTTTTCTGATGTTATTAAAGTGTTTAATTAATTTTCCTTTGATATTTGGTGACTTAGCACATTCATGAGGCAAGTTTTGATTTCAAGGAAACAGCATTTCCTAACAGAAAAATATTCTTTTGAAAAATTTCAACCGGCTCTGGTGTTGACATCAAATTAGAGATCTCTGGTGTTATTATGAAGCAATTATTAGTTATTTCTTCATTAGAACCTTCATCTCTTTCAGTCTCTGTTGTGGATCTGGGAAATAGAGATTAAAATATGTAATAATTAGCATAGTAGAGTGTAAAAGAGTAAACAGTGATGCAGCAAAAAGAGCCGGAGAACGCCGCTTCTGAAGCTATTCCCATATTAGGATAGAAGCTCCAGGAAAAAAAAAAAGAAAGTGGAGAAGGGAGTGTCAGAAAGGGAGAAGAAAGAAAGAGCGTCTGAAGGAGAAAGTGAGGGAGAAAGAAGATCTCCAGGAGATAAGACACTTACCTCAGGATTTTTCTCACCGCTGAGACAGCGGAGCTCTGAGAAAGAGGAGTGGATCCCTGAAGAGGCACTGGAGACGCGGCTGGAGCCCTGCTGAAAAGTAAACAAACAAACAAAAAAAGGAGAAGAGTGAATTGACTCACTCCCACAAGCTTAGTGAAAACAACTGAGTGCTGACCACAAGGATTCAAGGCTTCAGGCATGCACCAGATGAAAGGTACACACTCAGGATAGCAAAAATAAAGAGAGAGAAATAACAAGACTTGAAGAGAAAAGCATGCTCTAAAAACAAAAAAAAAGGAAGTAAACGGACAAACCAGAGTTAAAGGGACTTTGTTTATTAACACCAAGTTCAGTCCAACCAAACTGATAAAGGTTAAATAAGAACACTATGTAGATAGAATTACAAAGTTGATATAATTGTTAAAAAAAAGGACCACTTTTGTTTAAAGATAACGGAAGTTTGTATAGTGTTATAAAGAATAAAGATAAAGACAAGTGTTAATCTGCATCTGATTGTGAATATATATATCGGTGAGTGTGTGGGAATAATCGAGAGTTTTCCTGTATAATACTGGGATTCCTAATAGGGACACCCAAAGTGCAAAATAAAACAACAAATATATATATAACAACCCTCCTGATGAGTGACATCAT
>NW_017729015.1:1271806-1289396 GCF_001723915.1 Gavialis gangeticus
TAACATCCAAGACGTGGCAGGCGGGAAAGTCAGGGTACTTACAGGTCTTTGGGAGATTATAAAAAGATACAGAGAGGCAAGGTCCACCATCACATAGAGCTTTGACCTCCTATCAGTACCAGAGGAGGGTCTTTGCTATCACAGTCTGGTTTGTCAGACTGTTTCTGTTTAACCTGCTGGTTTCAACCAATTGTTGTAAGGTCATTGTTCACCTTCACTCAGTAACCCCAGGCTTCCAATTAAAAATCATTGTGCACAGAAAATGTGATCACCTGGGAATAGTAAGAGGGCACTGCATATACATGAAATGCATTTAATAGGAGACATGTATACCTTCTATCAAATCTGACATTTGTAATTGATTGACTTGTGAACTTTAGTTTGGACTATTAGTCACTTGCCCTAGGGAATGATCAAACAAGAAGAGAGGGACACAAAGGGTCCCATCCAGTTTCACCTTTATGCACCTAAGGGGCATATATGTGGCTGCATAAGCATAATGTTTGTAACTTACACAAAGTCTGGATTCTATCTGCACTTGCACACCTTCAGTTGTGCCACATACTCAGAAAGTTATATGTAACCACGTAACACTGAGACAGAATAGCATCACTGGGACACATATAACTCCATTGACAATGTGTAGGGGGTGCACACGGGTGCATGTACACCCCCTGAGATTGATGGTGCACCCCCTGAAATTGACTGCTGCTGACGCTGCCCGCAGGCGGTTGCCACTCGCTGCCACCAACACCTCTGGCAGCATCTGTGGGCGGTCACCCATTGCCACTGGCTGCTATGACACTGCTGGCAGTGTCTGTAGGTTTTCACTGATCACCAGTTGGTGCTTGCCACTCCCCACCTCACCACCGACACTGCCGCCACCTGCAGGAGATCGCTGTGCCCCCCCAGCCTCTGGAGGCATGAGACATTCTGTAACTCCATTTAAATCCCCAAAACACAACTGCCAAAGAATTATGACTAGTGTTGAAGAAGGAAGTCTCCCACCCAGGTTCTAGGCCTTCCCCACGAGTTTTGAGCTGGCATTTCCCACTTTCTAGAAAATTGCTCTGGCTATGAGGCCATAAGGTAGACATCACCTGGAGAACCCTGAAGCTTCCACTAACTCACCACAAGAGAAGCTATGTTTTGAGCCAGGGAAAGGAGAGCAAAGTGGAAGGAGAGTGATGCAGTGAGGCGAGTTCTATTTTGGAGTGGGGGATGGGAAAGTACAAGGTTCTAGCTCCTAACCCAGGAGCAGGCAAAATGCAGACCATGGGCTACATCTGGCCTGCCAAAGGATTTTGTCCATCCTGCAGCTGGTCCCCTGGTCCTACCTGGCCCAGGTGTGAAGGCCAGCCTAGGCCATGGCACATGCAGCCAGTCCCAATGCCCCTGGGCACACAATGGGGCTGATGGGGTGTGGTGGTTGGACTCTATTTCCCAGGAGCCCTGACGGTGGTGGCTCCTTCCGGCCGCTGCTGATGGACCCAGACCTGCTGCCCAGACACCTCAGCCTGTTCACCCTGCACCCACCGCTGGGGGTAGGACCTGCATGAACAGGGTGGTCGGCTGGGCAGCTGAGATGGGGCTGCGGGCTGGTGGGGAGCAGAGTCTGGGAGCGAGACAGGTGGGCAGGGCCAGGGAGACCCCAGGATCTTGGGCTGGTTACAGTGCGGGGCAGCAGACCCACAGACCTCCCAGCTCTGCCCAGAGCCCTGGCTCCATGCTGTGCTGATCCCAAACAACACTCCTCACCCACAGCCCCATCCCACTTAGGGAGTTTTGGTGAATTGTTGCATGGGGGAGGGGAGAAGTGCAGTGCTGACCTAGCCCATGACAGCTCAGCAGAACTCCCTATGTGGCCTGCAGGCCTATTAATTGCCTCCCCCTGTCCTAAGCCAAGGCAAGGATTCCTGTGGGTCATAACTTTTATTGGTCCAACTGCATGGGTAAGATAGACAAGCTTTCAGGTACCACAGTACCCTTCCTCAGGTCTCTGGGAAAGAAAGCACATAGAGAAGAGCTAAATAGCATATAGAACAAGAGCTTGTTTAAATCTCCATATATAAATAAAAAAAGGAGATAAGAAATAATTGTAGTTAGGCAACAGACAAGAGATTCAGTAGAAACCTGCTAAGTGTAAGAGCTCTAGACCATTCAGGAGCGTAGTTTAGTGCTAATTTCTGCACTTGTGAGGGGCAGAAATTAGCCAGTATCATGTAGATCCTAAGGGACCATTAAGTCATTTTCTATATTAAGTCCCTGTTTCTTAGTGTCCAACGGGCTAATGGCTTTTTGTTTCCAGACTTGTCTTTTGAAGGTGTTTTGTAAATCTCTCTTGAACACAAGAACTGTAAGGTGAGACAGGGTGTGCTTTTTCTGTGAAAAATATTATTCTACCTGTGTTCTAGTATCTCTGTTATTTATCTTTTCTATGCTCATTCATTCTGATGTGTAGCTTTTGTCTCGTTTTATCTACAAAGTTTCTACAAAGACATTTGGTGCACTGGATGACGGATTCTGATGGTTGTATTGTGAGGAATGTTGATAATTGTGTTCATCTGTCACAAATGTACTGACAGATCTTGCATTTATTATTAAGGCAGGGCTGGGTCTCTTTAGGTGTCTTCCTTGGAGTCCCAGAACAGCAGAGACTTCCTATGCCTGAAGGAGGGTGATTGCACCTAAAAGCTTGCTAAGAACTTGCAGGTAAGAAGCTTGCAGTTAAGACCGTGTGAGGAGAGACTGAGGGACCTGAATCTCTTCAGCCTCTGCAAGAGAAGGCTGAGAGGGGATCTTATGGCTGTCTACAAGTTCATCAGAGGGGGACAGCAAGGGATAGGAGATGCTCTGTTTACCAGGGCACCCCTTAGAGTAACTAGAAATAACAGCCACAAACTGACAGAAAGCAGATTCAGGTTAGACATCAGGAAGAACTTCTTTATGATAAGGGTTACCAGAATCTGGAATGGGCTTCTAAGGAAGTTGGTACTCTCCCCTACCTTGGGTGTCTTTAAGAGGATTCTGGACAAGCACCTGGCTGGAGTCATCTGATCCCAGTGCTCTTTCCTGCCTGGGACAGGGGGTCAGACTCAATGATCTGCTGAGGTCCCTTCTGACCCTAATATCCATGAATCTATGAGGCCCTGTCGGGTGGGATGCAGGAGCAAGGGCACTCCCAGCCAGCATGGCAGTGCTGCATTATGGTCAAGACCTTGTGGGTAAGGTGGATGGCTGCAACTGACTACAGTTGTTGGTCCAGTCGTGCCTGCAAGGCCATGGCCTTTATGTGGGAGCTGACCTTCATTTTGGCCCCTTGGGTACCCAGGCTGTACCCCTACAAGTGTCACCAGCAGAGGCAACCTGCCTGAGCCCCTGCCTGCCTTGATCCCTCCAGTGACACTCCAGTTTGAGTTTGGTGTCAGCCGTGGCTTTCCTACTTTGCTCCCTACATGTGTGGGCCAGTGCTGAATACTCCTCCTTGGTGGTGCTACTTGACTTCCATCTATTATAGGTTTCCCTTTTCATGGATACCTCCTGTATCTGAAAAGAGAAGCCTATAAGGGATGGAAGTCAGGTAACACTGCCAAAGAGGAGTATTCAGCATTGACCCAAACCTGTAGGGGATGAACTAGGAAAGCCAAGGGTGAAACCAAACTCAAACTGGCTACAGCAATCAAGGATAATAAAAGGTCCTTCTTCAGACACGTGGCAAGTTGGAAGAAATACAAGGGCAACACTGGACCCTTGCTAAACTAAATGGGGCAGCTGACAGCCATCACCCAGGAAAAAGCTAATCTCCTTAATGATTACATTGCGTCAGTCTTCTACCAGCCCAAGGGGATCACTCTGCATAAGAAAATGCCAGGATTACCTAGGTATGGGAGAACATACGACCATCATTGGTGAAGATCTCATGAGGGAACACCTTGAGAGGCTGGACATTCACAAATCAGCTGGCCCAGATAGAATGCACCCAAGAGTGCTAAAAGAACTGGCTAACATCATATCATGGCCAATGGCAAGGATATTTGAGAACTCGTGGTACTCGGGAGAGGTTTCTGAAGATTAGAAGATGGCTAACGTGGTGCCTATGTTCAAGAAAGGGAGGAAGGAAGATCAAGAGAAATACAGGCCAATCAGTTTGACCTCCATCCCTGATAAGATCTTGGAAAAAAATCATCAAAGAAATCATTAACAACAGGTTAATGGAAAGCAACATTCTGAGAAAGCGCCAACATAGATTTATTGAGGGTAGGTCTTGCCTGACCAACCTGATTTCCTTCTATGAGCAAGTGATGCATCACCTAGACAAAGAAGAAGAGGTTGATATCATATATTTAGACTTCAAAAAAGCCTTTGACTTGGTCTCCCATGATGTCCTCATGGTAAACCTGGGGAACTGCAGCCTCAACAGCCTTACGGTCCGATGGCTGGGGAACTGGCTCCATGGTCGGACCCAGAGAGTGATAGTCAATGGAACCAAATCAACATGGTGCATGGTGATAAGTGGCATCCCCCAGGGCTCCATACTTGGACCAGTACTCTTTAGTGTATTTATAAACAATCTGGATTCTGGTGTCAGAAGCAGACTAGCTAAATTTGCCAATGACACCAAATTATGGGGAAGTGTGGTCACACTAGAGGATAGGCTGACAATTCAGGCTGACCTGGACAGGCTTGCAAGGTGGGCGATTCAAAACCTGATGGCATTTAACAGGGAGAAATGCAAGGTGCTCCACCTCAGAAACCCCTCCCCCCTACATCATACTTATAGGCTCAGCAGCGCTACACTCACTAGCACTCTTACAACTGAAAGAGACTTGGGGATCATGATTGACCACAAGATAAACATGAGCCACCAATGCAATGCCACAGCCAGAAAAGCAAACAAAACTCTGGCTTGCATTTATCAATGCATCTCAAGCAAGACCCAGGAGGTCCCTCCCCCCACCGCCACTTTACTTAGCTTTGGTGAGGCTACAGCTGGAATAGTACATCCAGTTCTGGGCTCCAAACTTTAGAAGGGATGTGGAGAAACTTGAGAGAGTTCAGAAGAGAGCCATGTGCATGATTAAAGAACAAGAGAGTAGGCCTTATGAGGAGAGCCATGGGACTCTTCAACCTGGAGAAGCAAAGGCTTAGGGGGCACTTGGTGGCAGCTTATAAGTATCTAAGGGGTGTGCATCTGGAACTGGGAGAATGACTGTTCACCAGGGCACCCCAAAGGAAGACATGGTCCAATGGTCACAAACTCCTGGAAAACCATTTTAGGCTAAACATAAGGAAAAACTTCTTTACCATCCAAGTCCCCAGAGTCTAGAATAGACTCCCCCCAGAAGTGGTGCAAGCACCTACTCTGGACACCTTTAAGAAACACTTGGATGCCTATCTTGCTGGGATCCTTTGACCCCAGCTGACTTCATGCCCCTTGGGCAGGGGGATGGACCCCATGATCTTGCAAGGTTTGTTCTAGCCCAAATGTCTATGAAATCTATGACACATGACCGGAGGAGGGGACCATGGGCTTTTAGCACCCTGTCCTTCCCCTGCCCCTGCTCCCTGCCTCACTCACCCGCACCCCACTCGCCCTGAGTTCCCCCCTGAGCTCCCCACCCTACAGCATGCAAAGAGATGGGACACAGTTCAAAAATTTATTGAGCAGCCTGTGTCTCTGCAGCTGGATGGGCATGGGCCTCTCACACTCTGATGAAGGTGTCAATGCCAGCTGTGATATCCTCAGCAGCAGTGGGCAGGGACATGTAGCTTTGCCACAGGTATCCCTCCAGGTGGCAACACAGATTGCAGGGCATCGTGGTTTTGTCTCTTATGCTACCATAGCTCAGGGTCCCAAACCAGGAGTGCAGGTGTGCCTGGGGCACCAGGAGGATCATCATCATCAGGGCATAGTGGCTTGGGGACACCTCAGCCTTCATAAACAGCTCACTGCACACCACCTGGGGCACACACAGTAGGGGCATGCTCAGGGCACCTCCCTTCCCAGAGAGGCCCCCTGCAGGGAGGGTGGGGGCCAGAGGCGACACATAGGGGGTGCATGGGGGTGCACATGCACCCCCTGAGAGCACTGGTACACCCCCTGTCAGGCTGTGCTCCCTGTATAGCCAGTGGGCAGGGGTGCAGTTGGGAGCACTAGTGCCCCCCCTGTGAGCACCGGCTGAGGAGTGGGGCTGCCAGTAAAAGTGGCCGTGACACTTCCAGAAGTGGCCATAGAGTTATGGTGAGTGAGATCGACCATGGGGGACACCCCCCTCCCCAGGCCAGCAGGATCATCTGCTGGGGGACCCTCCCTCCAGTCACTGACTGGTGTCGGGGGGGTACATGCCCCTCCCGACTCAAGAGGCACCAGACACCCATGGTGGGGGCACAGCCAGCCTCTCACCCAGGTTGTCTGTGAGTTCCATGCACTTCAAGCCCAGGCAGTATGGACTCGGTGGCAGCACAGCAGAGTGGTTGGCCTACAGGAGGAGGAGGGGAGCAGGGTTTACAGCTGCAGCAGCAGGTGCTGCCAACAGCATGACCTGTCCCACCCTGGGAAGGGGGCAAGGGAGACAGGCTGCCTGTGGTCAGCACCCAGTGGTCTACTGGCCCCAGGGAAGAAAGTGGACACAGGGGAACTTGGTTGGCGGCTGCCTGTACCCAGGCCTGCCTGGCTAACTTACCATGGTCCCTGGGCACCTGTGCATAGATGACCCCCTAGCTGAAGTCAGTCATCACACAGCCATGGTGTAGAGCATCTTATCTCTGAAATGTTGCAAGCTCTCACAAAAGACTTCTGTCTCTTGCCTCTGCAGGGCCAATATTTGGACGTGGGGGAGAGTCAACCAGCCCCAGCAGGGATGAGGACTCTGGGTCACCACCACTCAATACTGAAGCAATTCATATGCACCAGCTGTGCCAGCAGCACACCCTGGATAAGAACCTCCTCCTCCAGTGGCTGATGGTGGCAGAAGAGGAGCAGGAGGCATGGGTACAGGCACAGACCCGGCAGGCAGAAGATATCACCCAGGAGACCACCCAGGATGAGGTGTAAGACTAGGCACAGTGGGACCACAGGTCATGAATGGAGGCCCTGGAGTGGGAGTGCACAGAGCTGCTCTGGCAGCAGGTGGCCATCCAGGCCCAAACAGTGGAGGTCCGAGGAAGCTGACCACTGGGCCCTGGACACCCTCCTGGCCCTGGCTGTTGTGCCTATGCCCCCCATTGCCCGGCCCCCAACAATGGCCCCACAGGGCCCCTGGGTGCCACCCGCTGCCCCACAGCTGGGCCCCTGCAGGAGTGTGTAATTTTGGGCATCCACTACAGGCCAAGCCAGGAGGTGGAGTGGGATGAGGCCTTCTTTAAACAACTGATGAAAGATTCCAAATTGCAGGACCTGGTTCTCATGGGGAACTTTAATTATCAGGACAATCTCCTGGGATGGAAATACAGTAGTGCACAAGAAGTCCAGCACTTCTTGGATTGTGTTGGGGATAACTTTTTGATACAAGTGGTAGAGAAGCCACTTAGGGGAGAAGTGCTTCACGGCTTACTGCTCACAACTTGGGTGACAGGAAACATGAAATAAGAGAGTTCAAGATCCTATGGGAAGAAAGGAAGGAGAGCAGCAAAATAAGGACACTGGACTTCAGAAAAGCAACTTTAACAAACTGAGGGAACTGATTGGCAGGATCCCCTGGGAGGGAAGTCTAAGGGGAAAAAGAGTCTAGGAGACTTGGTTGTATTTTAAGGAGGTCTTTTTTAGGAGCCCAGGAGCAAGCTGTCCCAAAGCAAAAGAAAAATGGGAAGTCCAACAGGAGGTCAGCCTGGCTTGACAGCAATCTCTTCAATGCATTGAAACTCAAAAAGGAACACTACAGGAAGTGGAAATGTGATCTTAGTACTAGGGAAGAGGATAAGAATATCACACAGGTGTGCAAGGAGAGAGTTAGAAAGGCTATGGCACAATTTGAGGTGAAGCTGGCAAGGGACATAATAAAAAGAAATAAAAGGGGATTTTACAAGTATGTCAAACATCAGAGGAAGCTCAGAGAAACCATATGTCCCTTGCAGAATGTGGAAGTGCACTAGTTACGGATGATTCAGAGAAGGCTGAAGTATTTTAATGGTTTTTTTTTCCTTAAGTCTTCATGAATAAGGACAACTACTAGATAAGTGCCATTGGCAGTAAAAGGAAGGAGCAGGGTTGCCAACCCAGAAACATGTTTCTTTACTGATAATCTGCAAACTTCTTACTGACAACCAAACTTTTTTACTGATACATGTTTTTCCTGATATGTTTTCCATAATGTAAATATAACTCTTCTGCCAGGCCCTGTCATGCTTCCAGAACCTAGTTAGAAGAACTGGGCTCAAATGTAGAAATGTAACAACAAATGTAGTAAAAAAGTCTGGTTTGTCAGTAAAGTGTTTGCAGGGAAAAAAAGTGTCTTGGATTGGCAACTCTGCTCGACTGCAGCAATAGTTTTACACCGTGCTGTCCCCACCCCAGCCAACCCTTAGTTTACCCATGCCTGCTAGCCTCACTCTTCCCATCCCCAAGCACAGACCTCCAAAGAAGCTTACCTGTTTCAGCCTACCTGACCCAGCAATTTATTGGCAGTTGACAGGACTCAGCAGCAACATTAATACATGACTGAAGTGGTCAACAAGGCCTTGGATAAGAGCTTCCTGCAAAGTGCTTCGCTCCTGCTCCTGCTCCTACTCGTGCTGCACTGCTGTACTCTTTTGGTGTTTCAACAGTGCATCCAGCTGCTTTCCCACCAAGGGCTCTGGCTACTTAGAGTCTTTACAGACACCTAAAGGTTTTTTCCATATTTTACACACAGGCATTTTAGCCTGATTTTTCCTTTTATACTGACGTTACTTAAATTTATGAGCAGTTGGCAACCCTGAGAAGGAGATAAACATCCTAGGATAATAGAAAAACAGGTTAGAGATTACTCAAAGAAGCTAGATGCTTTCATCTCAGCAGGGCCAGAAGGGATGCACACCAGGGTATTGAAGGAATTAGCTTAAGTAATTTCAGAATCATTGGCTATCCTCTTTATGAACCTGTGGAGGTCAGGTGAGGTCCTGGATGATTGGAAAAGGACAAATATAGTGCCTATATTCAAGAAAGGAAAGAAGGAGAATCCAGGGAATTACAGACCAGTCAGCCTGACTTCAATACCTGGAATAATCATGGAACAGCTACTCAGGGCATCTATTGCAGAGGACCTAGAGAAGAACAAGTTGATCAGAAACAGCCAGCATGGATTCACCAAGAGTAAGTAATGACTGACCAACCTGACTTGCTTCAATGATAAGGTTAGGAAGAGCAGTGGATATGATATATCTTGATTTTAGCAACACTTCTAATTGTCTCCCATGGCATTCTCATTAACAAGCTAAGGAAATACAGATTAAATTAAAGTACTATAAAGTGGATACATAACTGATTGGGCAATTGTATTAAACGAGTAGTCATCAATGAGTCAATGTTTACTCGGGAGGAAATATCAAATGGAGTCCCCCAGGAGTCTGTCCTGGGCCTGGTATTACTGTATTTACTCAAATGTAGATGACCCTGATAATAAGATGATCTCCTAATAATCAGATTCTATATATGGAAAAATTATCAAGTTGATAGAATTTTACAGGTATAGAATCTAATGATTGGAAATGTGTCTTGAATTTTGCCCAGTCCTACTGCTACAGCAGGGAAAATAAATACGGGGAGTCAGGTACCCCTTTGCCTGCCTTCTACCCCGCCCCTCACCTTCTTCCCCCTGCAGCTCCTTCCCCTCCTTCTTACTGTCCAACCCTGCTTTCCCTGAGTATGTGGAAGTGAGGCTCAAATTTGAATAAAATACCTTGAAATATGCATAGTTGTAGTAATTTGCATATATCACCCATAGAATTGATGCATTTCACCTTTCTGAAACTGCTGCAAGTTTTAGCAAATGTCCTCCATTAACACACTTTTGAGCTGCACTTTGGCACCTACTTATATGTAGTACAACCTGGGCATGTCTACATGCACCATTAGTGTGCAACAGTAAACTGTAGCACTTATTGCTCCATAGTTTATTGCTTCTGGGAAGCTCCTGGGCATGCTGATTATATGTGTACCCAGGCTGCAGCACATTGAGCCAGGTTGGAGCAACCCTAGCTGGCAGAGGCTCCTGGGGGGTCAGCCTGGGGCTGCTTTAACAAGGTTCAATGTGATGCAGAGGGGCTGGCTAGAGCATGCGGGTGCTTCAACATGTGTCTAGCTGTCATGCAACCCTTGAACTGAAGCACCCTCATGCCCTAGCCAGCCTGGTCAGCATCTACATGTGGGCTGATGCACATGAAGAAAACTCCACAGCAGTGCACTTGTAAATACTATAAGACTTTACAAGTAGTACCCTGAGTTTATTAGTTTCCTGCACCCTAATTAACCCTATTCATGACTGGAACTGGATGTTCTTGCTGTGAGTCCTGGGATGCTTCAAAAATGTATATGCAGATATGGCATAGAGCAGCCTGGTCCAGCTTCACCTCATGGATCATGGGGCCACATTAATCATATGCGACAGGCTGACAGAGGGGCCAACAGAGCGATTCTTGTGAACTGTTTGGAGCCAATTTCTGTGATGTTTGCCAGACATTTAAGGCTGGTGAAGAAACAGGAATAATTGGAAATGGGAAATAAAGGCACAGCTCAACTGTGGGAGTGAAGAGGAAGTCAAAATATATGCCATGTAGTGGCTCACAATGACTTGAAAAAGAGTAGGTGCTGAGGGGGACTGTGTTTAGTGGGCACTACCATAATTCTTATTCAGGTGGGTTGTACTAACATATGTTTAGAGGGGGTAAATTTCCTTTGGGTCAATTTTGACCCAAATCTGACTGGACAGAGAGCGTGGGAAGAGACCAAAGCCAAGGTCAGACAGTGAGTGGGACTATGGCAATCACGTCAACCTGGGAGGGTGGGGAAAAGGCATTTGTGAAGGCAGTGTTATGACTGATGCTTCTATACACCACTCTAGTCTTCTCCCCCTCACAGCAAGTCATCCATATGATCCAAAGAGCCGTGTGTGTGTCTTCTTGTGGAACTTCACATGGGAGAAAGTGGTGAGGACCATGCTGTACAAAGCAAATGGCCTAGAGTCAGAGGAATGCCAGATATCCTTCTATTCCTATGTGCCAAGTACATGAGCGAAAGTTGCAAACTGGCAACAGGGAAATAATCCAAAACAGCCTGTTTTGTAAAGTATTTTGCACAGCAACTACTGTGACAATAGTGGAAGTACACACTGACCAATGTGAGCTCATGGACCATGGAGTTCCCATGGTTGTACAAGGTCCTGAAACACTTCTAGGACAAATATAAACTGCACAAAAAGGTCCCAGTGACCCTAGCAAACCACCACAGGATGCAGGAAATGATAAGGGCAGGAGACATCATATCACCCATGGACCTACTACCTGGTAACAGCTGCCAGGCTGTAACAGGGAACCCTGGCCCTGTTACTGGAGAGTGGTGTGAGAAGAGTCTTTATAGCACAGACAGCCAACAGGAAGACAGTAGAAGACTATGGGAAAGAAATGGCTGACATCATATGGAAGAGAGGGGACTGGCATAGAATTTTCAGAGGTGAGGCTTCACTTGGAGTACTGTGTCCAGTTTTGGGCCCCACCACAGGCAACACGTAGGTGAGGCATGGTGGGGTACATGCCTCCCCTGAGAGCACTGGTGCCTCCCCTGACAGCGAGCACTCCAGCTGGTAGGGGGGGCCCTGCCACCGCCATGCTGCATGCAGAAGTGCCAGCACTTCCACCGCTGCTGTGCAGCCGGCACGCTCAGTGACTGGCCACTGGGGGGACCCCTCTGGTCACTGGCTGGCCACTGGGGGACCCCTCTCCCCCCTCGTTGTGCCCCACTGGTGCCCCCCCCCGCAGACTTGGGAGGCAGCAGTCACCCATGGGCTGCACACTTCAAGAAGGATATGGACAACTTGGGAAGAGTCCAGCGGAGGACAATAAAATAATTAGGAGTCTGGGAGTGTAATGGGGGGCTTTCTCGGGGCCAGTCTGTCATTGGCCCGCCCACCTGTTTCTGGGCCAACCGCCCACCTCCTCATCTGCCATGCCTTGATGATACATAATTATGTTGTTAATTAGGCAGGAGGCTGCCCATTCTTGCCCTGATGCCAGGGGGCGCTATCTGCGGCTCCATTCCTCCCCTACACCACAGCTCAAGGCTCACAGATGGCATCCACAGTTCTTAATGTCACCAGCCCCACACTGGGCCCCAGAATCCTCCAAGTCCAGACCCCAACTGGATCCCTCCAATCAGGTGGCCTACTGTGCCCTCATTCTGGGCTGCCTAGCTCTGTGAATTCTTCCCCATCTTGGGCATGGCCCCCCCGGGACCTTTGGCCACACAGGCCCTGGCCTCACCTCCAAAGCCAGTCAGAACCCCAGGCCCTCAGCTCTGGGCATCCCTCGCGGTGGGTCCCTGACCCTTTTGACCCTTTGGGTCCTGGACCCAGCATTGACCAGTCGAGGGTGTTTCAAGTCAGGCTTCTGAGCCTCTAGCCCACTCCCTAACCTGGGTCTGCCTTCTTGGTCCTACTATGGGGTAACCTACCTGGTTGTGGGAGCTGGGGTTATTAAGGTGCTCCAACCTATCAATACAGACAATCAACTGCCCCAAGACAGACACAGTCAGTCCCACAAGCACCCATGGCACGAGTTTTGTCTGTCAGCAGCTAGGTATGCAGGGCCCCAGAACCCCCCTGCACCAATCTCCTTGACAGCTGGCAGGCATCACGGACACAGCAGGGGCCACCAACCCTGCAGCTTTCACACCGCTGCGCCTTAACACACACTGTCACCCATGGCATGAGTTTTACTTGTCCACAGCTTGAGGAGCAGTTCCCCCCAAATCCCTTCACCGATCTTGAAACTTGGCAGGCTTTGTGGCCTCAGCAAGACCTACCAACCTTGCAGTTTTGACTCCCCTGTGTTGTAACACATAGACATGACAGGAGTTTTGCTTTCAAGACTTTGGGGTGCAGTTCCCCCCAAACCCCTGCACTGATCTTCTTGAAGCTTGGCTGCCTTCATGCGCTCTGCAGAGTGTACCACCTCTGAAAATTTCATCCAAATTGGACAAAAAACAACTAAGTTAGAGATTGTTTTTTTCCCCATTACACCCTGTGACTGTATCTCTGAGGCAGCTCCAAAGCTCTTCAGAAGCTCCGAACCACTTTGGGAAGCCTAACGAAGCCAGCACTTCCACCCAGATGTGCTGCTTTGGACCCCAAAGCATCCGAAGCTTCTCCAGATCCAAAGCTCTGTCCGCAGTCTCGCACAGCCCTAGTGGAAATGGGCTTTTCTCTGTTGCCCTAGGGAACAGGACAAGGAACAATGGCCTCAAGCTTCAGCAGGGGAAATCAAGGTTGGAGTTTAGTAAGAACTTTCTGATGATGAGAGTGGTCAAGCATTACAACAGACTGCCGAGAGAAATTGTGGATTCTCCATTTTTGGAAGTTTTCAAGAGCATCTTAGACACTTGACTGAGATGGTCTAGTTAGGGATGATCCTGCTTCAAGAAGGGGGCTAGACTAGATGACTTTCTGCAGTCCCTTCTAGTCCTGCTTTCCTATGATCAGGCAGGTAAGTAATCATTGGAACAAATTACAATGGGACATGGTAGATTTAGCACAACTGGAGGTCTTTAAATCAAGATGACCTTGTAAAAGATATATTCCAGCCCAACAAAGACTGACATCCCTGATGAATGTATCACTAGGTAAAATTCTCTCACCTGCATTATGCCAGAACTCAGAGAAGATGATCACAGTGACCCTTTCAGCCTTAAAATGTATGAAACTATGAATTAGTTTGGTATTTGGTAATGAGAAATTGGATGGGATCTTAAAACAGGACATTTATGCTATGAATAATAAACACGTGAAGGTTATTACATGACACAACAGGTACACTGGCAGAGTACAGACTGCTGTAAGATCCCTAAAAAAAGCTGCCTTAGCAAATATATGGTTGCTTACCTGGTAAATGAAAGGCAGTAACCTCAGTTAAACAGAAGGCTTTTACCAATGTGAGCTGTGAAGGAAAAAGCCAATGTTTACTTGAAAGATTTCTGTTGTGGTTTCTGTATTCATCACACAGGTGCCTGTCTCTCCCAATTAGATATAACAGTCGGTTTAGGTGGCAGAATTGGGGCTCTAGGAGGAAGGGAAAAAGAAGCCATGCCTTCTCAAATTTAACAAGCAATCTGCTTAGTCAGGGACCATGTGAAGGGAGCTCTTATGGAGCTAACAGACACAGGGATTTTGCATTCTGCTCACCACTAATCAGGTGAGATGATTTGAATAGGCTGGGCTTCTGCTCAGACATCCTTTTCATACCAATCCTTCAGGTGCCCTCAGGCTGCTTTTTCTCATGGCTTCTCTGACAATGCAGGAAGCATGAATCAGATTCACTGCCTAGATGAATTTATCAGTGGTGGTTGTGTGTCAGTTGAATGCAGGAAGTTTCACTGTATGTTTTTCAAAGAGGAACTGGACTAGGACTACCACTACTGAAGGAAGTCCTTAGGTGTATGGACAACAACAACAAAAAAATGTTTAAAATTAAACAGGTTTTCCCTAAGTGTGGCAGTGCACCCCTACAAAAAGACAGTGTCGGTGGTGCCTGTGGGCAGTCACCGCTTGCCACCACCCTCCCCTTCACCAACACCACCGGCGGCGTCTGAGGGCAGTCAGCTATCCCTGCTGGCTACTGCCAATGCTGCCGGCAGCATCTGCAGGTGGTTGCCGACCCCTGGTCACCACTCACCACCCCCCCGCCGACAGCGCCGTCAGCATCTGTGGGAGCTCCCACTTACCACTGCCATGCTCCCGCTGCCGTCATGCCCCCCAGCCACCGGGGGGCACACGTTTATGAGTTTGCCACAGATCAGGCTGAACCAATATAACTATTCTGTTTGCCTACTCCTATACTAGAATAAACCTTAATGCAGCTTCAGCTCCATTTAGCTTGACTTATCAGGATAGAAGTGCAGAGATGAAAGTTACCCAATGCAAAGTTAAGCCAATGCGCACTCCTGAGCAGTAAGTGTGAGGAAAGGCTGAAAGAACAGGATTACTGAGCTTGGAGAAGAAATAGTTTCCTAGTTTCTAGGGTTGGAAGGGACCTGAGCAGATCATCAAGTCCAACCCCCTGCCATGGCAGGAAAGAGTACTGGGGTCAAACAACCCCAGCAAGGTGTTCATCTAACCTCCTCTTAAAGACCCCCAGGGACAGAAGGGCCAGGGTTCTCTGTAGCTCAGGGGCTGCCTGGCCTGTGGGCAGCTTACCGCCCAGCCACAGGAGAGGTGGGCAGGCTCCGTTGAAAAAAAAAAAAAAGGATCAGGCCCTTTGCTGCTTCTGCTTTCAGCAGGTGCCTGCTAAAAGCAGAAGTGGTGGGGGGCCCAATCCTTTTTTTCTGTGGAGCCTGCCCACCTCTCCCACAGCCAGGGGATGAGCTGATAGCTGCAATGCATCATTACGAACTAAATTACATCCAGATGTAGTGTAGTTTGCAATGATGCAAACTCATCTAAAACTCACAAAATGGGTGCATATGTAATGTGTGACACCATTAAGCCACACAAATTACATTTTCATTGAGTATACATCATGATGACCATCACATGTACAAGTGCCCTCAATGTTGATTGAGATGTTTTTTGAGAGAGTGTTTTTAAGGAACCTAAGTGTAGGCTGTAGGCACCTTGTCTCCCTAGCCTGTCCCCAACCCCAAGTCTGATGAGGCTATGTGGGATTTTGTCCCCACTCTCTGTCTTATGTGCCTGGCACCCCACCTCCTTTTTGCAGGCGGGTGGATGACCAGTCCTGCCAGGCTTTAGTCTGTCTTTCTTTGCCCAGGCTCTTGCCAGTCCAAGTTCTGGCCCTTCTATCTTATCTCTTGCCCTCCCAAAACCACTGAAGTAAACTCAAAAAACCCCCCAAAACATTGGGAAAAAAAAATTCTGTGCACTCGGCGCTCTGCTCTGCAGCATCCTTGCCTCCCTCACAGCCAGCCTGGTCCAAAAACAGAAAAAAAAAGAAAGCAAGAAGGCCTTCACTAGACTCTCTATAGTGGGGTGGCCAACCTGCAGCTCCGGAGCCACATGAGCCTCTTCAGAAGTTAATATGCGTCTCCTTGAATCTTTGCACAAGCACAGGGTGACCAGCTTATTTGGGAGTTTTTAGTCTATTTGGGCACCCTAAGCCCCTCCTCATAGGGCTCCCCCACGGTGAACATAAAACCACCTTCCAGTTTACATAGCCCCTTTCTGGGGCCTTCTAAAGCACAACAAAAGTGAAAAATGAAAAGAAAGAAAGAAAAAAAAGGAGGTTTTCAATACTTCCAAAGCACTTGCTCTTTTGCTCCAGGTCAACTGAAATCCCTTCTGTCAGGCGTCAGCTTTCTTGGTGGCAGAGGTTTCTGCCCTTGCCTGTCTCCAGGG
This sequence comes from Gavialis gangeticus, assembly GCF_001723915.1. Classification (NCBI taxonomy): domain Eukaryota; kingdom Metazoa; phylum Chordata; order Crocodylia; family Gavialidae; genus Gavialis; species Gavialis gangeticus. The sequence goes on from NW_017729015.1 coordinate 1,288,339, forward strand.
CTCTGTCTTGTGCCACCACCACTGTGGCCAGCCCCTTTCCTCTGTCTTGGGGTGAGTTTCTCCCTCACTCAGCCCCACCTGCCTGGTCAGCCGACTGGGCTTCTGGCTCCCTAGGTGCAGGTGTGCTCTATCTCTTGCTCTCCGCCTGCTAGGTCCTGCAGTCTGCTGCAGCACTTTACAAAGGAGGTCACTATCATCATCCCCATTTCACAGCTAAAGAAACTGAGGCACAGAGGGGGATGTGATTTACCAGAGGTTACTCACCAAAGCTGTGGCCAAGCCAGGAACAAACCCTAGGTGTCTCAAGTCCCAGTCAGTTGGAATGACCAACTTACAAGTAACAAAATTAGAGGACTGATTCTGGATGTTCCACAGATGACTAGTCCAAGTATGCTGTATCTTTTTCACTTCAGAGTAACATAGCCAGAAGGGTGTGGCTCTGCAGGCAATTTAATCAGCTCTGATGAGAGGTAGGGATGATTATCTTGAATGAGGTGCTGTGGGAATGCGGCTATGCTCATGTTACTCAAGAGGTAGCTACTGGCAGCTACATCCCAAACAGGAAGCAGCAAAGCCACCAGTCATGCTGCACTAAGCTTCTGCTAAATTAGCTTTACCTTTCATCAGAATTACTTAGTAAAGTCACATTCATGTAGCACTGAAGAGTCATTAGCTGGCCTGGATGCAGCACTGTGGGAATATAGCTATACTGTATCTGCTTCAGGATGGAGCCTATGTCTACCTCCCAACCTGGAAGCAGCATAGCTGTTAGTACATGGTACCAGGCATTGTGCTATATCCTCCAAGTAGATTTAGCAGGACAGCTGCAGACACCAACCCAAACAAATTGTTCATATTCAGGACAAAAGTCTTCCTTCAGAGAATTCTCAGGAATCCTGGGACATAGCTCTGACATTCAGATTTGACTGGAAAATACAGGACAGTTGGTGACCATGAGTGCCTATAGATGTTTAGGGGCTGCACTCTGACTCATGGCACTTTACATAAAGCACCATGAATTAGAGCCCCCCCCATCCAATTCAACAGACCTTTGCCTG
>NW_017729015.1:1294396-1294742 GCF_001723915.1 Gavialis gangeticus
ATATTCAGGACAAAAGTCTTCCTTCAGAGAATTCTCAGGAATCCTGGGACATAGCTCTGACATTCAGATTTGACTGGAAAATACAGGACAGTTGGTGACCATGAGTGCCTATAGATGTTTAGGGGCTGCACTCTGACTCATGGCACTTTACATAAAGCACCATGAATTAGAGCCCCCCCCATCCAATTCAACAGACCTTTGCCTGTTGGGTTGGGGGGGATCGAGTCTGCATGCACTAGCTCTGGCCAACAGGAAGGGACACTCCCACAGCCTCCAAGGAGGCTGTTGAACCACCCCCTCCCCAGCGCTGCCCCCTCCCCGCCCCCGCCCCATTGCTCTGGGGTTG
>NW_017729015.1:1294753-1302180 GCF_001723915.1 Gavialis gangeticus
CCCCGCCCCATTGCTCTGGGGTTGTCAACAGGGGAGGGAGGGGAAAGGGAGCAGCATGGAGCTACTGGCCAGAGCTTGGGGAGGTGGGGGCTGAAAGAGAGCCCGCTTGCCTCACAGACCTGGCCTGCTTCCCCCTGCCCAGTACCCCAGCTGCAGTAGCTGGCAAGGGGGCTCTGTTCCACCCTGCCCCTGCCCCAGCAGCAGGTCTGTACTGCTCCCTTCCCCCTCCCTCCCTCCCTCCCACACTGACAGCTCTGGAAGTGGAGCTGGGCTATTGCTTACCAGTCCCATCCAGCCCTGCACAACAAATTAAATCTTGAGGGAACACAAGTTCCCTAAGGCACTCTGATTTAGAGTGCCTTTACCTAATACCTGATTTGACAAGGGTTAATTTTTCATGTCATTGGCCATTTTAAAGGGGTTCTTCAGCTCTGCATGTGTTAACACCACAGCTGTAGAGCACTTTCAGGGGCCTGATTACACAAAAAATGTACCGTGTAAGCACCCTGTAGGGCCAGTGCTCTGTACATTAGGCTTTACTGCTGCCCATCCCCTCTGCCAGGATATACTGAAATATAAAAAATCCACAAACAAAAATATTTTTTAAAGTTCCATTAAAATTGCTGTATGAAAACAGTACAATTATCCACTACCTTGTATGCAGAACACAGACACGTAAAAACAATGACATTAAAAGTTAAGGGCAGCATAAAACGTATGCTGTGTAAATGATAAACATATGTTAAAGATCAAGCATATTTCACCACAGTGTGAAATATGGATGCCCCCGCTGCTCTATTACAGCACCCTCATGGCTGCTCTGGCCTTGTTACTTATGTTTTTACCTCCTTTTCTGTATCCCTTGAAACCAACATTAATATATTAAAAATCCAAGCATCTTGTGGTCCAAGATCAGGTAGCTTAAATAAAGTATATCTTTATTCTTGAGTGTGCTTATTAATTTTGGCAATGTAAAACTCAATTATGTCTTTAATTATTCGTCTCCTTCTGTTACTGATTTGTAAACAATGATGCAAGAAAAAAGCAGGAAAATACAGAAGATTTTAGTTACCCAGGTAGAAAAAAAATGGTCTTAGCACTTCTAGATACAAGAGTTAGAAGTAAGTTTGTCTGTTGCTTTCTAATTACTCTACAGGAACTAAGTCTGAGGTCCAACCAGTAATGGGTGCATCCAAATCTTGCTCATTTGAGGGCCACATGATTTACCTCTTCCAGATGGGCAAAATTTGGATGCCCCTGGGTTAATCATTTTCAAACACTATGTCTTCTGACAAATGGAGTGACATGGGAATCCATTCTATGGTACGATAAAGCCTTTGTCCTGCTGGTAAGATGATATTAGTCTTACTAGAATGCACAGCTTGTACTATTACAAACTATAATACTACAAGAGCGATGAAGCTTTAATACTATAAGAGCTACAAGGATATTAACATATTTATTTCATAAATGCTGATACAGTTCAGCGGTCCAGTTCAGAGATCTGCATCCTAAATCCATGCAAGTTATGGATCTAGTAAGTTCCAAGTGACTGTTCTTCAAAGGTCCAGGTCAGCTTCCTCTGAGTATACTAGTTATTAATGACAGTACTGAAGTGATGTTTTAATCTTGATACTAAGCACTGCTGGGTTTGCTTCTCTCCCAGAGACCCAAGGAATGGTGCTGTGATACCTGAAAGTTTGCCCAAGTCTATCTTAACCATGTGGTTAGTCCAGTAAAAGATAATCACCCACAACAGTCTTTGCCTCTTTGCTCTCCTGTTGCTGCAGTCCCACACCATTGGCTTAGCTTGGTGCCTTCTCTTAAAGTGCCAGGAGTTCCCTGACTCTCTGTTACAGTTCCCTCTCCCCCCACTCCATTGTGCCTCAGTAACAGGGTTTGGGTTCCCTGTTACAAGATTGATATTGTCCCTTCGAGTTTCTTGGTTATAGGTCCTAACTCATAATCCCTATAGCAATAAAATAGTATTTATTGCCGCTGCATTACAGGTTGCATTTGTATTTTGCACAAATACATTGAATTAAAATGAAATCTCTCTGGGTCTTGTGACACATTTAGAGAAAAAAAAGTTAAACATTTGCATTAGAATTCTATTTTTAAAAAGGCAAAATTGAATTAATCAGAAGCAAAATCAGGTACAGCTGTAGTGCTAACAGATAAAGGGAAACAAATCTTTTCAGCTGTAGTACACACGGCAAAACCATAAGCAATGCAGTGTGATAGCAAGTGTGAACAACGAAGGGTCTAAAAATGGAGCTGATGTTTGAGGTGTTCAGCAACTGCAATGAACATTAAGAAAATTCACAGCTTCTTGCAAGAAAAGTTCTAATACAGCTGGAAAGTTTTCAGTCACAAAAAACAAATTTGTTATGGTAATCAAAAGAGCATTTCAATTAACTCTTGCTGACTTCCAGTTCTTATGGCCTTCTATTATCAGATGTAGGACAGGGTAAGCTGGACAAGGGCAGTTTGTCTCAGCAGAATCCTTTGCTGTTTTGGAACGAATGTGGATGCTATTTAAGACTAACCAATTGCCCATCATGAATGATGGATTTCAAAGGAGTATGTACATGCCTGGTCCTGAAGCGTGGCCCTGCCCCAGCCCATTCAGTTGCCCCTCACTACCAAGCCACAGCCTCCCAGCCCTGCTGCTGCCCCTCACTCCCAACCCACTGACCCCAGCCCTGCCAGTGCCCCCAACTCACCAAACTGTAGTACCCTGCCCCCTGGGTCATGATGGTGCCCCTCACTCCTGACTCACAGACCCTTGGCACTGCCAGTGCCTCCCACATTCCCAACCCACAGTACCCTGCCCCTACCCTGGTGCCCTTCACTCCCAACCTGCAGCCCCCCACTCTCCACCCTTGCTGGTGCCCCTCACTCCTGACCCACAGCTCCCTGGTGCTGCCAGTGCCCCTCACTCACCAAACTGCAGTACCCTGCCCCCCTAGGCCATGATGGTACCCCTCACCAGGGCTGTGCAAAATTTCCATGGCTGTTTCATTCCGACATTGTTTCGACCAATTTAGAGGTCGAAACAGCAAAATCGGAATGAAACAAAGGCTGTTGAAATAGCCTCAAAACAAAATGAGGCTGATCAAAATGTTTCGAAAGTCAAAACGTTTCGACCATAGGCTGGGGATGGGAAGTCAGTCCAGCTGGCCTGACTTCCCATCCCCAGTGCAACATCCAGCAGGGGGTGGGAGGCAGCCAAGTGGGGCTGCTTCCCTGACCCCAACACGTGATCATGCTGGGGCGGGAGGCAGCCAAGCTAGGCTGCTTCCCCGACCCCTGCACTTGATTGCGCTGGGGGTGGGAGACAGCTGAGCCGAGCTGTTTCCCCAACCCCTGCGTGATCGTGCTGGGGGCGGGAGGCATTTGATGTTTCAACCACAGGCTGGGGCAAATGTTTTCACCATAGGCAGTCAAGCAGGGCTGCTTCCCTGACTCCCACACGTGATCGTGCCGGGGCAGGAGGCAGTCAAGCAGGGCTGCTTCCCCAACTCCTGCGTGATCACACCAGGAGCGGGAGGCAGCCAAGCGGGGCTGTTTCTCCAATCTCCGTGCTCAATCAAGCAGCCTGGCTTGGGGAAGCAGCCCAGCTCAGCTGCCTCCTGCCCCGGCGCGATCACATGGGGATTGGGGAAGCAGTCCGGCTCGGCTGCCTTCTGCCCCCGGCGCAATCATGCATGGGGGTTGGGGAAGCAGCCCCACTCGGCTGCCTCCTGCCTCTGGTGCGATAAAGCACAGGGGTCGGGGAAGCAGCCCAGCTGGTTGTTCTAGCATTGGGGATTCGAAGTCAGCCCAGCTGGTCTGACTCCCCATCCCCAGCAAAATTCAAAACAGTGGTGAAACAGCCTTTCTGTTTCGATGGAATGAAATGGAACAGCTGTTTTGACTCAAAATGAAATTCGAGATGAAACACCATTCCCTCGAACCATCACAACTCAAGGCAAAACTGAATGGTGCCATTTCACACAGCCCTACCCCTCACTCCCCTTTCCCCCTGCTGGAGGAGCAGGCAACCCTTCCCTTTCCCTCTGCCCTGTCACAGCTGCAGTCCTCGCTCTCCCTGCTCTGACCAAATGTCCAGGATTTTGCTGTGTTCAAGGGGTGGGAGAGGGGGAGACGATCAGAGTCAACATGCCTCCACAGCTGCAGGCAGGTCTGTGCGTGTTCATTCTGGTATGCAGTTGTTGTTTGGTTTCTCCTACATATTTTCTATCAGGGCATTTGGTGCACTGGATGAGATATATTACATTTCTGGAGGTGCAGGTGCAAGATCCAGAAATGGTGATGGTTCTGTTGTGGGCTGTGGTTACTGTGGGAGTGGTGGAGATGTGTTGACAGGCTTTATATTTCTTGTCCCAGCATGGATCCATTCGTTGTGTTTTGGGCTGTAGGAAGTTTCCTTCTGATGATGAGGTTACTAAGGTTTGGTGTTTGTTTGAAGGCTAGGATGGGTGGTTCTGGGAAGATCTCTTTAAGAACTGGGTCTCCTGTTAGTATGGGCTACAATTGTTTGAGGATTTTCTATATAGGTTCAAGGGAGGGGTGACATGTCATAACCACTGGTGTGTGATTTGTGGGGGTTTTCCTTCTGTACTGAAGCAATTCTTCATGTGGTATCTGGGTGGCTCTTTCAAAAGTGCAATCTATCTCTCTGGAGGAGTGTCCTTGTTGAGTGAAAGCCTTTTTAAGATTTGTGAGGTGGCAATCCTGGATATTCTCCTCAGTGCAAATTTGGTGATATCTGAGGGCTTGGCTGTATATTACAGAAATTGGATTTATGATACAACCTGCCCAACATCTGATTCTCCAGGTACCTCTCCACTATTTACTACCTACTTTCTTTATATACTGATCAAGTGTCTTCCTATCCCTTTGCCTGAAATATGTTAATCTTACTATTTCTATGAACTCTAGGTGCATGCCACATAATAAGGTACTTGTACACATGATGACAAGTCTTATAGTATTCATTACAAGGTTTTGATAACAAAGTGTGTAAGTGTTGTCCATGTTTTCATACCTGAGTTTTCCTTTCAGTCAACTATTCTTTTGTCTTACTCAGAACATTTCATAGTTTCATAGTTTCTAGGGTCAGAAGGGACCTGAGCAGATCATCTAGTCCGACCCTCTGCCATGGCAGGAAAGAGTACTGGGGTCAAACGACCCCAGTAAGGTGTTCATCTAACCTCCTCTTAAAAACCCCCAGGGTAGGAGCCTGCACCACCTCTCTTGGAAGTTGGTTCCAGACTCTAGCCGCCCTGACCGTGAAATATCACCTCCTGATGTCCAACCTAAACCTACCCTCTGTCAGCTTGTGACCGTTATTCCTGGTCACTCCTGGCAGTGCTCGGGGGAACAGTGACTCCCCCAATGCCTGCTGATCCCCCCTGACTAGTTTATAACAGGCTACAAGATCCCCCCTCAGCCTTCTCTTCTGGAGGCTGAACAGGTTCAGGTCCCGTAGCCCATTGGTCCCTTCCTATTGAGAGCCCTTGATTTTTTTCTAAGCTTCCTATGCATAAATGCCTGGACATGTTAAGTGTGACTGTAATACAGTGGGTGTGATGCTCCTAAATCCCTTCTCCTATAATTACTCAATATGCACATGCAAATGTGACTAATCCATGCACAAATTAATATGATTATTATGTAGAGCATTTTGCATATACTGTAACACCCAACCATATGAAAAATCAGGCCCCAGCAGGCCAGTAAAGGATTTTTCCACGAATCATACAATCACTGATCAAAAAAAAAAAGGATGCAACGTGTAAGATTCTTAATATGAACATTTTAAATCTAGAGGTTTAATCAAATTATACAGATCAATTTAGCTAGTAATTGAATTTGAATGCATGGAATTTGCATTTTCCACACATTTCATGAAGATGATTGATTAATCCAATCATTTACCATTTCAAAGTCTTGACAAGTATTTTTGCTGTTTGATAGGACCAGATGAATTATGTGATTTGTCCTCTTATAGTTGTTGAGATTTTACACTGTTGCAAATATCAGTTTACCAGATTGTTTTAATTACTTATGGGAAATAGTGAGCTGCTAGACATTCAGAAAGGCACTAAAATCCCTCAGCTTTTCTGACTCTTTATAAAAAGGAAACTGAGGCACAGAGAAGCTGTGAGCGTGACCATGGGCCACCAGATGAATTAGAAATAGAACAAGGGAATCCTCAAACCAGTTTGATAACCCTGCTTTCCAAACAGAAGCTGACTGAGAATTAATTCAGATGTAAATATATGGGGAGAAAAGATCTTTGAGCTTCATGTATTACTTAAAAGAGTCTGCACTATAATTTACATATCCTGAATGCAGGAGGTTCATCTTTGGCCTGCCACCACATAGGAACTATAGGTCTCTGGACATGTGACTTCACTAAATTATTGTATGCTCCCTCTGCTGCAATAGGAAACTAGCATGCACACTGGATCCCACATTAGCCAGGGGTCTTTGAAAGTCCTTTAAGTGCTTTCTTTTCTTTTCAGTTTCTTATCCTCTGCTCATGTGCTATCCTATTCTATTCTTGTTCTAAGTCTTCTCTACTCCTTCTGCTAGTCTGAAACTATGGCCTGTCAGCAAAATCTGTATATTTCCATACTGAGCTCCTGTCAGTGCTATGCTGTGCCCTTTACACTTCTTAGCCAAGTCCAGGGTTCTCACCGCTACTTGACGTTGCTGTACAGCTTCGTTCTTTTTCCCTATTGATTATAGCACAAGCTTTTCTCCTAAAGTGAAGGAAGGAATGCTACATATTTTACCAGGAAGGAAGTGAAGGAAGAAATGTTACATTTCTTATCAAAACTCATAAGAGAGTGGGGGACAGTGACACCGTGACTGCGTTTACATGTGCGCTTTAACGTGTATTAGATTATTTTAATATGCATTGAAGAATCACTAAAAAAGAATGCTACTTAGTTAATGAGCATTAAGTCACTTAAAAACCACGCTCTTTAGTTAATGAGCATTAAGACAGGCTAATGAACATTAACACAATAGAAGGCTGCTTTAGTTAATGAGCTTTAGTTAAAACACCCCACCACCGTTTTTCAGCATGGGGATGTTTCATAGTTTCATAGTTTCTAGGGTTGGAAGGGACCTGAGCACATCATCTAGTCCGACCCCTTGCCATGGCAGGAAGAGCACTGGGGTCAAATGACCCCAGTAAGGTGGTCATCCAACCTCCTCTTAAAAACCCCCAGGGTGGGAGCCTGCACCACCTCACTTGGAAGCTGGTTCCAGACTCTAGCCGCCCTGACCGTGAAGTAGCGCCTCCTGATGTCCAACTTAAACCTTCCCTCCGCCAGCTTGTGACCATTGTTCCTGGTCACTCCTTGCGGCGCTCGGGGGAACAGGGACTCCCCCAGCGCCTGCTGATC
>NW_017729015.1:1302818-1311771 GCF_001723915.1 Gavialis gangeticus
GGCAGTTCTGGTCCTTACTGAGGAAGACAGAGGCAAAGAAGTTATTAAATATGTTGGCTTTGTCGTCTGGCGTGACAACCAGATTCCCCGTCTTGTCCTGCAAGGGCCCCACATTTCCTGGGGCCTTCTTTCTACTCCCTATGTATTTAAAAAAGGACTTCTTGTTGTCCTTAATACGGGAAGCCAGCCCCTGTTCCATCTCTGCCTTGGCCTTCCTAACCATCCCCCTACATCCCCGAGCAACTGTAGAATAGTTCTCCTTAGTGATGACCCCTCCTTTCCCTTGGGAGTAAGCCTCCTTTTTGGCAAGGAGACACTCCCAGATGTTTTTAGTGAGCCACGGAGGCTTATATGCTCTCCTGCCCCCTTTGACCCTCCTGGGGGTTAATACACATGATGCTCTGGGTGCTTTAATTAGAGCAGGTCTCAGAGCCACTCTTTTAAAGCACCCTCCCCCTTCCCAGAGCACGTATATAAACACCCACAGATACTAGATTTAATGCATATTAACTAAAGCGTGTTAGTGCACATGTAGATGCACCCATTGGGGACACAGTCTGTCTTCTGCAGAGAAATGATAATGTTGGGTGGTTTATGTGCTGCTGGCTGGAACTTGGAAGGTCTCAGTTCACTTCTCAATGCTTCTAGAATTCATATGTAACTCATATGAATTCATAACAAACTCCATAGTATCTCTGGTCATTTGTACACACCACAAAATTGGCCTTTAAAGTGGCTTAATGCCCTTTTGCACCGCTTTAATGGTACAGCTGTTTGCACATGTTGGCAGCATAATGTGCTTTAATGGCATGGCTGTTTGCACACGTCAGTGGTGTAATGCATGTTAAATGAGTTCGAGATGCAGCATTTTTTTCTCCCCAGAGCCTGCTTGTCTGCCTGCCTGCCTGCCTGCCTGGGCTGCGCAGGGACCTGGTGCTTCCCTCCATAGTTGTAGTGTCCTCTGGGACCATCCGGGCCAGATGCCTGTGGGCAGGTGCCACCTTGGGGGCGCTGCCGCTGCTGCAAAGGGAAGCACCAGCCTCCCCTCTGCCCCACAGCTCAGGGTCCGCTTGGCCCGCTGGCAGCTCACCCTCTCTTCCTTTCCTCCCACCGGAGAGGCAGGTAAGGATTGGGCCTGACCCTTGTGTACGCACCACGGGGGTTTACTTCACCCTAAATTGAAGCAGTGTTTTTAAAAACCCACTGCTTCAATTGAGGGAGAATTAAACCAAAGCAAACCTCTGTGGTGTGTACAAATGGCCTCTGTGCAAAATAGAGACAATAAGAATTAGCTTTCCCCACCCTTTGTCTGTCTTTTTTATTAAAAGTATAAGCTGTTCCAGAGTGGAACTGTCTTTCAACATGTACAGAGCCAGCACAACTGGGTCCCAATATTGATTTGGACCCTTAGATACTATTAAAGAAAATAAGGCTGGAAGTCAATTCCTGAATCAGGTCAGAGATTCTGTTATAATTCCTTTATATATTACATAGTCAACATGTCCTTAATTAGGGTTCTGGGCCCTATTGCAATACCAATACTTAATTACACTTACTTACACACTGCAGCCCTTCTGCACATTGTGTGCTAAGAGCGTGTTCCTATTCCTCGGCAGTTATGCTTTATTCTCCATTATTTTCCATTTTAGTTTTTCCAAATCTAACTATTCCTGAAACAACCATCCCATGTGAGCACCTGCCTCTCTGCTGCTCCTTTGCAGCAATCTTGTTTGTCTTTATGTAGCAGATTGCCATGCAATAAAAGCAAATCAAATTCCATCCATCCATCACATACTGAAAGAGATGAGTTTTCCTGTGCTGCTTTTTCATGGTGAAAGGTGCTTGATGGACAGACAGGTAATAGCAGACACCTTGTGCTTGCTGGCAGAACTTGTTATGTTCCACTGCAATCTTCTTGATACGTCACCTGTTCAAATATTAGACATAGCTGTTCCCTTTCCCTTATCTGTACCAAGACTTTTATTCAATGTTAGATGGTGTAGCAAAAGTAGTATGTGCTAAGCAAGTCTAAGATATTTTTCCAATGGTTGCATTTCATTACTATAAAGAGGACAGGGACCAATTAGGATCATTAGTCAATGAGAACAGAAGTTAATGCACTTTGCCCAACAGCAAGTAAAATTTAAGTTAAACATAAAAATACAAAAACGTATGCTAGTGTAATGGGGCATGGGGAAGGTAAGGGTTTTCCTCAACTCACCGACTCAGCTCCCTGCTCCGGATAAGGATGCTGCCTGCGCTCCTGGCTGCTGCCTCTTCTCCACAGTGGAGTGGGGGGCCGACTGCCGCCCCTAGCCTCCGGGATGCCGGGCACGTCCAGCTCACTGCGATGGGGCCTTGGGGCACCAGCTCTCTGCCCCAAACCCTGGCTGCTGCTCCCTCTCTGCTGCAAGGCTGGAAGCACGGCTGACCGTGGCTGCCTTCTTCTCCCAGGGCCCTCGAGGCTCTTCAGAGGGGTCTCTCTGCTACTTCTGCTGGGTCAGCTCTCCCCAGCTCTTCTTAGGCCTCCTTGGTGGCTACCCCCTGCTTCCACAGTCTGTATGCCTCCCCCCCCACAGCTCTCTTGGATTTCCCTGTTCAGCCAAGAGGGTTTCATGGGTCTTTTGCCAAGACAGTAATTTTTTTCCAAGCTCTTTCCATGGCTCTTTTGCAAAAATGGTATTTTCTTTTATATTTTTTCCTATCCTTTTTCCTATAAAAAGGATAGGAAAAAATATAAGAGACTATGTTTTGGGCCAGAAGTCAACCACTCATTGCCTGGGATCAGGAAGTCTCTTCCCTGTTTTTCCCCCCAGAATTACACACCATTAGGTTCTGGCAGCAGGTGGGGCTGGCCACCCTCAAGAGACAGCATCCCCGGCTAGTGGGACTTGTGTCTGAACTACTCAGGAATTGAGTGTTTCTCGGAAATGAAAACAATATAGTTCTCCTACAAACATTAATTGGGCCACACTGCCCTATCTGGATCAGTGTGTAATGTACCCTACACAGCCAGACCCGCAGAGATTGGGTATATAATAAACTTATTTCCTTGTGTATCTGTTTAAAGGCACAATAGAGGTTCTTTGCCTTAGGAAGTTCAGGGCCTGCTCGCTCCTTCCCCAGTGTTCTCCAACAGAGATGTGAAGTGGGGAAGCCACCCACTGTTCCCATCTTATTTCCTCTTTTCTCAAATCACACTTCTGCAAGTTCTCCCACCAGCGATCCGCCAATGAAGGAAATCATTTTTTCTAAAAGAAAGTGTGTCAGCATTTTGGGTCTGCATTTTGTATTTCTCACAGATGTGGTATATGTCATAGTTGTACTGTATGTGTTGCACAAACAGTAAATTCTGCAGTATGAGATCCAGGTGTTCCCCAGCACAGCATGTGGTACTAAGCTCATGGGCAGTGGTTGGGAAATCACCATAACTTGCTAAGACTCACCTTTAACAAAGCATGTTTCAATAGCAGATCTCAAACTACTCTATGAAAAGGGAAAGTATTGCCATCCCTATTAGATCAATGAGAGCACTAGAGCACAGAGAGGCAAAGTAACTTGCTTTAGGGTACACACAAGTTGGCAGCAGTGCCTATAACAATAATATTCAGCTCTTCCGTAGCACTTTCTAGTAATAAAGTTCAAGAGTTTTGCAAAAGAGGTCAGTATCATTACCCCACATTTCATGGATGGGGAACTGCAGCACAGAAGGATAAAGCAGGCCAGTGGGAGATCCAGGAACATAATGTAGATCTTCTTAATCTAAGACCATTGCTTCATCTACTTGCCTATAGAGAACCCAAACTTTTTTCATGAACTTGCCTGTTCTGTAGTCAGCCCAGGTTTTAATAGCAAGTATTCCTCCTGCACATCCCTTTCTCTTGCTCCTTTTTTGTGGCCAGCCCCATAGCTGTTCTAGCAAATGCTCCTCTCTCCCAACACTTCGGTCTCTGTGGACTCAAATGGTAGGGTCATTCTTTGCCTTTTTGTCAGATATAACAGCATGTGGAGAAAACAGATTCTTTCTCTCCATGGAAGAAAAAAACCCCCAGGAGTAGATAGGAAGGGGCATTTCAGATGAAGAGATCATGGCTCAAAAAACACCACACTTACAGGTGAAGGGCCCAGCTTTATTCCCAGCAACTCAGAGGAAAACCCTAGATAGTCTAACATTTAGAAGGGCACTCTGGAAATCCTATCTAACATTTTTAGTGTGGTATGTGTAAACCCACAGCTGCCTAATGAAAAGAGTTCCAAAGACACACATAAATAGTAGTTGCATGGTGATCTCTTTGTTTGTCTAGCTATTGCTCTTTTACTGTTCAATTCTACCATCTAGTGGATAGCTGTAGTAAAGGAGCAGAGGGTTTTTTTTTTGTCTTCGCCCTCTACTGTTTGATAAGGCCAAGCATTTTTACTAAGTTAGGTAGCCTAGCAGCCCTGTTTTGCATAGAAGCATCAAATTGCTCGAGTCCTATTCTACCTTTCCCATGCTCTTCCTTATAGTCTTGCCAAATCTCTTTATCATTGTTAGTTAATAGATGGGCTTAGATCACATACTGTTAGTTAACATACAAATTCAGACTGGTGTAACCGAGTATGAGTATAATAAAGTCAATGATGTTACACGCGCTTACACGTTTTGTCCTACATTTTTTTGGATCTGTGTCATATGAATAGGCATGCAATACATGTACAAATGAATGGATGGCAAGGTTCTTTGGTTACGTGTGATATCTTTTATTAGACCAGCTAAATAGTTGGGAAAAAGTTCTTTGCAAGCTTTTGGGCACGAACACCCTTCTTTAGGTACTGGGAGACTGCTATTGTTCTGGGTTCTCTACAACAGAAAAGAAGTTAAGATAAATAAGAAGTCTGTGAAAATGCAAATGAGTGGAAGTTTGAAAGTGATGGGGGAGGGGGAAGGGAGGGAAATGTGTGAAGGAATGCACGTGGTCAGCATGAGGCAGATTACCTGGTGCATCAGATATTAGGTAGGTTGTAACGTGTGATAAACCCAATGTCATATATTCAATCCATGATTTTTTGTATCCAGTAGATTTATGGAGTGAAGTTCATAGGCTTATCTATGAAAGGTGTTTTGTAAATTCTCTTTGAGGATTAAAACTGAGAGATCAGAGAGGGAGTGATTGTCCTGTGAGAAGTGTGCACCCACAGGTAACTGGATATTTGTGTCTTTGATGGATTTTTGGTGTGTGTTCACTCTGGTACACAGTTGATGTTTGGTTTCTCTTACATATTTTCCATCAGGGTATTTGGAGCACTGGATGAGAGATATTACATTACTGGAGGTACAGGTATAAGATCCAGGAATCGTGATGGTTCTGTTGTGGAGTGTGGTTATTGTGGGACTGGTGGAGATGTGTTGGCAGGTTTTACATTTCTTTTCCTGGTGTGGTCTGGATCCATTCGGTGTGGTTTGGGTCATAGGGAGTTTGTTTCTGTTGATGCGGGTAACAAGGTTTGGTGCTTGTTTAAAGGCTAGGCTGATTTCTTTAAGAACTGGGTCTTCTTCTAGTATGGGTTGAAATTGTTTGAGGATTTTCCGTACAGCTTTCAGGGAAGGATGGTATATTATCACTAATGGTATGTGATTCGTGGGGATTTTCTTTTGTACTGCAGCAATGGTATCCAGGTGGCTCTTCCAAAAGTGCAATCTATCTCTCTGGAGCAGTGTGAAAGCCCTTTTGAGATTTGTGAGGTGATGATCATGGGTATTCTTCTCGGTGCAAATTTGGCAGTTTTAGGGAGCTTGGCTGTAAATTGCAGCTTGTTTTAGTGTGTTTACGGTGACTGCTGGTTCTGTGTAGATATGTCTGTTGGTCCATGGATTTCTTGTATATGGTGGTTTGTATTTTACCATTTTGGATGTTGATCATGGTGTCTAAAAAGGAAATGTCGGTGCTGGAGTATTCAAGAGATAGTCTGAAGGAGGGGTGATGATTGTTGAATTTGTGATGGAAAACAATTAAAGACTGCAGGTTTTCAGTCCAAATCATGAAGATGTTATTCATATATCTCAGGTATAGCGTGGATTTAATAGTGCAGTTCTTGAGGAATTCTTCTTCCAGGTGGGCCATAAAAAGGTTGGCATATTGTGGGGTCATTTTGGTGCCCACAGCTGTGCCTATGATCTGGAGGAAGTGTTGGTTGTTGAACCTGAAGTCGTTGTGTGTGAGGATGAAGTGTGTAAGTTCAGTAAAATCTTGAGGTCTGTATTCTGACTTGTAATCTTGCTCCTGTAGATATGTGAGACAGACATGGATGCCATCCTGGTGTGGGATGCTGGTATATAAGCTGGTGACATCCATGGCGGTTAAGAAGGTACTCCTGGGAAGGTGGTCTATTTTTTTTTAGTTTTGGCATAAAGTCTGTTTTGTCTTGGATAAAACTTGGTCCTTGGGTGACAAGAGATTTTAGGATGGATTCAATGAAACCTGATATTTCTTCAGTTAGGGTTTCATGGTTGGAAATTATAGGTTGGCTGGGGTTGCCTTGTTTGTGGATTTTAGGGAGCATGTAAAATGTCCCTGGATTGGGTAGTAGAGGGATCAGGGTCTGAAGTTTTTCTTGTAGTTCAGGTGGAAATGATGTGATGGTGGTTTTGCATTTTGAGGTGAAAAGGCATTACTTTGATTTTATCATGAATCATATTTTCCATATAACCATGGATTATAGTTATAGTTATAGAAACCTATTATAGAAAAATAAGACTGGAAGGGACATCCAAGAGGTCATCTAGTTCAGTGTCCTGCTCAAGGCAGGATCACCTATAAACAATCTAGACAAATATTTGTCTAACCTCCAGTACCCTGGGTAGGGGTTTGGTGCTACTGCTGGTGGTAACCTTGATGAAGGACTGTCCCTTGTCAGCTCAAGAAGTGTCTTTCCCCAGGTTGCTGGCTCCTGTTGTCTCCTCTACAGTTGTAGCAGGTTTTCTTCTATGTTTTTGTCTCCCTGCTCTTTGTGACCCTGGGTCACAGAGAGGAACTGCTTAGAGCACAGGTACACCCAGCCTACAGGCCAGATCTGGCCCCTGGTGCTAGCTAATCCAGCCTACAGGGTGCCCCATGGGTCCATAGGGAGCCTTGCTAGCTGTGACCCTACATACTAGATTGGACACACACAGCAAACCGGGCCCAGTTCTGGTGCACAGGGCCAGATAGGGGTGGCACAAGGCCCCGAGCCCTGATCTCAGTGTGTGGAGCAGGAAAGAGGTGATACGGGGCCCCAAAGCCTGATTGCAGCAAGCAGAGGTGATGTGGGGACCTCAGGGCCCCAGTCTTGGTATGCAGAGAGGACAGAGCCAGTGCAGGGCCCCAAAGCCCATTCTAGAGTACAGAGCCAGGTACAGGTGGTGCAGGGTCCTGATCCTGGTGTGCAGAGGTGGCATGGGACCCCAAAGTCTAATCCTGGTCTGTTGAGCTGCATGGTGGCAGTTTGGGAACCCAATCCTAGCATGCAGAGGTGACATGGGGTGCTGGGGCCCAATTCTGGCCTGCAAGGGTGGCACAAGTTCTGATCCCGCCTGAAGACTGGCTCCATACCACTCATCTGGCCCATGGGGCCAAGAGGTTGAGTGCCACTGGTTTAGGGTTACCCTTCCATATATGTTCTCTCATTGCTGAAATAGATGATTTGGTGTGAAGAGATCTAACCCCTTGGAGAGGATAATCCTGTATTGGTGGCTCTTGATAAAGAGGGATGTACCAGAGATTAATGCCAAAATCATCCAAAGTGTCCATTAGTTTTTGCTGCCTTCCTCCACAGGTACTCTGTCAGACAGTCTCACTTTGAAAGGGAACCCTCTTCTTTTTCAAGAGCTACCCTTTGAAAGGGTACCATCGCAGCCACACCAACACTACATTTCTTGATTTTTAAACATTTGTGTTTGATGATTTAGGTGTAGAAGTTTAGCACATGAAATGTACAATTTTGGGATATTAACTGTATTCAGTTATAATGCCCTTTCAACTTGAAACATTTTGTTTGAGAATATAAAAATGCTTCATCTCAAGTGCATAAGGCACAGCAAAATATTGGGAGATTTTCATACAAAAATGACACACATTATGAGGGGACACAAATGTTAATTTCCAAATCATCAAAACATTTCCTCAGTGGAATCAGAAATCCTGATGTCAGGTGCACATAATGTATAATTAAATCAAAGTAAGAGTGGTAATCTATAAAACAAAATAAACTAAATGGGATAAAGCCGTGACAAAAACCAAACCAGAGGACATGGATAGTTGATGCAAAACACTGAAAGAGAGATAAACAGTAGCAAGGGGAGTTTAGCCTTCAAAGAGTTACCCTCTTCAACTGCAGTAACCACATAGCAAGACGTGCATGCACAAGACAAATAAGCATGAAAAAATTAAGAGAAAAAATATCCTGGGGTAGGATTAAGTAATACTATGAAATCTAAGGATATAATGATTCATTTCCTAATATTTTTTTCTATGTAGACAAGTATTGTATTTGCCACAAAGAAGCTATGATACTAAGGTGTAGGGAAAAATCGTTCATTAATATGTAACCTAGACCATGAAAGTGTCTGAGAACTAATTTAGGATAATCTGAGAACATGTACCCTGGCTTTTCCTGGCACTTGGGTGGAGGAGGGGCATTCAGCCAGGGCTGCACCGGACAGTGGCATAGGGCTGGGAGCAAAGCTGCGGCAAAATCTGGGGTGGCTGCAGCCTCCTCCCAGCGCCACTGGAGTCTGCTCTGAGCCCAGCCCCTGGGAAGAAAAGCCCCGCACAGCACCAACTCCAGCTCCAGCTCCAGCTTCACCCCACAGCTGCAGCCTGCCCTGTGGTGTGCAGATCCGGGGGCACATGCCCCCCCCACCCTGGGTGCAAGCAGTGGCAGGAACTGACCTCACTCCACAAGCTGCACCTCTGTCCCGCGCTTCCCCCCACCCTCC
>NW_017729015.1:1312054-1313437 GCF_001723915.1 Gavialis gangeticus
ATTTCTTGCTCCTCCCGCCCTCCTTTCCCCCCCGCTCCAGCTGGGCAGCACCTTCCCCTGCCCCCTCCCTCACTGCAGGGGTCATGGACCTGCCCCCACCACACCCCTTCTCTTCCCTCCCCCTCCCCTTCCACCATACCGGACTTACCACCTGATGGCAGCTGTATCAGATATCAGATCGGTATTGGCCGATATGCCTCTTTAAAGACTGGCTGTCAGTATTGGCTCCCAAAATCCTTATCAGTGCACCCCTAGTTGCCAGTATTGCATGTTACCCCCAACTATTTTCTGCTTGCAATGAGAAAAATCTTTGTTTCAGTGATACATTTGCAAATATGTCTCATGTTCTCTGTTGAATTAATCAGGGCAGGTGGGTGTTTTAACTAGCAACGTTCTGTCTACTTAAATACAAAAGATCTGAATACAGGATACAAGAAAAGGATTTGGGGGCAGGGGAATAGTGTACTACTATGTCTGAAAAGCCAGCAATAGGCATATGAAAAAGCATGGTTCAGTAATTTGATGTAGAGCTAGATATGTATACAGTTTTATTTCAACTTGATATCATCACAGCTACAACATAACGCTTACACTACCAACTTACTTAATGTCATATATAGAAACCTCTGCTGGAAAGAGCCAAGGATCAAATAGGCCTGAAAAAGCTTCTTTGTAGAGTCCCCCCAGTGGTGGAGAGGTGTGGTTTGGGCTGACCCAAAAAGAATTTCATCTGGAAATCCCCGTCCAGCCTCAGCCCCTTATTTGTTACTGTTTACATAGTACACAGTGGGAGGGGGTGTCAGTTAACTGGCTGGCATGTGAAAACCAAGCTTCAGATTAGGCAGTGTCCTGCCCAGATTTATTCAGGAAAGTCCCCCAGTCAGGGAGATGTGTGGTTTGAGGTGCCCAAAAGGGGGTTTTGCCCCATAATCCCAGCCCAAAATAAACTCCTTATTTGGTGCCAAGTATTTAGCATGCAGGCCTTGATGGGTGGGTGGTCTGTGCAGGCTGGCATTCAAAAACCGAGGGTCAGGTCAAGCAGGGATGTTTCCAGCCTTCTTCAGGAGAGTCCCCAGGGGGTGGAGAGGTGTGTTTTGGGGTGATCTGAAAAGGATTTTGCCCCATAATTCCATCCCAAAATCAATTTCTTATTCGTAGGAACGTACATAGCGCACAGATCTGAGGGGCTGTCAGTTGTCAGGCTGGCAAGCAAAAACTGAGCTTCAGGTCAGGCAATGCCATGTCTAGACTTCTTTGGGAGATCCCCCAGTGGTGAGGACTTGTGTTCTGTGGTGATTTAGAAAGGATTTTCACCTGTAATCCCAGCCCAAAATCAGCTCAGTATTCAGTACTAGGTACACAGCAAGCTCGGGGGGGGGGGGG
>NW_017729015.1:1313452-1316781 GCF_001723915.1 Gavialis gangeticus
GGGGGGGGGGGGGGGCTTTGATTGAAACACTGGCACTCAAAAAAGAAGCTTTGGAGTAGGACAGGGACCTCCCAGACTTCTTCACGAGGTTCTCCAGGTAGTGGTAATGTGTGTTTTGTGTGACCTGTAAAGGATTTTACCCAATAATCAACTCCTTACTGAGGCTATACACATAGCCCAAACCTGGGTACAGTCATGTCATTTGGCAGTCTGGTATTCAAAAACCAAAATTTGGGTTGGGCAGGGACCTGCCCAGACTTCTTCAAGAGAATCATAGAAAATTAGGGTTGGAAAGGACCTCAGGAGGTCATGTAGTCCAACCTCCTGGTCAAAGCAGGACCATCCCCAACTAAATCAACCCAGCCAAAGCTTTGTCAAGCCGGGTCTTAAAACCCTCCAAGGATGGAGATTCCACCACCTCTTTTAGTAACCCATTCCAGTGCTTCACCAAGTCCTCCCATGACAGGGATGTGTGGTTTGGGGTGACCCAAAGTGGGTTTTGCCCTGTAAACCCAGCTCAAAAGCAGCTCCTTATGTGATGCAATGTACTTAGTATGCAGGGCTGGGGGTCTGTTAGTTGGTAGGCTGATATGCAGAAACTGAGCTTCAGGTGAGAGGGGACTGCCCACACATCTTCAAGTGAGCCCCTTGGTGGCACAGAAATGTGTTTTGGGGTGATCCAAAGAGTATTTTGGCCCATAATCCCAGCCCAAACTCAGCTCCTTTGCGCACAGGCCTGGGGCTGGCTGGCATTACATGTGCTTCAGGTCAGACAGTGTCCTACTCAGACTTCTTCAGGAGTATCCCTCCATGGTGAAGATATGTGCTTTGGGGTAATTTGAATAGGATTTTGCTCAGTAATCCCAGTTCAAACTCAGCTCCTTATCCAGTGCTTCATAAATAGCACACAGGCTGCCACACAGAAAACAAGCTTTGGATCAGGCAAGGGCCTTCCCAGTCCTCCTCATCAGAGTTCTCCAGTAATGGAGATTTGTGTTTTGGGGTGAGCCAATAAAGGTTTTGCCCTATAATCCCATCCCAAATGCATCATTTTATTCAGGGCTACATATTTAGCACACAGGCTGGGTGGGGGCTGTAAATTAGCAGGTTTGCACTCAACAACTGATCTTTGGGCTGGGCAGGAGCTTGCCCTGACTTCTTCAGGACAGTCTCCCAGCAGCAATGATGTATATCATGGGGTGACCTGAGATAGGATTTCACTTGATAATCCTGGACCAAACCCAGATCCTTATTTGTGTCAGTAGGCAGGCTGGAACACACAAAACAAACTTTGGGTCAGGCAGCGCAGTGCCCAGATTTCTTCAGAAGAGTCTCCTGGTGGCAGGGACATGTGGTTTGGGGTAATTTGAAAAGGATTTACATGCATAATCCCAGCCCCTAATCAGGTCTTTATTCAGTGCTATATAAATACATACAAGCCTGGGAGGGGTCAGTTGGCAGGCTGGCATGCAAAAACCAAACTTCAGGTTAGGCTGGGACCCACCCAGACTTCTTCAGGAGAGTCCCCTGGGCACAGAGACAGATGGTTTTTGGTGACCCAAAGTGGTGAAACTCATCTTATTTGGTCCAATATATTTTGCACATAGATCTGGGAGACTGTTAACTGGCAGGCTGGGACATGAAAACCAACCTTTGGGTCAGGTAATGCCCTGCTCAGATTTATTTAGAAGTGTCCTTCTGCAGTGGAGATGTGTAGTTTGGGGTGACCCAAGAAGGATTTTGCCATAAACCTAGCCTAATCTCAGCAAGGCTTTGTACTTGGTACATGGTATTATTTTACATTTGTACATGTAAATACATGTTTTTGATGAAACTATAACTCTTTAGCATGTCTAATTCATTGCTAACAACCTTTGTGTAAAGAGCTTTGAGGAAGGAACTGGGAACCATGAATAAGGAACTGGGAATAAGGAACAATGTCAGCCTCATGCTGTCTCCTGGATTAGACTAAAATAGTTAGCCAAAGGAAACTGAGGAAGCCCATGTGCCTAGACAAAACTGTAAGGGTAAAATCTTGGTCCCCACTGAAGCCAGTGGCAAAACTCCCACTGGGTTTAGTACAAGTTTAATTTCACTCCATCCTTCAGTACATTTGGATGAGCCTGCTTCTGTAGAAATGGACAACACAGCACTCTGACTTCCACAGGAGCAGGATACTGTTACGTTTTCTTCACTTCAGCTGATACTTTGCTTCTAAGAACTGGCCCTTCTCAGTTCTGCTTCTTTTGCAAACCAGGAACTGTTATCTAAGGAGAACCAGACAATTCTGTTTGCTTCGTGAAAGAAATGTCTCCCATTCTCTTGCACTCTGGTATCACTCTCAATCGGTGTCACAGAAACTCCTCAGTTTGCCTATTCAGCAGGTGACTTTAGATAGGTCTGTGAAAGCTAACTGTTTTCAGCAGGCATGCCACAAATTAGCCCTGCACCCTCCCCAAGTGCCACTGATTGCTTTCCTTTACCCAATCTGCCGCTCAGCTCTCTGCTCCCTGCCTTGTGGTCCCTGCCTGATCTGATGCTCTGCTTTTTGCTCCCTCCCCTATCTGCCACGGTGCTGCCTGTTCTCTCCCCAGTCTACACAGGTTGTAGATTGGAGAGAGAAGTCTACAACCTACATGTGCCACACAGGTTGCCCATGACAGTTGTGGCAGCCACGTGGCAGATCATAAAATCATAGGAAATTAGGGCTGGAAGGGACCTCAGGAGGACATCTAGTCCAACCTTCTGCTCAAAGCAGGACCAGCCTCAACTAGATTTTGCCAGCCAAGGCTT
This sequence comes from Gavialis gangeticus, assembly GCF_001723915.1. Classification (NCBI taxonomy): domain Eukaryota; kingdom Metazoa; phylum Chordata; order Crocodylia; family Gavialidae; genus Gavialis; species Gavialis gangeticus. Next base: position 1,316,246 of record NW_017729015.1, read on the forward strand.
TGTCAAGCTGGGCCTTGAAAACCTCCAAGGACGGAGATGCTATCAGCTCTCTAGGTAACCCATTTCAGTGCTTCACTACCTTCCTTGTGAGAGAGTTTTTCCAATATTCAGCACTGTACCTAGACTCCTGGTGGCCCCGTGTGAACTTTTAGTATGCCCCCTCCCCCCAAACCTTTGCTAGAGATGATAAAAATAATCATTATTTTCACCATTTTCAATCCCCCTTTCTGTCCGGGTCCCAGACAGTTGCCCAGTTCACCCCTGCCTGTGTCATATCCAACCTAAACTTCATTTGCTGCAACTTGAGCCCATTGCTCCTTGTCCTGTCATCTGCACCACTGAGAACAGTCTAGTCTCATCCTCTCTTGACTACCTTTCAGGTAGCTGTAGGCTGCTATCAGGCACCCCTAAGGTGGCATGTACCTAGTCCCTAAGGATGATCTCCACCATGAGGAGGAGATGAGCCCTTGCACTCCAGCGTGACACTAGGGTGGCCCTCCTAGAGGACAGTCCGGTTGTCCTTTGTCCTCTATTGG
>NW_017729015.1:1321781-1322060 GCF_001723915.1 Gavialis gangeticus
GGCTGCAGCGCGTGCGCACAGTCCACAGCTCCCGCCGCGCCGGGGCCGGTGAGCGGGACCACGCGGATGGGGGGAGAGCGCGGGCGGGACCACGCGGACGCGGGGTGGGGGGAGCGCGTTCCGGACTGGACCACGCTCCCGGGGCGGGGGGAGCTCCCGCGTGTTTCTGGTCCCGTGTGTTTCTGCGAACTCCCCCTGTGCAACGCGCCCGACCCCACACCCGGTGTCCCCTTGCCAGCCTGCGCCTGACACACGGCGTGTTTCGTTTTCCAGGCCCGC
>NW_017729015.1:1327060-1328961 GCF_001723915.1 Gavialis gangeticus
CCCTTCTCAGTTCTGCTTCTTTTGCAAACCAGGAACTGTTATCTAAGGAGAACCAGACAATTCTGTTTGCTTCGTGAAAGAAATGTCTCCCATTCTCTTGCACTCTGGTATCACTCTCAATCGGTGTCACAGAAACTCCTCAGTTTGCCTATTCAGCAGGTGACTTTAGATAGGTCTGTGAAAGCTAACTGTTTTCAGCAGGCATGCCACAAATTAGCCCTGCACCCTCCCCAAGTGCCACTGATTGCTTTCCTTTACCCAATCTGCCGCTCAGCTCTCTGCTCCCTGCCTTGTGGTCCCTGCCTGATCTGATGCTCTGCTTTTTGCTCCCTCCCCTATCTGCCACGGTGCTGCCTGTTCTCTCCCCAGTCTACACAGGTTGTAGATTGGAGAGAGAAGTCTACAACCTACATGTGCCACACAGGTTGCCCATGACAGTTGTGGCAGCCACGTGGCAGATCATAAAATCATAGGAAATTAGGGCTGGAAGGGACCTCAGGAGGACATCTAGTCCAACCTTCTGCTCAAAGCAGGACCAGCCTCAACTAGATTTTGCCAGCCAAGGCTTTGTCAAGCTGGGCCTTGAAAACCTCCAAGGACGGAGATGCTATCAGCTCTCTAGGTAACCCATTTCAGTGCTTCACTACCTTCCTTGTGAGAGAGTTTTTCCAATATTCAGCACTGTACCTAGACTCCTGGTGGCCCCGTGTGAACTTTTAGTATGCCCCCTCCCCCCAAACCTTTGCTAGAGATGATAAAAATAATCATTATTTTCACCATTTTCAATCCCCCTTTCTGTCCGGGTCCCAGACAGTTGCCCAGTTCACCCCTGCCTGTGTCATATCCAACCTAAACTTCATTTGCTGCAACTTGAGCCCATTGCTCCTTGTCCTGTCATCTGCACCACTGAGAACAGTCTAGTCTCATCCTCTCTTGACTACCTTTCAGGTAGCTGTAGGCTGCTATCAGGCACCCCTAAGGTGGCATGTACCTAGTCCCTAAGGATGATCTCCACCATGAGGAGGAGATGAGCCCTTGCACTCCAGCGTGACACTAGGGTGGCCCTCCTAGAGGACAGTCCGGTTGTCCTTTGTCCTCTATTGGCATGGGTGACTGGTGCCTCCCGAGTCTGGGGGGGCACCAGATCACTGATGGGGGGAGGGACCCAGCAGCTGACCACCAAGCCAGTGGCAAAATGAGAAGTTCACTTCTGATTTTGTGGCTGGTGCTTCCAGGGGGTGCACGGCCAATCTCAGGGGGTGAGTGTGCACCTGCATGCACCCCTTACGTGTCGCCAATGTCTATTGATATGAAACCAGACACCTTTCTGTCCTCCAGTTCTTCTTTTGAAGAGAAAGGGAAAAATGATGTATTAATCTGTAACCTAGACAACGAAAGCGTCTGAGAACCGATTCAGGATCGTCTGAGAAGGCACGGCCCCGTGTTTTCTCTTGAAGAGAAACAGGGCAGAAAGCTGTCGGGTTTTGTATTGATACAGGCCAAAGCAGCACAGAACCAGAGTGTTCTCGAGGATGGCCACCTGAGGTGACACCTGGCAGCAGCAGGTGAAATGCACGAATCTAGGTGGTTGCATAATGACACCTCGTCTGCGACCAAATGGGAAATTTGCAATTAATAAATAAATAAATAAATAAAGACAAATATATACACGTACATATCTTCTTTTTCTGCAAACTTTCGGGACTGCTCCGGCCTTTCCCGCCCTAGGCTGGCAGACACGTGCCCCCCACTTGCAGCCGCAAGCCCCGCCCCGCTCCACGCCCGATTGCCGGGCAGTTAGATCCTGCTGCCCCAGAGGGGCGGAGCGTGGCGGGGCGCAGTGCGCAGGCGCGGCCGCCTTGGCGCGTGCGCCGTGAGCGCGCCGGCCTCATGCGCGGTCC
>NW_017729015.1:1329620-1345915 GCF_001723915.1 Gavialis gangeticus
GTGGGGGGAGCGCGTTCCGGACTGGACCACGCTCCCGGGGCGGGGGGAGCTCCCGCGTGTTTCTGGTCCCGTGTGTTTCTGCGAACTCCCCCTGTGCAACGCGCCCGACCCCACACCCGGTGTCCCCTTGCCAGCCTGCGCCTGACACACGGCGTGTTTCGTTTTCCAGGCCCGCAGACCAATGAAGTACATTCTGGTCACCGGCGGGGTCATCTCGGGGGTTGGGAAGGGGATCATCGCCAGCAGCATCGGGACTATCCTGAAATCGTGCGGCTTGCACGTCACCTCCATTAAAATCGACCCGTATATTAACATCGACGCAGGGACCTTCTCTCCCTACGAGCACGGTGCGCCAAGGAGACGGGTTTCGTTTGGCTGCGGCCGGCGGGGGCTCGCGTTTCTCGCTGGAGGAGCGGGGAGATGTCCGTGCCCGTTTTCGCGGCACGTCCCCGGGAAAGAGTTTGAAATTGAACAGCCGCTAATTCCGGTGCCTCGGAGACGAGCGTCTCTGATGTCGGGAGCTAGCGACGTATTTGCTGATTAGCCCCTCGTGGTGGATGAGGTGGGGTTCGGCTCTTGGCGCAGCCGAGCTGGGGCACCGTGTGTTCATTCATTTAAAAAAAGCAAAAAAACCCGAATGCTTGAGAAGATGAAGCAGGTGGTAACGGTGTGGTCTGCAAACAGATGTGTCCTACGCATGTCGTGAGCTACTCAGCTGTAAAGAGAATCTCCCCGTTTCCTTAAAGCCTACAAAATGCAGTCTCATGGCAGTCGGCGTATGCCGAGTGAAATTTGGCACCACCTAAATTTTTGTCGTGGATCACCACGCTAGGATGGCAAATGCCTCCACACGTTCATTAAAGTGATATTGGGGGTACTGACTTCAGAGGGCCTGGTTTCAAAGGCTTTGTTTTTTAGTTTTACGCCCCTGTTAATAAATGCAGGATCTTCTCTGACATGTACATCCCATGCAGGGATTAATTCTTTAACAATTTAATCCTATTCCACTGTTCGCTCTGTAGTCTTTTTTATTAGTTATTCCATTTTTTTTTGTAGAAGGGAGTGTGCCAAGAAGCTGTCTAATTACATTGAGCTCTTTCAGCTGTCTTTGGGGTGGGGGGGCGGAGAAAGGGAATAACAGCTTGCTTAAATGTACTTTGTGTAGCTGACTTCTGCATTTTGGCGTTTGCTGCAGGCGAGGTGTTTGTGTTAGATGATGGAGGAGAGGTGGACCTGGATCTGGGTAACTACGAACGCTTCCTTGATATCCGTCTCACTAAGGACAATAATCTGACCACTGGGAAGATCTATCAATATGTGATCAATAAAGAGAGAAAAGGAGATTACCTGGGCAAAACAGTCCAAGGTAATGCATACTTTGCTTTTGCCACTAGTAAATATAAACCTTAATCTCCCACTGTTCTGAATATTTCTGGGTCAGGAACAATCTGAGTTACACAGGCTATTCTTTTTAATTATTTGGTTTAGCCTAGACTGTATTTCTATAACTATTTAGGGTAGGTCTTTTTTTTTTTTGACTGAGTCTGGATTACAAGCCCTAAAGTGAATGCAGTTATACATTCAACACTCAGTTGCAACACTTGGTCTTATCAGTTACATTTTCCCAAGAACATTTTCTGTGCTGTGTGTTCAAATGATGTCTGAGGAAGGGTACTGTGATACCAAAAGTTTTGCCTGGGTGAATACCAACTGTACAGTTGGTCCAATAAAAGATAGCACCCACAATAATTCCTATTTTTCATATAACAGCAACAACTGCTTGGGAACGACAGCACACCATGGCACAAATAAGTCCCTGTTCACAGGCATTGACTGTAATCATTCCCCTTCCCATAAGGAAAAATGAAATATCAGTGTAAAACACTTATACTGAGAACTGTGTTCACACAAGGAGAGCAGACCTCTTTTAACTGTATAGGTTTTGTCTAAAAAAGGCAGTTGTATTGCTCTAAGTATAAATAGACCCTTAGACTAATGTGTTTGTGAATTACTTGCATCTTGTTATAGGTCTAAGGTGGTCATGTGTTTTTTTTTTTTTTTTTGGTCGTCATAATAAATTACTGCGCTGTTTTGATTATAAAATGACCATTTTCCCCCTCTAAAAATGGTTTAAGAGTTGCATCCTACTTGTATGGAGGCCCCTGAAATAATCTCATTTCTTATCCCCACAATACTTTGGTGCCTATGGTAAAATATATTTCTAGATTTTTGATATATATTTAGACATTTTAGATTTTATTTATAGAAATTTATACAGAGCAGCTTTTCTGTTGGTATTTTAATCCTTTCAACCCTTTTGGTTTTTCTTGATTATTTGATTCTGGTGGGATTTTGTGAGGGCAGTAGCAGTTCAAGGTCTTCATGTGTTGTTATCAGCTTGTAGCATCAGAGATAGGGCCTCTATTTTCCAAAACTGAACCTGAAAACATGGAGGTAGTTTGTAATCAGGCTAATACAATCTAGCACCATCTAAAACTAATTATCCATCCTTGTCTTTCCAGTAAGAAAGCTGCATTCTTTGTGAATAGCCAGTCTTTTTTCCTTTCTAACAACATCACTGGTTTGCATAAAATGGTATAGAGAGTTCTAAAATGATACTCTGCCTGTAGTAGTGTCTGTTGGAAACTGGCACCTAAATCATCACTTACAAGCATCTAAACTGAAGCAGGAATATATGTCTAGCCAAGTGATCTTATTAGGAAGTTGTAGCAGTAATTATCACTTCTAATCCGAAATGCTTCAACTGATCAGTGGTTGATGTGTGAGAGACAATTCTCAGTAGTTTGATCAGAGATGAGTTAGAGATTGGAATAGTTTTAACCTTTTGCCTTATCTGTTATAGTTGTCCCTCACATCACAGATGCCATACAGGAATGGGTAATGAGACAGGCACAGATCCCTGTAGATGAAGATGGCATTGAACCCCAAGTGTGTGTGATTGAGGTTTGTAGCATTTTTCTTACTAAATTTGGAGTAAACTTTACTAACTACTGGCAGGTAAACTCCACAGACAATATCTTCCATTAATATAACATTTTTCACATTATTGTTTGGGACAGTTTAAAAATAAATCTTTGTGTATATGCCAGGTTTTTACTATGGTAGTGGTATTTTTGGTTTCTTTGGGCTAAATCCATAAAGAGTCTCAGGTATCATTGTTGCAGCAGCTCATTTTTTCCCCAGAACTGAGGAGGTAGCTACTTAAGCTGGTGAATTGGAAATTCAGGCTATAAGGAAATGCCTGGCTGTGTTTAGGATTCACAAACCTGAAGTCTCTATTCCAATTTTAAGTACCTAAGCCTCCCAAAACACAGCTGGGTCCCAGTTTCTACTTCAGTGAATGTTATAGTGAATGAATGAAACTTGTAATCAATTTTCTAGTATAAAATACTTGCACTGAAACTCATTTCTTCCCCAGCATAGGTGAGTGATCAAGCCATGAGTCTTTAGTGTCATATTCACACTTGCATGTTCTCTTTGGCTCAGTGGATATGCAGTTATTCCATACAGTGTGAGATGGGTTCAACAGGAAGAAAGAAACCATTCATTTGGGAGTTGGAGATGCAGTTCAAATCCCCTTAAGCAGAGCAGGGACTTGAACCCTCACCTCCTGGATGAGTGCTTTAGGCACTTAGCCAATAGGTAAAGGAACGTGAGGGCTGTACACCTCGTGGCATTTCTGTTGTGAGACCTGAACTGGTGCCCTGAGAGTGCCAACTGGACCTCTCCCCAGGAGTCATCCATGGTGGATTGGTCTGGGTGATGAATCTGTACAGGTTTCTAGGTGCACCTAGGAGTGTCTGACTTGAGCACTGTCAAGTTTTTGATGCTGCTGAAAATGGCCAAAAAGACATGTAGGAGTCTAAGGAATTTTACTAATGGAAACAGATACCTATGAATGTTAGGCAGCAGTTAAAGGGCTGCCTTTTGGGACTGAATTTTGGACTTGGGTGTCTTTAGTGGCAGTGAAGTGTCACTTACTTGTGGGTCTATCCCAGGGGTGGGCAAAATGCAGCCTGCAGGCCAAGTCCAGCCCACCAGACTATTTAATCTGGCTTGCAGGCAGGTGGCCACCAATTAATCGTATCTTGTCCAACCCACACCGCAGCTGCCCCTGCTGTGCTCAGAATGGGGCTGAGCCCCGTCCATTCCCACTGGGGCAGTGTGATGCACTCCCACCCTTGTGTGTGGGAAGGCCCAGGCTAGCACACGGCTTCGAGGCAGCTTCTGCTGCAGCTGCCCAGGAAACTGCTCAGCTCCCCAGGCTTCCAGTGGCTCCTCCTTGTGTCTCTGCTGCAGCACTCTGAGGGTAGGGAAGTGGCAGCTGGGTGGGAGCACAATGCCTCATACCCAGCAGGATGGTAGGAGCACAGAGCCCAGGTCACTGCAGTTCCATCACACAGCGCTCCTCTCAACTCGTGCAGCCCCTGGGATTTGTGCACCACCACAGGGAAGCCCCACACAATAGAGCCAGTGTTGTTTGCTGCTCCCTGCTGCCAGATGTAGCTGTGGGGACTTCGCCGGAAGTGGCAGGGAGCCCTGTGTGATGGAGCGAGGATGGTTCCACTCCCTGGTTCCTGGTGGAGTCTGGGAAGCTGCACGAGGTGGCAGGAAGCGGGGCCAGGCTGCCGGCTCCGTTGTGCAGGGCTCTCCCTGCAGCGCACAGCTCTGGCTGGGTCCCAGGAGCTGCACATGAGATGCAGGGAGCCCTGTATGATAGAGATGGGTATGCCTGGCTGGCCCGTTCCTCACAGCCACATGCAGTTCCAAGAAGTGGCCAGAGGTGTGAACCACTGGAGGGCTCTGCCTGTGTGGGCCACGAGCACCTCCTGCTACTGCAGCTGCTACTGTTGCCCTTGGTGGCAGTGGTGGCTGTGCGCTATGGGAGGGAGGGGCTGTGTGCGCATGTAGGGGGCTCCCACATGCACACTCCACCAGACCTCCACACCCTGCCCCATACCTTGCACTGCCCACACATCCCCCCATACAACCCCCACACCTGCTCACAGATACACACCCACATGGCACATATCTACGGCCCCCACACTCCTTTGCACATGCATCCACTCCCCCAGCCACACTCCCCCACACACAATATAGAAGAGTAAGACTTTTGAGTTACTATGTTATTGTCTCTATATACACTATGTAAACACATGTAAATAAGGACAAAAATATTTTTGACGTAAAACATGTTATAATAGATGTTTTGATTTTTAGTATATGATTTGGGTTGTTTTTTTCCAGTTCCAAGATGGCAAACCCCTTATTCCCAAAAGGAGTACTTCCAGGGCCAAGGGGAGGGACTTCCAGTGGCAAAGGTTGGGGGAGTGACCAGGGGGCAGGGCACCTGTCAAGGCACGGGACTACCCTTGCAGCCCTCGACAGCTCACCAAAACTCATTAAATGGCCCTCCAACTGAAATAATTGCCCACCCCGGTCTAGCCCTTTCTGCTTGGAGCTCAGTTCCAGGGTAGACTGTAACTATGTGTTAATGTCCATACGTATTAGACTTGGGAGAAGTGTTGAATTTGTAGGTTAGTGCTTCTCTTCAGTCTCCCGAGAAGAGAACATTATTGGAGAAAAATATTAGTTGGGTATAATGAAGAACGTGGAGATCTTAGGGGCTCTCAGTTGGCCAGACTCATAAAAAGTGCAGTGAAGTTCCCATATTTTGTGTCTTGCTAATGGACCAAAGCAAAAATTCCAGTGCTGCATAGAATAGCACTGATGTAGCTGCACTCTACAAAGTACAGAGTTGGTGCCAGAAAGCAAATGCTGGGAAAATCAGTTGTAGGGAACTTGATGCCACTTTTTAAATCCTAAATGATTTGCTTTCTCCTTTAGCTTGGTGGGACAGTAGGAGATATAGAAAGTATGCCCTTCATTGAAGCTTTCCGCCAGTTCCAGTTCAAAGCCAAACGAGAGAATTTCTGTAATATTCATGTCAGTCTAGTACCCCAGGTAAGGTCCTGGAAAGATGTGATTGATGGTGTTTCCTCTCATTAAGAGTTATTTTATAAATGTGTCTGGAAATGTAGTAAATATGCCTGTGCATTGAAAGGTACCTGTATGTTTTGTATATAATAATGTATATGCAGTATATATAGAAGTATGACCAAAACTAACCCACAGCATCTAGATCCTTCCACGAAATGCCGTTTTGTTGTCTATAACTGGGAGTTTCAGTAAATGTAAAAGTTCTACATCTCTTCTGTTTTATTTTTGCTGCTCCATTTGAAATATTATGTACATCTTTAATCTTAAAATGTAGTTTTTGTCTAAGAGCCAAATTTTCTATTTCTGTGCACCCTACAAGCTTTTTTATAGTTCTGCACAATAGGTGTAAAATGCTTACCTGCTAGAGTAGTTAAATTCTATAGCCTCTTTACTTTGCATTTTGTGTTGCCTGCACCAGTGTAATGAGAAGTGGATTGTAGTGTTCTTATTTGGCCCCTTTAGTAGCATCTCTCCCTGCCTGTGTCTTTTTCCTGGATTCCGCATTGTATTAGATTCATAAAATGTATTGGATGATTTCTTTGAGTGTTTTTAACATGCCTTGCATATTTAATCAAACCAACTCACTCACTAGGAAGGCTTGACACTTTAAGATCATGTAAACTCACTGATTGCCATCTAATTCCTTTTAAAATTCCTATAACACATCATGCTAAAGCTACAGTGGAATTAGTGAAATCACTGATACAGGTGAGAATCAAAGAAGCAAGGGAAACATTGATAGGCTTTGTAAGAAAGGGAATGAAAAAAATCTTATGCACTAAATGTGTAAAGAAAGGAAACGTATATAAGTTTCTAAGACGTCACTCCAAGTGAAGATAAAGCGGAAAAATTAAAACATAGTCTCTTGTGGCCTCTTTATAAATTCCATTGTTTAGACCCCAGACCAGCATATGATATGCTTTGGTTGCTCAAATATGTGCACAGCTGCCTTATTTTGAAGTTACTGGACAGTCTTCCTAACTGTGAAGCATACTGGCAGCTGATATTGTTAATGCCATTTATTTAATTGGGGCTGATCTATCCAGCTTATGTGTTTATCTCATCCTGTTGGATGTAGATATTAGGGTGGAATTTAACTAGCCAGTTAATTATGAATTACTGGAATGGGGCGCAACGAAATTTTCTTTTCCTGTTTCCTCCAGCTGTGCAGTAAAAGAAACCTCAGGTTCCTGCCTAGCTACAGTCTCTTCCCCAGCCACTCTGCATAACTGCTTATGTAGATGTTGGGCAGTTTGGTCTTTGCTTGCTTACTTTTGGTACTTAAAATGTCAGAAATGAGAGGAAAAAATGCTTGTTACAAATACTATCCCATAAACCAAGGATCCCTGACCTATGATTAGGGATCTACGTAATTCATGATTTTGCAGTTTTTGAAAAATGACTTTCCCTATGAGCCAGCAGCCTGGCCTCACAGCCCACCAGGCGGGGAGCCACCGACATGAAAGAGAGCAGCCAAGATGGTGGCTGCCCCTTTCTTCCTTCACCACTGATTGGCCTTTCGTGTGGCCCTGCCCCTCTCTGCCAATCAGTGGTGAGAGGTGGGGCTGCATGAAAGGCAGCTTTCTCGGCCTATCAGCAGGGGGTGGGAAGGAGTGCTTGCCATGAAAAGACCCTGAAAATGGCACTGGGCACCATGAGTGGTCTGTAATTTTTACTTCCCCTCCATGTGCTTTAAGTAGATCCCTACCTATGATTCATATCCCCTGTGGTTCCTGGAGATGTAAGAGCTTTACAATTGAATTCTGTATATTTACCTATCAACATTAGTATGATAATAGATTCCTTCTCTGATTGCTTCTCCAAATTCTTCTCTGATTGCTAGCCAAGTTCTACAGGAGAGCAGAAGACAAAGCCCACCCAGAACAGTGTCCGTGAGCTCAGAGGACTTGGGCTCTCCCCAGACCTAGTAAGTTTTGCATTTTTGCATTCAACTAAGGAGTGGTGCTGATACCCTGTGACAACCTTTGTGATACAAATCAAGCCTTGGGTGACAGGCTTCTGCTGCATATTGATGGTACAATAGAAGTAATACACTTTAAAATCATGCAGCACGTTTTCCCCAAGCAGTGGGAACTTGACACTAAAAATGGTTGTTTTTAGTAACTGGGCAAATGAATTTCTGAGTTTTACATTACAACCTTCATGTTGCTGCTTTCTGTGCTAGATTGTGTGTAGATGTTCCACCCCGCTGGATACGTCTGTAAAGGAGAAGATCTCCATGTTCTGTCACGTAGAACCAGAGCAGGTAAAGATCATTGACCTCTCTACCTTTTCTATAGCCGGCACTCCTGCTGCTCAGTGCTGCAGGCAGCACAATGCTGCAAGCAACACAAATGCTGTGGGCAACAATTCCTTTGAAGCTTACAGCTTTTCTCTCATGGCTATGTGTCTTAACTAGAAAAATGGATCCAACTGTTTGTCCTTTGTATATAGTCTTAAAACATATAAAACTTAGAGATAAATTCTAGGCTTGTGTGAATCGCCTACTTTTTGCTTTGGATTAAGATTTGGCTGATTTTGGGGGACAGCGATTCAATTCGGTGATTTTGAATCACTGTTCTGAATTGATTTAGCTGAATCTCCTAATCAAACAGGCCACATCTCCCGCCCGCTTTCCCAGCCCCATCAGTGGCTGCCTCACTTGGCCCCCATGTCCCAGCACTTAAAAAAAAACAAAAAAAAAAACAAAAAACCAAAAAAAAAAACCAAAAAAACTCCCCTGCACTCACTGGCTCCTGCTAGGCAGAGGGGCGATCCCTTCACTGCGTGGGCGGCTCTGCCACGAGCCCCCAGAAGCCCTGATGGCTGCTGTAGCAGCCGATGAATGCGGGGCTTTTTTGTAAAGTGTCAGGATGCTGGGGCTGGGTGGGGCAGCCATTGATGGGGCTGAGGGAGCAGGCAGGGGATGGGGCCTGATGGGGGTCCTCCCATGGTCACTCGCCACCCCTTACTTACCAGCATGAAGCCTGGGTCCTGCTCTCTGTGTTGGCGAGTGGGGAGTGACCAAATCTCCGAATCTCTTCCAAATCAATTCGGACCTTTTTATTGGTCTCCCGATTCATTTTAGATTCAGAGATATGGCCAACAAATTGGGCCAAATTTCCTCCAAATCGAATCGGCAATCGAAACTTCGCTTCTCTCTCTCGATTCTCAGCCCCGTTACACTTGAGACACCCCCTCATTGGATTCAAGGTGCACCCCTTGATAACTTTTGTGAATTGAGTACCAGTCAGGTTCAAAAACTTACTTGTAGATTACAATACTTATTTCCTTGCAGAAGGGTCTGGCAGTAGGGATGGGGAATCATTCAGGCAGGGACAAGCGTGAGCCTACTCTTATCTGCTTAATTTATCTTCCTATCTCCTAACACCTTACTCATCTCCTTGCGTCTTACAGCAGCATCGCAGGGTGCCCCAGCACGCTGGCTGCGAATCACTTGTCTAATTTGTGGAAATTATTTCCCAAAGGCAGACAAGGTTCTTTAGGTAAATCCGATATCTTTTATTAGATCAACTAAAATAGTTGGAAAAATTCTTGTTAACAGAAACCTTTGGGATGTTTGTACCCAAAAGCTTGCAAACCTTTCAAATTTGTTCTATACCTTGGGAAAATTGTGCCTTTTAACATCATTGTTTAGAGCCAAAAACTTACTTGCCCTAAATTGAGTTATTGTGATTTGAGTGCGTTGCACACTGCTCCTCACACAATACTTTATCTAATGTTCCATATCTTCCCATCCATTTGACTTATTCATTTCATAAAAAGAAGCTATACTGGAAAACTGAATTCTGTTTGGTATATATTTGTTTTTCTTTTGTGCAAACAGGATGTTGGCACTCAAGAAACACATAGTTTAAATTATATGGAAATGTTATTTGCTGGAGACGGGTCATTGAATATAGATGGAAAGAAGCTAGACTCTGAAAATGAACTTTTGCAAGTGTTAGAATCTTTAAGTCTAGTTGTGGTCTTTGAAGTTTCATTTTCATAATTGGAGGGTGCCATGTTTTTGTCTCGGGGAATTCAAGTAAGATTGTCTAGCTTACAGAGAGGGTTTCTAAAGTTCATTGCAAAGTCCAGTTGCTGTCACTGTTTCGTTATCATCGTCACTGATGTAAGTTCCTCGGTTAGACCTTAATAAACAATTATACTGATGTCTAAACCAGAATAGAATCTATATGTATTACCTTTCAAGTTACATGGAAGTAAATTGAATTAATTTTTCAGAAAAATAATAAATGAGTGCCTTTTTTTTTTACATAGCCACATTTCTAACCATCATCCTTGCAGACTGAACGCTTTTTGCCATATGAACAGAATTGATTGCTACTTACTACTTTTTCTGCAAATAATTAAAATCAGTTTCTGCTTGAGTCCGTGAAGTGGTATCAGTACACTTTAAGAAGTTTTAAGTGCAGTCAAAGTCATGGTGGACAAATACTATGTGACCAAAATTCCTTTCTTTTTTTTCAGTGGATCAGAAAGATTGAAATTAATTCTTTTTACAGATGTAAGAGTAGTTTGATTAGTTGTAAAATAACCATTTTGAAACAGTTCTTATAATATTTCCCAAGTGACAACCTGCAAACTGAAATTCTGTATTGATGATGACTGTAGTGCTAGCTTCCCAGTGTTGCCCCATTTACATGCTTCATTCCTGCTTGAAGAGATCAACTACTACTTAGTTTGTACGACTGTACATGGAGAGCCCAATTGATCTGGGGACTATAATCTTAAAATAAGATAGCCCATATCCCAGAGACCTTGTGATCTTAAAATAGGTGGGTAAAAGAAGGGAGCTGAATTCACTCTTGATGTCCCATTCAGTCTGTAACCTGTATTGAGACAGCCACAAGGTGTAGTGTGAAGCTCACACACATTCACTCAGAACTGAATTAATACAACACTTTTTCAAAATAGTACCTCCAGTGGTACCAATAGTACCTCTAGTACTTTTCAGTGGTTTTTGAATGATGCAGTTTTCTCCTTGAAGTGGAAAGAAGCAGGATAGGGGTGCACCAATAGAGATTTGTGGGGGCCGATACCAATAGTCGATTTTTAAGGAGGCATATTGGCTGATACTGATTTGATTTCTGATACCAGCTGCATGCAGCTGTAAGTCTGTTGTGGTGGAAGGGGAAGAGGGAGGGAAGGAGTACAGGGGGGCAGATCAATGCCCCCCACAGTGAGGGAGGGGACAGGCACAGGTACTGCCCAGCTGCAGCAGGGCAGGGTGCAGGATGGAGCCGCAACTTAGCGGGGGAGAGGCAGACGGATCCTGCTGCTTCCTGCACTCTGAGAGTGCACCGGGGGGGGGCATGTACCCCCAGATCTGGGCAGCGCGGGCAGGCTGCGTCTGTGGGCTAGAGCTGGGGCTGCTCCAGGCTGTTCTTGGTGGAGGCTGGGCTCAGGGTGGGGGCTACGGAGGTGGCTGCAACCACTCCAGATTTCACTGTGGCCCTGCTCCCAGTGCCGCTGCCATGTGCCTAGTGCAGTGCTGGCTCAATGCCCCGCCTCCATCCACACGCCAGGAAGAGCTGGGGCTCTGGGCATGCAGCAGCACCAGGAGCAGAGCTACAGTGAAATTTTGGGTGGCTGCAGCTCCCTCCCTGAGCCCAGCCCCTGCCGAGAAGAGCCCAGCACAACCCTGGCTCCAGTCTGCAGCTGCAGCCTGCCTACCACGCCCCGCCCTGCCCTGCACAGGTCTGGGGGACATGCCTCCTCCCTGCTTGTGACTTCTTGGAGTGCAAGCAGTGGCAGGAGCTGCTCCCTCTTTCCCCCACTGCCCAGATGAGCCATGGCTCCATCGCATGCCCTGCCCTGGCTGGGCAGCACCTGCCTTTGCTCCCTCCCTCACTGCAGGGGATGTTGATCTGCCCCCCACTGCCCTGCAGTTTGCCTTCCCTGTCCCCTTCCAGCACAATGGACTGACTAGCTGCGCACAGACAGCTCTCCATGCTGCCGGCTTTGCTCCTCACTGCCTAAGTGTTGTGCTGCAGCTGCCCACATGCACAAGCATTTATCGGCCAAATTATTGGCTGCATCAGGCCAATTTCCAATACAGCCAATATTCTTTATATTGGTACCAATCCAATATTGGACCAACGTATTGGTGCGCCTCTAAAGCAGGAGTGTCTGATGCCCTGTTGTCTCTATACAGTCAGTTGAGTGCTCATGTGTATACATTTTAATAAACCTTCTATATTATGAACAGGTTATTTGTGTTCATGACGTCTCTTCCATCTACCGGGTTCCTTTGTTACTAGAGGAGCAGGGAGTTGTTGATTACTTTCGACGTAGGCTTGATCTTCCTGTTGAGAAACAGCCCAGAAGGATGCTTATGAAATGGAAAGAGATGGCTGACAGGTGAGCTCCACCACAGGAAATCATTTGAGGTCAGATCCTGCACCTGCTTTGGTGGTCAATGGGAATGGTTACTCTAATGCCCATTTTGGGTTATTTTTTCACAAGATTGCATCATGTTTCTACCTATTTAACTATTAAGAAAGAGAAAAAGGAAAAAAAAAAAAAACAGTATTGGATCCAATTGGGCAGTTTATTAGCTGACTTTGAAATTGGATTTTGTGCTCTTAGCATTAAAGATGCTTAAAGATGAACAGGAATTCGTGGTCTGGGTTTTTCTAAGTGGACCAGTTGTATGAAAGCATACCAGAGACTCCAAAGCATGCCTCGATAGAAGTATAGCTACAGTAAAATCATTATTGCACTCCTATAATCCAGCTCAACAAAGGAGCAGTTCCCTGAGAGTGTAATGTGTGGGTTTGGACAAATGCACATGTGCACCCATTCTCTGATTAGGAGGGGACAGCACCTGTAACATGCTAACAGCAATACAAGTGTAGCAAAATTGCTCCAACTTCAAACCTGGATGAGTAGGGACCTACTAAAATCAAGGAGGCAGGTGGGCAATTTTAAAGGCCAGTTACAGCAACCACTGCCATATTCGTGATTTTTCACAGTGAGGCGCGCCCGCCCCCCCCCATGCTGCTGATTGGCCATGGAACCCCAGGAGCAGTCCCGCCCCTCACCACTGGTTAGCCAAGAGGGCTGCCCTTCAGGCAGTCCCAGCCTTTGCCACTGAGTGGTTGAGAGGGCTGCGAATTCATGTGGTTCCACCTCTCACCATTGATTGGCAGAAAGGCTAATCACTCGTCTTTAGATTGCATTATTACCCCTGGCTGACTAAAAGATGGTGCAGAAACCCTGTCGCTTTCCTGAGTGGCACCTTGGCTGCGTCTGCATTACTAGCTTAGCTCCTCTGTAGCTCTCTCTCTCAAACCATGTGCTCTAAGGCTGCAGGGTTTGCTGAGCTTTTTTTTTATTCCAGTAAGCTTTTATTTTTTGGAGGTGATTTTGTACAAAATTGTGAGAAACACTGTTTTTTGCTGTGATTGTGGAAACACTTGTTTTTCGTGGTTTCTGTGGATATCACAAAACCATGATTTAAGGAGGTCCCTAAACATTGCTACAGAACATAACAGCTGCTGCATATTTTACAGCAGTTCCTCCCCCCCCCCAAACCTCTCAGAGCTGCTCTAATTAAAGCATTGCCGCTCCACCCTGAGTGCATGTATAAACACCCAGAGATAACAGAGAGCTGGTCCCTGGCAAATTGATGGGACTGACTTTAGTCAGCAATCAAATATTTTTTGAAACTTTCAGTACTGCATATTATTCTTATATACAAGAAAATGGTAAATGTAATAATACTCTAAGTGCTAAACAGAGCTTACCTTTTAGAAGCTCACTTGTTGCTCCATTGCAGGTGAGAGTGGCTGCTGACATAACCAGTGTTCTGCTTGTTTGGTCGGAAGCAAAATATCTTGTAGATCTGCTTTATAAAGCTAGAGGAGGAAGAAAACTAAAATTTAACTTCAGGATTTTACTGGTGTGATTCAACATACAACAACTTCTAGTGAATTTCATAAAGATAATGTATACTTATCAGCTGGATAGAGAAAAATGAATTGAATATGATTTTAGAATATAGCTAAGTATGATTGCACAGGTAAAACAAAATAGTGTTCACAACACCATTGTCTGTAATATGATTAATGAAGTATGTTTAGGGCACAGGCTATTTATTGCTGCTTTTGTTTCAAAGCTGGGGGGTCTCTCAGCATCTTTTCTACTTAGAAATACCATTATTAAAGTCTCTAACTTGAATGGAGTCTGTTATGCACATAGTCCTGTAATAATTGGTATCAGTGCATTGAAAACAGGATGCCTGAAATAGCATTATGTATATACCCATTTTTTAGCTTGATATTTGGTCTGAGTTTTTTCAAAGGTGGTATAAGCACCTCCAGTTACTCTTAGCTTTGCTGCAAGTTGTGACTATTTAGGATTAGGCCCAGAGAGTCCAGTGACTTTTCAGATCCTGTAATGAGGTTTGATGTGCAGCATTTTCTACTGCCAAACTTCAGAAATCTGTATGTGTAGTCAATTGGGTGGGATTTAGGCCCTTCTATGCCTTCAGCTTCTGTTGTGAACTGTGCTAGGATGAGTAGAGGAACATGATACTGTGCAAGGTGAAAGTAAACAAAACCATGCTTTCATCTCTGGATCCTTAATTTTAGCAGCTTATTGATAGTTTTGGATCTAGTGCAACTAAGGCAGTATTGGAGGGAGCAGGGGACAAAATAGGTGCAAAGAAAATCCAAAACCTAAGGTGAGTAATCACTTATTCTCTTGCACAGAGTTATTCTTTACAGCTGCTTAGTAGCACGTTTCCCTTATCAGATAGATTTAGTTCCTCATTACTATTGCATTCATTCTGAACGATGACCCTACAAGGTCATATTTTCAAAGTGGGCAGCACCTCCGGTTGCAAGTTTTCAAGAGCAGAGCTCTCATTTATGCACCTAAATGAAATGGCTAAACTTTGAAAAGCTATTTGTACTTGCAGTTGTCACTAATACTAAGCCATCTTATTGTTTGGTTTTATGTGTCTAGGTATGACCGATTGCTAGAGACCTGCTCCATTGCACTTGTTGGCAAATACACAAAATTCTCTGATTCTTACGCATCTGTCATTAAAGCTCTGGAACATTCCGCCCTGGCCATCAACCACAAACTTGAGATCAAAGTATGTATTCTTCCCTTCCTGAGTAGATTGGTAGTCCTGATTATGTGTAGTTGTAGGTAATACTGCATAGGACATACCTCAATATTGGCTGAATCGTTTGATTTCAGAATGATTCAGAAACATTCTTCTTGGATTATGGCATCAGCCCCTCGGTTATGATTCATGCAGTTTCAACCAAAGAAACTCTCCTGCCACTCTACAAGTATAGAGGCACCTACACAATACAGATGCAGGAATTGGTTCCTTCAGATGTTTTGTCTTGCACATTTAAGCTGTGGTAGAGCAGAAAGGGTTTCTGAGTGAACTCTAAATGAACAATTTTTCTTTAACAGTTACTGTAAGCAGTTCTTTGTGTGATAATTTGACCTGGTGCCATATTTACCTGAATCCACGATGACTTTGAATTTAACACGGTCCCCCCAGTTTGATTCTAGACATGGGAAATTTTATAAATTTGTTGTAATTTTCCATGTCTACAATCTGATTATTGGGTGTCTTAAATTCATCCCCAGCAATGTGGCAGGTAAGCAGCAGGGCAGGCAATGGGGACAGCAGGAGCACTGGGGCAAGTGGTGGGGAAATGAGGAGCAGGCAGCCTTGCTCCCACCCCTTGCTTCCAGTGCCTGCCTCCTTCACCACTTACCCCATCCCCTGTGTCTGTTTCCCCACCACTTACCCCTCCACTGTCTGCATCCCACCACTTGCTTTGCTACCTACCCACTATTCTACCTGTTTCCCCAGTTGATCCTGGCACAACGGGAGCCCCAGAGCCTTTCTTACCCTACACTGCAAGGAGCAGCTGGGCTCAGCAGTGCACAGATTCCTCCTTCTCTTCCTCCCACATCCCCCTCCAACTCTCCCACTGACCAGGAGCAGGTTGGAAGGAGGAACCAGTATATTGCCTCAGCCTCTCTGCTGCACAGGTCAGGAGCGGCTGTGGGGCTCTCTCCATGCCTGCGTCAGCTGGTAGTTTTGGAGAGTGTACATGCAGGGATACAACAGGAACAGCAGCAGCAGCTTTCAGATTCTTCCTTCTGGTGTCTTCTCCCTATTAGCAAGAGACAGGGCAAGGCAGGGAGCTGGGCAGAGGAGGAACCTGTGCTGTTGCTGCTGTCTCTGGCCAAGCCAGATTCCCCGTACTGCT
>NW_017729015.1:1350915-1358446 GCF_001723915.1 Gavialis gangeticus
CTGGTGTCTTCTCCCTATTAGCAAGAGACAGGGCAAGGCAGGGAGCTGGGCAGAGGAGGAACCTGTGCTGTTGCTGCTGTCTCTGGCCAAGCCAGATTCCCCGCACTGCTGCTGATACCTGATTCTAAGATGAGGCTTTGT
Source organism: Gavialis gangeticus (assembly GCF_001723915.1). NCBI lineage: Eukaryota > Metazoa > Chordata > Crocodylia > Gavialidae > Gavialis > Gavialis gangeticus. The sequence continues at coordinate 1,351,057 of NW_017729015.1, forward strand.
TTTACCTATGTTGAATGAGGGGAAAGACTATCTTGCAGTTGAGTAAATATGGTAGTTTAGCATCAGGCTGCTTCTAACCAATACTGGACTATGTCTTTGATACCAGTTATCGGATTGTGCACTGACAATTTGCTACAGCACTTTATCAAGGCCGGGTTGCTTTTTCACCACTTCCATTCTGTGTTTGTTGGCAGACTTCTGTTAAGAACAAATCCCTTCCTACACCCACTTGATTGAACTAGTCGATTTTAACATGGGAGCTTTATTTTACAGGCTTCACGGGTTCTGTTCATGTAGCTGTTAGGCAGGGTTTATAGGGCTAGTTCGTCCATTGTCAGGTTTTTGTTAAAAGAACTGAAATGGCAAAGTATGACACCCAGAAATTGGTCAATGCCAAGATTAAATGTGTCTGTGAAACCTTAACTCTGGTCCCTTGTCCCGTCAAAATTCAGTCTTTAATTACTCAGTTATACCTTGTTTGTTCTCCACTATCCCTCCTTCATTCAGAATGGTAGTATGCACTTAATAACAGGATGTTTGACTTTTTTTATTGGCTTACCCCCTTTTTAAATGTAGCCTATTGTGATGTGGCGCTTGGTGCACCTGTTACATGAAAAGGAGCAGCCTGCAAGTGGCAGGGGCCAGTTAGAGTCCCCTGGCCAGAAGGGGGCTGCTCTTGAAGCATATAAATCCAGGGCCTGAGCTGTTCAGGGAGTCTGGCCCTGGAAAAAGTTGCTCCTGGGCAACATCTGAGCTGGGGTAAGCAATTTGAGAGGTTTGAGGAAGGGACTAAGGGGAGAAGGTCCCAGCAGGTCTAGGTGTAAAGAGCCCTGGGAACACAGAATAGAGGGCTTGGGGTCCAGAGGGAGAAAGCTTGAGCCTAAAAGTGATGAGTGTCAGCAGGGCCAGGGACGCCAGAAGTCTCACAGGCCTGGCCCCAGAGGTAGGGGCCGAAGGCTGAGGAGGGCCAGAGCCAGAGACTGGCAGGGCCAGGGGAACCTGTGAGTCTGAGCTGGCCTAAGAGTGGGGCCACGAGCCAGAGAGAGAGGCCAAAGACTGGGAGTCACAGCTGGGGACCAAGGAGCCCGTAGCCCAGGAGGGGCAAAGCCTGGGGCCGGGAGCCCATAGCCCAGGAGAGGCACATGTAGGAAGAGGAGAGAGAGAGGAACGAGCATCATCTGCGAGGCATGGATGTGGTGTAAGGAGCTGTCAGAGGCATGTAATTAACCTTTAAGGCAGAGAGCAGAGACACCTGATTTCAGGAGTGTGCAATCAGGCTTGTGCAGCCCTGAAGCAGCCTCCCTATGTCTAAAAGAAAACAATATCAAGGTGTGGTAGGCGAGAAGGGGATATTGTCCAAAGAGCAGGTTAACAAGGGCTGAGGGAGGCTCCAGTGGCCTGATGACCACCTGTGAAGTTGAACCCTATTACACCAGACGCCAGCCAAAATTTGTACTGAATGAGGCAGAGTCCTGCAGGCCTGTCTGATTTACTGGTTGGGCCAGTATCACTTGCTATCCGCTCTGCTCAGTGAATGAGGTAGGAAGCGTACAGAAACTACAGACACCATGGTATGTGTCTTTTGTAACTAGAGACTGTGCAGTAACAAGCAAGAAGCTTCATGGCCTCCAGGTGGAAAATAAACCAGATAAAACACTGGGAGATGTACAGACAGAAAACAATCCTGAGCCATTGGGAAGGGATATTCTTATACCTAGATTTCATGAAATCTTGTGCCAACCCAACTGTTCTTGGGTTTCTTAACAGTACATTGACTCTGCTGACTTGGAGCCAGCTACTCTACAGGAAGATCCAGTGCGATACCATGAAGCTTGGCAGAAGCTCTGCAGTGCTGAGTAAGGTTTTGGAGAAGATATGATTGCCTTTGCATTTGCTGACAGTTTCTGATTTGTTATTGATTGCAGTTATGCCACTGTTAGGAGCTGTGCACACACACAAGTTAGGGTCTCTGTCCTGAAGAGCTTACAGTGATATGTAAGATAACATGTAAGTAGGAGTTGTACTGTAAATGGGGAGGGTGACTGGGAGAGCAGTAGTGAGAATCTGATTAGAAATAGGTGAAGTCAAAACCAGCCAGTCATGTACAAAAGGAAGGAAAAAGGGTGGGGGTAAGCTTGAAGACAGAGAGATCCATTGGGAAGAGGATAGGAAGAGGAACAATAGTTTGGTTAGAGGTGATGTCCATGGCTGGGACAGTCAAGGGAAGGAGAGTGCAGGTATGGGGTAAATCTCTTAAGAAAGGGGGTATGCAGAAGAGGGTACAGACTTCATTGCAGAGAGGGCTCTGCAGCAGGGCCAATGAGCAAGGTGGGATGGGTATAATAATGAGTGAAGTCAGTAATACCTTTATGTTCCTAGTGTTCTTGGAGGTGCAGCTGGGACAAACTACATTATAGTTTAGTTGATTTGTTTCTTTCGCAGGTGCCTGTCTTAACATATTTTGGCAAATAGATATTTGCTGCAGAGCACATGAGTCGGGCTGTATAAATGGTTTTGAATTTTCAGAACATCTGAAGAATAGCAGTATTGTAGTCTGCATTATGTTTAGGTTTTTCTTGGACAATTTATATCATATTGTCCAGGGCTGCACTGACACATGCTTTCCTATACAATCATACAACTTGTATAAAGGCCCTTTAAAATAGTATGGGTTTTGCCTTTTATTAGCATCTTACAGCTTTTACTACTGTGTATAAAAAAAAAAAAAGTCCTTAGTAGCAAAGTAAATTGGTGAGATGTGATCCCAAGGTCTTGAAGCAAAATAGTTGCAGAGTGTAATTTGAGTATATAGCAAACTGGCATGTTTCATGTGGATGATTTTTTTTTCATCTGTGTACAGTGGAGTCCTGGTTCCAGGTGGGTTTGGTGTTCGAGGAACAGAAGGGAAAATTCAAGCTATTTCCTGGGCCAGAAAACAGAAAAAGCCCTTCCTAGGTGAGAAATCTAAAATGCCTGACTTAATAATGCCAAGAACTGTTGGGAGAGGGAAAAACAAGGTCAGACTGATGCAACTGAAGTCTGAGTCCTACTTTCACCTCCAACATCTTATTTTGCACCAGCCAATCCTGTTCCTTCTTTTCTCCTTTAATATTCTCTTGTTGCAGGCATCTGGGCTAGAACAACACAGCTGATAGATAACGTTATAACTAAGAGATTAACAGCACAGCATTTTAAATGTTTTCAGAATATTCAAAAGAAATTCAGATTTTCTTTGAGATAGACTTGATTGCAATCATTCTCCCATTGTTTTAATTCTAGAAATGCGTGGAACGAGAAAAGGGTTAAAGGAAGCTAGTAGAGAAGAGGCTAGTGCTGCATACAGATGATACTGTTGTGTTTTTTAACAAACTTCCACACAGCAGTAGGGATTTATCTGTAAATACACCACTTTTATTTTGACTTTGAATACTATAGGAAAACTACCTCCACTGGAGCATTGGAGTAAGATTGGCTGCTGTCCATGCTGAGGAAGAGATTTGTATTATCAGTATAAAGGTACCATGTGAGGCATCAAATAAGATTTTCACTAGGCAGTATACACTTAGCAAGGTGCAAGGCCACAGAGTCTTTAACATCTGGTTAATACTACCCTCAGCTTTGCCTTTCTCTGCAATTGTTCTGAAGTATTGTGTCCAGTTTTGGGACCCCACTACACAAAAGATATGGATGAGTTGAGAGTCCAGTGGAGGGCAATAAAAATGGTGAGAGGGCTGGGGCACATGAGTTCTGAGGAGAGGCTGAGGGAACTGGGCTTATGTAGTCTAGAGAAGATGGGACTGAGAGGGGATTTAATAGCAGTCTTCGACTACCTGAAGGGTGGTTCCAAAGCGGATGGAGCTGGACTGTCATCTGCCACCACTGAGGACAGAACAAGGAGCAATGGGCTCAAGTTGCAGCAAGGGAAGTTTAGGTTAGATACTGGGAAGAATTTTCTCACTAGGAGGGTAGTAAAACAGGTTACCCAGAGAGGTTGTGGACTCTCCATCCTTGGAGGTTTTAAGATCCAGCTAGACAAAGTCTTGTTTGGGATGATCTAGTTGGGGATGTGTTCTTAGATCAGGGCATCTGATCATTAAACCCTTATGACATAGTAGCACCCTATCTCAGTTCTGCCCATCTTGCCCAAAGAGATTAAAATGTGGGCATGATGAATGACTTCTCACAAGGAAAAGAATATTTATGTTAACTGGTATGCTTGGAATCCCTGGCATTGGAAAGAAATTCAGAGCCGTGGGCATGAGAGAATGGCAGGGAATACTTGAAATGGAGAGGGAGGGTGGCTTAGTGGGAGCTTCTGGGGAGAATGGAGGAATTCAGTGAATTCTGCTTATACAAGGGTTGAAGTATGTAATTCTTTATTTGGACAACTGGTGGCAGAAAAGAAATATTAGCCTGTTCTGTAGATAGGGAGCTGAGGCTCATAGAGAAAATAATTTGCTCAACACCTCACCTAGTCTGTGGCACAGCAAAAACAGAACTCAGATCTTCAGTCAGTAATGCAACGATGAGCCCATTCCTCCACTGTAAATTAGCAGTATTCCATTTGTTGTAGACCTTCTGCTTTAACTGCAGCACAAAACCTTGCCGGGATGGCAGTGTGATCAGGAGGAACTTGCAGCTCACTGCCTGGAGTAGCATTCATACTTCTTCTTTTTCCTTCTGCAGGAGTTTGCCTGGGGATGCAGCTGGCAGTTGTGGAGTTTGCACGCAATGTTCTTGGCTGGCAAGGTAGTTCCACCAGTCAACAGTTTTTCAAATTTGGGTTATTCATGGATTGATTGTGATGATGGGGTTGGCTGCTCCCAGATCTTAGCAGTTTCCCAAAGGGTGTACAATGGCACACAAGTGCACTACAAAAAACGATACTTCATCAGTACTGGATCTGGCCCACAGAGCTGCGTGATCTGGCTCATGGGTCTCCCCATCGGTCTGGAAACTTGGTTTTTGGGAAGAGATGACAATAAACACTGCCACCGCTACCTCACTGCAAAATTTTCCAAGCCCTGCATGGCAGGATTAGGCCCCAGTTGAGCCAAGTCCACAGGGCTAAAAGGTTGGGCACCACTGTGTAAGTCTTATTTGTATAGCTAAGATGGGGGGGAGTTATTATTAATACAAACTCCTTTGAAACTTTATTCCAACTTTCCTTTGAAAGAAAGAAAAACTGAATTAATTTTGCTTAACCCATTAATCTAAAAATTGGTAAAGTGAAGGACACCTGTCACCATGCCCAAGATGCTAGGATTCCAGTCCCAGTTTGCTTAATGGCTGGAAAAGATCTTGAAACAAAAGTGTTAATGTCTAGAATACTATGCAGCTTTCCTATCAAGCTATTATTAAAAGAAGCTGAAAACTGAATTATTGTTGTGTCCCAGACTGTCCCTGTCACAAGTGACCTTTTTGTCATCAGAAAGATAACAATTAATAAGTATGGGGCTTAAGCTCTTGTCCAAGAAAGCCAATAAATATATTTCAGTTTTTTTAGTAGCTGGGACACATCATGCGGTCCTCGTTTACCTGTATTGATTGTCCCAGCAGATTTTGATGATAAGGGTGAGGAAAAGAATTCTGCGTTTTTTGAAGAAGAGCCATACTTGTATCTTGTAAGAAACTTCTTGCTTTTAATCCAGTAATATAACTTTACAGATGCAAATTCTACAGAATTTGACCCCAAAACTACACATCCCGTGGTGAGTATGGAGCGACTTGAATGCCATATGTTTAATCCCTTTGCAGGCTGGCAGTGTTTTCTGTGTACCTACCTTTTCAGAAGTAACCAAAGACCTTGAGTTAACACCTCTTGTTATTTTGGTAGAAGTGTATATGTTGTTAATATTCCAGAATATCTTAGTTTGATTTACCACTTCTTAGAAGATGAGGAACTGGCGTGTTATAACGTATCGGTATTGGTCCCCCTCCCCCCGACACGTTGTAAAATAAATGACTTTATCTTTGTTAAGAATCTAAAGGCAGTTTTAACACGGATGACTTTCTTATGGTAATCAGTGAGTTTTGTCGTGGAATTAAGGATATGAGCAAAGTGGTACAGTGTTAGATACCATCCCAGATACTAGCATGCACAAATGCTGACTTAGTCATAGGTTTTTATCTTGATTTGGCCAAATCTCTGTCTACTCAGAAGTGGGATTGCAAGTCCATAAAATTCCAATTAGGGTAGCCAGAAGCAAAACCAAGCACACTGAGATTGACATCAGCTCTAGTGATTTAAAACATTGCTTTCTCACACCAGCAAAAAAGGAATATATTTAAAATCTCAAGCTTGTAAAATTTTTATACAGATGGAGATTCACAGATACTGAACAGCAAAAAGAATCAGAGAGTACTGTTTAAGTTAGAATATATACAACAGACCAATGACACACTCTTCTCTACTGAGAGAGTCGCAAAAATTAACAGCTGCATTTCTGTACAGTCAGATCTCATTGTTCTTTTCCTATGTTGGCTTGTGTATGTTTTCACTTGAATCCTGTTAAGACAATTTCTTCCTGCTTTGATCATATTTCACCATCTGAATATGCTCCCTCAGATCATAGACATGCCAGAACATAATCCTGGGCAAATGGGTGGGACCATGAGGCTTGGAAAAAGAAGAACAGTCTTCCAAACCAAGAATTCAATCATGAGTATGTAGTTTGTTTGGTTTTTTTTACCTTTTTTATCTGGTAGTGGAGGTTCTGATGGTAATCAATCACATTAGCTTTTTAATCATCTCTGGACAAGGCTTGCATGATTCACGCAACATGTACTGGTTGCATGGTTTATTGATAATATGGGGAAAGGTGATGGAAAATAAGATAGGAAAAAATGTAAACGTTAAACTGATGACTCCACCTGATAATTGTGTCTAAGACAAATCATCTTTTGGTGCAGGAAAACTGTATAATGATCATGACTTCCTGGAAGAGAGACACAGACACAGATTTGAGGTAAAGGTTGTGTTCTGCGTTTTGCAGACTTTGCTGCTACAGAGCCTAAGCACGAGAGATCATATAGTTTCATAGTTTCTAGGGTCGGAAGGGACCTGAGCAGGAAAGAGCACTGGGGTCAAATGACCCCAGTAAGGTGGTCATCCAACCTCCTCTTAAAAACCCCCAGGGTGGGAGCCTGCACCACCTCACTTGGAAGCTGGTTCCAGACCCTAGCCACCCTGACCGTGAAGTAGCGCCTCCTGATGTCCAACTTAAACCTTCCCTCCGCCAGCTTGTGACCATTGTTCCTGGTCACTCCTTGCGGCGCTCGGGGGAACAGGGACTCCCCCAGCGCCTGCTGATCCCCCCTAACCAGTTTATAACAGGCCACAAGATCCCCCCTCAGCCTTCTCTTTTGAAGGCTGAACAGGTTCAGGTCC
>NW_017729015.1:1359003-1377521 GCF_001723915.1 Gavialis gangeticus
CACTCCCCTTGGACACCCGGCTCCCCTCCCCTCTGAGTCTTCAGCGCTTCTCCAACTATCCTCCTTAGCTCGTTGAAGTTCGCCCTCCTGAAATCTAGGGCCACCACCTGACTGCTTGCCTTTGCCACCTGATTTGTTTTCTGATTTCTTTTTCCATAGGTGAATCCAGAATTGAAAAGTAGTTTTGAAGAGCAGGGCCTGAAGTTTGTAGGCCAGGATGAGGAAGGAGAGCGAATGGAAGTAGTTGAGTTGGAAGGTGAGCACTTTGGCATTTGGGTTATACGTTGGTGTATTTGGCAGGGAGTGACTTTTTTTTTTAAGTCTGGCATGACAACTCATCTATGGGATCAGGGCAGAAGCTGTGCTCCTTTCCTTCACTGAATGAAATGCTAAATAATGACCATCGGAAGAAACTAACAGATCCTCACAAGGAAGGAAATGACTAGGAGCAGGAGTCAGCAACCTATGGCCCATGGGCTGGCTCCAACCTGCCGGGCAATTGTCTGGCCTATGAAGTTGGGGCATTATCAGCAATTTTGCAGGATGTCATTTATGTGGCAGGGTGGGAAGTGCTGGCAGCCAGGTCAGAAGCAGCAGTCTTTTGTTTGGACCTAGCTCTGTTAATCTGGCTTGCTGCTTCTAAAAGGTTGCCGATTCCCTAAGAGTCACTTCTGTTGGTCTGTGCAGGAAGGGCAGAACAAAGAAATGTCTTCTCCAGGGCAGAGAAGGGGCCAGAGCCAGGGTTGCATTTGACTGAAACTTGGGATTGTCTATTGAGCAGGGCAGCTTGGACCCCAGTAACACTCTGTGGTGCCTGTCAGTAGTAGGTGCCAATGGGAGATGTCAGAAAGTTTGCTAGAAGGCCCCTGAAACCTAAGACATGGTGAGCTGTCTTATCAATAAGTTGACTCTGATTTTTCTCTCCTGTTAGAACATCCATTTTTTGTTGGAGTTCAGTATCATCCAGAGTTCCTATCCAGACCCATAAAGCCATCTCCCCCATACTTTGGCCTCCTCCTGGCTTCTGCAGCAAGGCTCGTGCATTATCTACAAAAAGGCTGCAGGCTTTCACCCAGGTAGGTTCAAACAAGTACCCTAGTGCCTGTCTTCCTACAGTGCAGTACTAGAGCTGGATATTTTCTTTTTTGACAGAGGAATGGGGACCCCACCATGCCTGGCACAAAGGCATCAAGTTTTTGTTATTTCAGCTTCCCTTCTTACAGCTCCTTCATCCTGACCTGTGTTGAGGGGGGCTGTTGAACCATACTTCCACATAGGGAAGTTATGTCTATAAGGAAGACTAACTCCTTGCAGAGGACAGGCAGTGCTCAGTTTGCACTGTTCCTTTAGGTACAGGGAGCCCCAGGGCTGTTATGAAGCACTGCAATCAGGCTTGTCCTGTGTATAAACTAGCAAAGGCTTCTAGCATCCTTGCCCTGCACTCCTTGACTTTAGAATAAATTTAATGACCCACCTGTTCCCTTCTAGCCCTATGTATTATACTGTAACTACACACAGCAGATATATAGTAATACATCAAGTCCATCCTCTGACTGGTGACCTCTGCCCCTCCTCCTTACCTTTCTCATCAGTGGACATTGTTGGTGTAGATGAACCAGTCGTGACATTCATATGCACATAGAAAAACAACGCTTGTAAAGGACTGTAACTATACAACTCCAGAGTCCATGGAAACAGTTTTTAAAGAATTAAGAGACTAAGCAGCAGCAAAAGTAGCAATATTTTAATGCAAAAGGAAGCCATAGAAGCTCCTATCGTTGGGTTACAATGTTAATGTACAAAAAATTGATATAATGGTAGCTGAGTAATAGCTGGCAGTCATAGTCTCGCCCTGCTGTTCTGAATCTTTTAGCTAAGCAGATACACAATTAACATGAGTTTAAATGTAAAAGTATCTTCACCTTGACAATACTGAGGCTGTTGGCGTGACTGTAATGAGAACTGAAAGTGTCAACCAGTTTGCATTGGGTGGGAGATGTAAGTAATTTGGAGCATTTTTTGGCTGGTATAATCAACTAATTAAACAATTCATGTCCTGGTGCCAAGAGTCTGTCTTTCACTGCACTAACATGCTTATGTGGTGTAGTGATGCTGAGCATCGACTTTGGTATGAGTGGGTTGGCTTCTAGTGTCTCCCATTTCTGATTTTATAGTTCCCATTTAATAAATTCTACTTATAGATTAAAAGCAGGAGGCCCTTTGCACTAGCAGTCTGGAGTAGAAAGGGTCATGTTGGGGATTTTTTTTATAGCTAATCTGCCATTACTGACACATCATTGGTGCTCTCCTTGCCTTTTATGAGGGAATAAATGGTTTCTGAAATGCACAAGGTAGAATGAATGGTTTCTGAAATTACACCATGTTGTTGTGATTTAACTTCATTCACATAGAAACTACAGGATTCCAAGTATAGCCTGCTTCACTTTACACATGACTTATTAGGTATTTTTGCTTTGTTTTTTGAAGGAAATTCTTACAATTTTATGCTCCACTTGTTTTTCAGGGCTTTCGTTTAAAACTTAAAAGCCAGCCTCCCTGATGTTTTGGTTGCGGTGTACTTGGTGAGAGGCTGTGCTAATTTCCTAGAGGCCTTTCGTGCCAAAGAAAACCTCTGAAGGCCTTTGGAGACAAGGTCAACAAAGTGTTTCCCCAAACCCGTCAGTCTTCTGTGTCTACTACTACTTACCACTAAATCATAATCTGCAGGCTGGTTCCCAAAGAGTTTATGCTTTTTAAAACTAAGGCATTTGAGGCTAGCTGTCTGGCCAGTTCTGTGGTTGATAATCTCATTAAAGCTTCTTTTCCTAAAGCTTTCTAAATTCTGCAGGGATACCTACAGTGATAGAAGTGGCAGCAGCTCACCTGACTCGGAGATCACAGAACTGAAGTTCCCATCAGTAAATCATGACTAATTTTTGGTAACTTTCAAACTTCTTTTTGTTTCTGTTTGCCTGCTTCTCCCTCCAAACGTCTGTATGTTTCAACCTGTCCTGAGCAAGTACATATCCCATAAGAGTGCTCCTGTGCTGCATATGCGCAGTCTGCATTCTTCTGAGTGGTGCATAGTGTCTTAAGTTTGTTTGGGTTGTTTTGTCCCTTTTTCTTAAGAAACTAGGTAAACAGCAAAGTTAGTCATGTGTATTAGAGGTCTGAGTTTACTTTTATTATTTGAACTACACAAAGTATAACATACTATTTACTGTTTTAAATAGGAGATGTTGAAACCCAGAATCAGTTATAGGATTTAACTTTTATAGAAATGTCATTTTGAGGTCTCATACCAAAGAGAGAGAAAAGTTGAGGATTAAGAAAAGTTGTCATTATTTTGTTGAGTAGGTTTTTTAACTGAGATGAAGTATATGCAATTGAAAGTGCTTTCGAATGGGAGAGAAGAAATCCTGGTAATTGATTCACTTAGCCTGAGACCACATCTATTATTTGTAGGCTCAACTGTCTGTCTGGCTCCTTGATTTTATTTCAAAAGTGTTTTTTGGGCCATGTCCACACAACAAAGCTATGCCAGCGGAAGTCCAGTTCTATTGGCAGAAGTTTGAGTGCATCCACACTCAGAGGTCCTCTCTGGTGGCAGAGCCCTTCACTCTGCCAGCCAAGAGACTCCCCCCTGCCGTCTGCTGGTAGAGGCAGGTATAAACATCATCTTACTGTCCCATTTCTTCTTTAGATATCAGGTTTCTATTTTACAACAGTGACGTGGGACATGAGAGATTTTAAGCTCTCTCCGCTCCAATAGTAACTGCAGGAGCAAAGCACCTATTAAAGTCGGGTTTATTATTAAAACACTTTTTTCTCATTTAAAAAACTCCTGAAAGTCAGGATGCTTTAGGGCTGGAGAAAGTTGTGATTCATTTTTGAAGTGGATTTTTCCTCTTGGAATGGAAGTTCCTCCATTGCTCTTGGGTATATTTTTCTTCACATTCTTACATAGTTGCTATATTTCAAAATAAACAGAATTTACACACATTTATTTCCAAGAGAAAGAGGTTTTTTTGGTTGTGTAAAGACATGCAGTCAGGATGGCCAGTTTTCCCTCTCCTGAGAACTGTCATTCCAGAAGCAAAGTGCAAAGCAAAAAGTGAAGTGTCAAAGGAGACCAGACATTTATGCTTGTATTACAAATCAGGTTACTAACAGTTTTATTACAGAAATACTCTGTGAACCACTTCTTCCCTCCATGAAGTTGTCTTGATCCCTTGGTGTCTTACAAGTATCTTGGGATGCCTCCCATTGTGTTATTACGTATACTATGGATTGCATGGAGGCATCCGGCCACTGTGAGGCCACGTTCGAGGAGATGAACAAAATAAAAAAGCGACTTCCCATAGGGAATGATACTTACTTCTGTGTTAATACCTCCGATCCCACCACCAACTTGATGAGGAAATATATGGGCTCATATATCTGAGCTCAATTCAGTTTTTAATAGTTGGCCCAAGGAAACAAGATTTTGACTCCTATGACAAAGTGCTTCAGCTCAGCCAAAGAGGAGAGAGTTTGGTTTTATTTTTCAGGTTTGCAAAACATGGATTTTAGGTTGGGGGTAAATAACATGTTGGAGTGGAGGGGGGGCACTTTAACAGACCTTAGTTCGAAGCACAGACCATTTCCAACACAGCCTGTGCCACAGCCACCACTCCCCACCCACAATGTCACCACTGCTGCTTTCGGCCATTGTGCCATTGAAGCCCCTTGGTGCTCTAGGCCGGATGAAATGGCTGGATCCAGCCTGCAGGCCATAGGTTGTCAACCCCTATTCTAGTTTATTTGAATGCTGTTTCATAGAGTGAACTTGTTTTCAAGGAGGTATATATAATGCATTTCTTCTTAAACAGTCCTGTAATGCTCCTAGAGGCTAACAGGGTGCTGCTTGAGTAAAGGCAAATGCAGAGCACTATACTTAGTCATGCCACTGCAGGCCAAGCTGAATCCTTTCTGAGCTATGCACTTTCACTCTGCTGCTCTCAACCAAAGGTAATTCGCCCCCTTTGTTTCCCTCTCTAGGTCGATCTTCACTAGAAGAGAAGAGCCTTCCTTTAGACTTCCAGGCATTCTTACAGCAATAGCATGAAACTATCAGCTTTGGGCTTTTTAAAATTATGCTTTTCTAATTTTGTTATGAAATTTTGTCCCCATTTTATTTTCCAAACTTTCTTTTTTTCTTGTTTTATGGCCCCCTCTATGGATCCTGGTTACTCCCTAAGAAGACCTCATCATGGCACATACAGCTCCAGGCCTTCTCTACCATTATTACTACCTTTGAGAAGAGAAACAAAGTCAAGAAGGCTAGGTGCTGAGATGGGATTGAGGATGCTAGGAAGAATCTAGCCACACACAATTTCTTAATGATGCATGGTAATACTAGCATGAATTTGTACTTGGAAACATTACTATTTAGGTTGCTTCCTCCAAGCCATCTGTTTTGGAGCAGCACAGGTATTATCGTACAGTTGTACTATCTGTAAATTCTGCAGCTTTTTTCAAACCTGCTCTTAAGCTGTACTGCAGAAGTTTGGATGTCAGTTTATTCTGCTTTATGCAGCCTGTCTTTTTAAAACTGGTGTTTAATACACTTCAGTACTGGTGTTTTTTTCATGCATTTATTGTTGGCAAAGAACTTTTTAACCAGGAAAATTGTACTCCTGGCACAGAAGAGTTAGTCTTGGACATAATCAACTGATTCAAACTGTGACGTTTTTCTCTGCAGGGATTTAATTAACTTGTGATCATGTTAAAAGGCCACAGGATCAGGAAGGCCTATCTCTGCCTGAATGTAGTGTGATTTTTATTTTTTTTATTTTTAGCCCTTTATAATGCCAGCATATGCTGGTGCTGCTTATTGGGCTGGGAATTCTTAACTCCTTGCATCAAGGGGGTGTTGAAGAAAAGAGAGTGACTTGTTTTTCATATGCTGCCTTGAATCGCAACACATTCTTCTAATTTTGAACAGTTCAAGGTTCTCTTTCCTTTTTTTTGTTTTTGTTTCACTCTTTAAAGACAGGTCTTTCCTTTCCTTTCCTTTGTACTGCAGGAATGTGTGTGTTCCTGCACTGAGAATGTCACACAAAGTGCTGTTTTCCTAAAGGGTGGGTGTAGCAACTTGCTTGCAACACCATTTGATTTAATCTTTAGATGTGCACTGCCCAGTGATGTTATGCTCAAAATTGCACAAAGGTGGGGATGAGATAATGCAAATGGTCTGATGGGAAACGTGATGTGATACCCTTTTTCAGCTTTTTGTCACAGTGTAAGCAACAAAGTTCGTCTTCAGTAACTAGAAGAACTAAATTTTCTTTATTTAGTGTCAGACTGAGTACTCTTCAGTTCATTAGAGTTTGGGGTAAGCTGTATGTCTCAAACAGTTTAGTAGTAACCCTTGCACAGTTTGACTCCCAAACTCATGTTCTAATAACGTGAAATCTCACTTAAAACCGTGCCCTTATTACAGCCCTCCACGCTTTGTTCTTTGATACAACATAGATTTCTTTAAAAGTTTAAAGCTGTTATTCTTGACAAGAATCTTGGTAAGAATTTCTTGAATGATATGTATGTGCCATTATAACAGTCCTATAATAAATATTAATTCAGTTTATATGTTCTGTATATTGAAATACACACGCCATAAGTTGGCTAATTCTTTTACAATGTGACCTCACATAGTACAGGCCATCCTTGCCATTCGCGGGAGATACGTTCTCGTATCTCCCACGAATGGCAAAATCTGCGAATAAGGCATTGTGTTCATGAACGCAGTGCCCCTGGCAGCTGGCGGGGGCAGGCACGGCTCCGGCGGCAGCAAGAGCAGAGCTCCCAAGGAGCTTCTGTAAGTGTATAAAGTGTATTTAAAATGCGGGTTTGGCATTCATCAGTATTTGAAACGGCGAATGCCAAACCCGCGAATAGTGAGGGGTTCCTGTATCTTTGCCATGGCTTTATTTTCTTTTCTAAGAATATTTTCTATTATTTTGGCTGGAAGTTTATAACTAATTTAATCACAATTTGTAAAATAGTAATAAAAATTGCAAAGAGGCTACTGAGTTTCTCTTGGATTCCAGGAAACAGACTAAAGTAAAGTGTGTTGTATAATCTAAATGTAACTCTCTGCCCTCTGCTTCAAATGTGTGATGTCCATTGGGGTGATCATCTTTTTTTGGTATGCTGTCTGTATATAGTACTGAAATATCTCTGGTGCAGCCCTACTGACACTGCCAAACAGCTTGTGAAATCTGGTGTCTCATTTTTGTCATTGATGGAAACAAGTGTAGAACAGGAACCACTTTTCTGTCTTCCGCTTTCCTTCCCCCTGCACCTCTCTGCTGTTTATTTTTGAATCAGCCTGCCTCTGCCCGTTCTTGTAGTCACCACTTAGATTCTGTATGGCTAGTAGCTGATAAGATGACTTCAGACTAGCTTGCCTTCCTGTTGCATGCTTTGTGAACTAAAAGTCAAACTCTAATCACAAGGAAGTCAGTGAGAGTTTCTGCAGGTGTCACTAGGGCTATAGCTTGAGCATAATTCACAGAACGTTGGGCTTTCCTTCATTAGGATTGGATTTTTTTCTAGTAAGTGCTCCAGCTCTTTTAATCAGCTGCTGTTGTAGCAGGCTCCCCATGCATCTGTTCTCAAGCACTCATTTCCATGTGGCTGACTGCTGTTTTTTCCTTTTTGTTGAATTTCAAAGTAGTCAGTGGTAACCACTTCCTTGAGGTTTTATACAGAAGCAAAATCTAGATCATCTACGGCTGAAGATCGGGTTTTAGGACTTTTAATCGTAAGTCACTGAATTCTTGTTCCATCTATGAGCATTGGCACTGCCGTTCCTAATTCCAGGCTGGGGTTGTGTTCAGTGGCCCAAAAGAGAAGTGTTTCTATCCATTAGCCACATCTACACAAGATGCTGACTGTGCAGTAACTTAGCACTACTGTGCAGTAGTGTCTTGTGGAAAAATCGATGTCCCATCCTCCAGTATTAATAAAATCCAGCAAGAAATGGGATTTATGAGGTGGGACATGTTTTTTCAACAGGGAATAAAAGATGTAGCTAAATAATGAGTTACCTTCTCTTTATTGAGCCATAGACTGGCATTTTCTTTCCAGCTATCTTTCTGCACTTCAGAATGGGTAAAATGGGCTTTACCTTGCTGCTTTCCCATCTTTATTGGGAACTGTAGCAGTAATGTATATGCAAAGATGTCAGTAGTGTGGCTGGCTTGGGACTCTGAGCTGCTGCTGTTAACCAAGGCAAAAAGACTGTCTCAGGTTTGTGTGAGGAGTGCACCTGCCAACTCTGTACCTCTGCATACTTGATTTCCAAGTGTCCAAATTGAAGTAGTTTGAAAATATTTCTCCTAAAGCTTAGGTTTTCACATGCGAGTTACACGCGAAATAGTCTGTGTGTGTTGCTGTGGATTCTGCCATAGGTTCCTCATGGGTGTGAGGTTGGAGTTTCTGAATAGTGTCCTTGTGAACCCCACATACTCCATATGTTGAACCATACACCTCTCACAGGTGTAAAGGCAGAGCTTTCCTGACCCATCCTTGGTTCCCTGGTACGATCTGTGGCAAGGGGGTACAGCCTAAATGTTGTTTGTAAAGCAGCCCCTCTTCATTTCCTTGTAATGATCTCCCAAAGTGAGGGGTGGGGAGGGACAGAACCCCTCACACCCTGCTGTACTGTGCAGAAATATTGCACGTGCATGCATTAACAGCTGTCATGGGGAAACTAAACCCAGAGGCTTTAAGTCCTGTTCTCAAAGCAGTGGTTTTATACAGGTTTTGGTTTTTATCAGTGAGCACAATGGATACCCTCTCAGGCCTTGGGGAGGCTGTATCTTCGTTAGGGATCCCATATGCTTCCACTCTTCCTTTTGCACTCAAAAGTCAGGAGTTGAGATCTCAAAATGTATTGGATTTGAGCAAAACATGAGAATTGCATCTGATCCTGGAGAAGAGACATCCTCCACGTTTGAGTCAAGAACAGTATCAACTGAAGTCCCCCAGTGACGAGACAGTACTGCAGGTTCCATTGCAAAAAAGCCATCTAAAATGTCTTGGTGCTGAGATCTCAAACACCATGCTGGAAATGCTGGAAGCCAAGGATGGTTAAACTGTCTGAGCACCAGCTCCAAGCCAAAGAAACCTAGCATCTGAGCCATCTACTCAAGTATCAAACACAAACGCAGTTTAGTGCATAGCTAGGGTCATCCCACGGTAAACCCCAGTCACCCATCCAAGGACAAATCTAAATGATTGCTGAGGTCAGGGAACTGCACCAAATGGTAAGGAATGCAAGGAAGCCTTAGATTTTGCAGTAAAATAGCCATGCATCAGGACAGATACTGCCTTGCATTGCACTACTACTAGGGTACCTCTCCCACCGGCTAGTAAGGCTCGCTCTACTCCACCAGGGCCCAAGAAATGTTCTCCCCTGCTTTTGAAGCAGCTGAAATTGTAAGGCAGGGAACAACTTGCACATGTTTGATGACTTAAAACACAGACCCAGCTGAAAATTGGGTGCCACATTGAACAGTGGTGCTCCATTGTAATGTTGCTGACATCCCTCCCCTGGCCAAAGCATGAAAAGCACATGCTCACGTGGTGGCTGTTTAGCTATAATAAAGTGAACTGACTAGGCCAGCTTGAGGAACTATACTTCCTCGAGGTAAGTACATTCTCTTGCTAACCGCTTGGAGATGTAACACAATGTTCAGAATTATCAGTGGCTTCCCAAGGGTGTAATGCCATCCTGCCTCGTTAGAGGTTCAGTCAAACTTGGATAACAAATGTTCTACCACAAACCATCAATTGTAGGACAGTGTGCAACTAATATGTGGCCAAGTGAAGTTATCTCTTGAGTTACTGAGATAACGCTCTTTAGTGAAATGAATTTTCAAAATCTATACACAAAGTGTTTCCCCTCCCCCTTCTCCTACCTGCTTCTCCCTTCCTGAGCCCACTTGGCTCTGGCAGCATTGTGCCTCTGCTGAATCACACCATGGTGCAGAATCTAGAGTTGGGATTTGCACTCTGCTCCTGGTTGACTTGATGCTGTAGCTTCTCATTTTCCTTCACCAGTGTCCGTATCCTCTCCTCCAGCTTCCTGACTTCTGCTGTCCATTTCTAAAGATGGGCAATGGCACAATAGCTATTTCATTGAGAGACCAACACAGAAGCTAAACTATCACATGTGTGGGCCCCTTTCCCATACAGTAGCTAGGGAAGCTGATACCTAGTGGGATTTACAACGGTCACAGGTGATTTGCCTGACACGGGTTCTGCAGAAATTATGTCAGGACAACAGGCTAGAAGAGTATGAGAGCAGGAAAAGAAAATGAGAGTGATTTGTGCTCAGGTTAAAGATGGCCAGCTGCAGAAACAGTGCATCGCTTAACATCTACGAGAGCACGGCGTCGGTTCCTAAAGCTTCTGCCTCTGAACAAGTTAGTATCCAAGGTTAGTCTGCCACTCTGCCCCACTTCTAAACTAACACACTATTGTTCTCTCTTTATTACAAATGAGTGCATCTCTGAGCTATTTATTTTCCCTGTCTCATGTTTGCTATGGGAGAAAAACAGACAATAATGAACAGGGCAGCACTAAAGACTGGAAGGCTATGGGTAATAAGGGCAGTTCAGTCTACCTTTCTTTAGGTGAAGTTTTATGCTTGTATGTAATCAGGAACAGGTTGCAGGTGGTTGGCTGCTTGATGTAATGGCCCACATTAGAAATTAGCCAGAAGGTTTGGGCAAAAATAATCATGAAAAGTGCCACAGAATGAGTAGTGGTTACAGCACAGAGGGGGAAATAAACCACCAAAAAGTCTTGTGCTGTTATCAGGGATGTTGTGCTGGCCGCCAGCAATGCAGGTCTCTTCCCTATAGCCCATATGCTAAGTTAGCTTGATTCTCAGAGGGAACAGGGCCAAGCACCAGGATTGTTTTCTGTAATGCCAGGTACAAGATCTTCCTTCCAGATATTTTGGCTGAGGGAGACACTCTAAAAATAGTCTGTAGGGCTGTGAAATAGATGAGAAACATTACCAGGAATGGCTAACAGCAAAATTTCAGAGGAAAGGATAGTTTGAATAGCAAATCATCCAGACCATTAAAAGGGTTGCTTACACTGGTGGAATGGACAAATCAGTAGGATTCAGGGGTGTGATAAGCCATGATCAGCAGGACCTGAATTGAAATGTTGCTACCCCTCCCAGGTGGTTGGTTTTAAAGTTCGTGTGGAGCAGGGATCAAAGGGAGGGAGGGAGTGGTGCAACTGTATCAGTAGACCTCCCCTGGATCGACTTACCACTGCCTTCCAAACTTTGGGTGCCTGAGTCCCACTTCTTTTCTATTTAAAATTGGCAGCACACTTCACTCTTACACCCGAGCCTTGCATGTTGGATACAGTTAGGAAACCCAGCTGGGGTGGCAGACAACCACAGCACAGGAGAGAGCCACTGATTCAGACCCCGCACCCAAAGAGCCTGAATAATCCTTGTGCCCAGGTGGTTCTTTCATTTGATGTTTCTTGTGCAAAAGGCAAAAGATAATAGCAAGGGGCAAATATCACTGGACACGGAGAAGCTGGCATGGTGAGGAAGGGTCTTTAACCACATACCCCCAGTGTCTATGATTTGATAGATTAGCAAGGAGTGGCAGTTGAGAACATCTCTCCTAGGCTAAGCTGAAGGATGAGGTCCCACTCACTTTGGGAATTGCTGCATCTCTTGTGAAATTCATCCCTGTGCTGACCTCTGCCCAGGGATGAATTTCATCCCATCAGCCCTTCAACGTGTGGGGCTCCAGGGAAGCATCCAGTATGAGTTTGGCTGCAACTCAGGTTTGCCCTGGCTTTAGTAAGACATTTTCTGTGCTAGCCCAGCACTGACCATCCATTACCTGCCTACACCACTCCTGAATGGCGCTTCCAGAGAGCGGCCCCTGGATGCTGCCATCCCTGCGCAGGTACACCTCTCCCTGGTCCGTTTCATACAGCAGCACTTCTCCCTGTGGTCGGGGTGGGTGGATGCTGAGCCGGACCACCTTCAGGAAGATCCCCGTGTCTTCGGCTTTGATCACTGGGATGAAGGTCAAAGCGTAGGCATCGGGGAACACCTGTGGCTTGAACCCTTTCAGAATGGAATCGATGAGCAAACGGACGCGATCCTCCTCCTTATGCCCACACCTGACCCCATGCACAAAGCCACTGTCCTCCACCCCAACAAACAGGCTGCCTCCTTCGCTGTTGAGAAAGGCACACGCATACTTCCGGACGTGGTACTTGAGGGTCCCACTCAGGTACTCCCCGCTGCCCCGCTTGAATTCCACATTCCTGCTTTCACTGCCCATGAATGCCCCATAGAACAAGCGCTCCTGGCCCACGATCTCCCTCCGGACAATGGCGCTGTCGGACCTGGTGCCACTCAGAAATGCTGATGGCCGCTCTGCCTGCTTCCGGGTGTGAAGGGATATCTCTTGGCTGTGGCTGGCCTGGTCTTCCTCTGCCCTTTGTATCCTGCGCCTGTCAGATTCAGCACACTGCAAGGGGCTGGCGCTGTTCACTTCTGAGTCATTCTGTGCAAAACCAGAAATACTAAATATTACACACTTGAGGAGACAGCCGCAGCACAGGAGAGACCCCCAGCCTGAATAGCCATTCTTTGACACATGCAGGCTTTCTTATTCCAATTGCATTGTGGACTGGATTAAACCTCAGTGAAACAGGAGAATCCCTACAAGATCTGCTAGGAAGCCAAGAGAGGGAGATTTGGGGTTAACTACTGGCTAAAAGAGGCTCGAAACTTCACAAAGAAACACTGTTCTACTGCCCAAGTCTTCCTGTTTTCAGAGAAGGACTATGCAGGAAAGAAATATTTTACTCAGGTATCTAAACAGTTACCAATTATCCTCTGTTGGAAATAACCCACGGCACCCCACAAAAGCAAGCCTGCTGCAGCAAAGGATGGAGTAGAAAGGGCCCCGTCCTCTCTGTGCATCACAGCTGCCAACTTCAGGGTCTGCACACTTGGTTGCAGTTAAGCCCAGCAGGACCAGCACAGCCCATGAGAGGGAACTGGCAGTGATGCCTTCCTGTGTGTCATCTGCTGAATGGTGTAGTTTGTGCTCACCCCTTTCTTCTGCACAAGCCCATACGTTTCAGTGTGAAGCCTTTACTACTGGTGGCAATGGCAGAGGACAATACCACCCAGCTTGACTATCAGGTCCCAAGGGAGCCAGCAGTGCTGCATTAAGCGAGCGCATCTTTTTACTGTGAACAGAGCACGCATGATCTTGAGTCACTGAACTGGCTCTCAACCCCATGGTGGTCATGTTCACAATTGCTCTACAAGCAGAGTGGGAAGCCTGGTCTGAATCTCAAGCCCAGGTTAGTGGCTTAGATTCAGAGTCCATTTGATATTGCTCTCTGGTGGGCTCAGAGCGGAGGGTCACACTGATTCCTTTTAGTCATAAAATGTAGGAAATTCCCCTCTGACCTCTGGGAGGGGAGGGAGAAGTGGAGCCAGGGTGTAAGGTAAAAGTGGGACGTGTTAGACTCTCAACTTCCATCTGCCTGAGCAATGCAGGTCTCTTCCCCGCAGTCCATATTCTAAGAGATGAGTTAGCTTGATTTTTCTATCAGCTTGGGGAAAAGAGTGAACATTTTGGCAATATTTTTATGGCTATTTATACAATGGTTTGCCCACCTCTTGCTGCACTGTCCCCCGCTCCTGGGGCTGAATGAGCGAGGGATGCTGGCAATGATCTGTAACTGAGTTCCTAAGTGTTTTGGAAGGCAACCACCAAGGAGTAACCTGAGAAAGGTAATAGTTACCTCCTCAGGGTGGATGGAGGTGGGTCTGTGTTACTCCCAAAGCTCATGCTGCCATATGCGGGGACCAGATTTCCCTTTTGGTATGTCTCAGCATAAGTGGGAGTGGCAGTCCCATGAAGGGGGACATCACCAACAGGGCACACAGGTGCGCTGGTGGAAAGGTTGCGCCCCACTCCAGAGCTAAGCCAGACAGAGCATGCTGCCAGGCCCAACTAACATTCAGGCTGTGCAAGGGGGACAAGCCCTGAGGTGTGCTCAGGCTTTGGGTGAGGCAACTTGGGAGGTGCAATGCTGCTTTCCAAAAGGGAAGGGGTATTGAGCTCAGAAGGAGGCACTGAGGATTGCTCTCTATGCACTGGGGAAACTTGTGGATGTCAGGTTCCCCTCTGCTTTGCTTCCTGGCACTATTAAGGGCACCAGCCCCACCCTTCCCAGTCAGCCCACTCAGGCTGTTTTCTTTCCCCTACCCTCATGCCTGCCCCTTTTGGTCCCACAGACTGACAGCCATGTGGTGGCACCTACCTCCCTGCACTCCTTTGCACTAGGTGATCCTTTCCTGCCATCCCCCACCACCAGCGTTTTCCCTTTCATCACAAGCTCCTTCACCAGCTCCTGCTCCATCTCTGAGGTGACCAGGAGCTGCTTCAGGATGCACTCGAGGTCCATCTCAGTTGTTACTTGAACAAATGCGTAGGCCTGTCGTGGTTTCTTCACCACCTCAATGTCATGCCTTTGCAAGGTGATGGTGGCTGTGCCCAGGATGTCCTTCAGCATGCTGCGGAGGACCTCCTGGGAGTATTTGGGATTCAAATTTCCAATGTACAACACATAGGAGTGAGTCCTGCCAACCAGCCCTTGCTCCACAGGCTCTTCTAAACACTCCTTTGCCAAGGGCTTCTCCGCTGGTGGCTCTGACAAACCGTCCATCACTTGAGGCTCCAGAGCAGAGGGCTCCTTGGTGGCAGTCTCGAGAAGAAATGCTGCTCTGCTCCAGCAGCCAGGCAACGAGATTAGTACCTGTCCCTTTCCATTTGCTGTTGGCTTTGCTTCGCTGCAGGAAGGCTTGCTGGTTGGTGGGCCACCATGCTAAATCTGCATGAATTTTTCCATCTGTGGAGTAAAAATCTGTGAACACTGTCACAAGGCAGCCCTTAACCCTCCTGCTAGGGAGTTCTGGTATGTCGGGAGGGAAGCAAGAGCTTTTACATGCTGTTATTTTCTATAGAATTGATCCAGGAGGAGAGAAGACTCCTGGAGTCAGCTCCTTCCCAACTGCTGTCACTCCCCCTAAGTGGTCAGCCCTGGCCCCACATGCCCAATCATTTCCTGTTCACCATATTCCCACCCTTGCTCCAGGCTTCCTCTCCCATGTCCCTGCCCGTGCCTCTCTCTCCACATTCGCACACCATCACCCGCTGTGTTCTTCTGGCCCCAATTCATGGCCAGGCCAACCCAGACCAGCTGCTGGTCTGATTAACTCCTCACTGCATGTCATAACGCTTCTTGGCAATTCTTTCAGGCTCCCTATGTGCCATAAAGGGAGCCTTCCCCACAGAGCTGCAATCCCTGAGCCCCAATCCCCACCCCCAGCAGTGCCCAGGAGGGTCTGCCTAGGAGGTGGACAGAAGCACCTCTTCCTCCAGCTGGTGAAAATAGCTACTACAGCATTTTGTGTGGAGCCTGGTATTGTCAGCATCTGCTAACCATGCTCTGGGAGTGCTGTTGGGTCAAGCCCCTTAGGAAAGGTAGGCAGAGGAATGCCAGGATCTATGGGTCCTGCTTGGGCATAGACAGGAGCTAGGTGATAAGCTGCTCACATCAAGAGCACTTCTTGGCAAGTGCAGAAGCACAACTCTAGGGTCTTACAGACACTTATCAGGCAGCAGCGGAGTGAGATTTTTTTGGATCACAATTTTGAACATAGCCACCTAAATCCTTTAAAGGATTGCCCTGAGTGCTGCTGCAGAGTTTTTTTTTACTCTGCAGCAGAACAGACTTGTATTTACAAGTACTATCCTGCTGCAGACTAAGTTAGTTTACTCCAGCCTAATAGGGATGCAAATGGTTACTGTGCCGCTAATTAGTCAGCCATGCAGTAAACGTCTCATGTAGTCATGCCCAGTGTCACTTCTTCAAAGACGACAATCTCTAAATTAATCCACAGTCTTAACCTTTCTTCTTCCGACTCACTCAGAAGGAGGTTTATTCTTTGGGGAGAGCGCTGGCACCTAAT
Organism: Gavialis gangeticus; assembly: GCF_001723915.1. Taxonomy (NCBI): domain Eukaryota; kingdom Metazoa; phylum Chordata; order Crocodylia; family Gavialidae; genus Gavialis; species Gavialis gangeticus. The sequence goes on from NW_017729015.1 coordinate 1,375,100, forward strand.
GCCTATTTTTTAAAGTTAGCTCCATCTCTTCTCCTCTTGTTTGGCATCTTAGTCTGTAAAATCTTCAGAGCATGGCCTAAGATTTCCAGGCATTTGCACAATGTTTGGGATTAACAGAATGCAAATTCTTAACAAGAAAGGACAAGCACATTTTATCTGACTAATCACAAGGAGTCTTGACAGCTTAAATGCTTACTACCCAAGCCCCAGGGTAGGAAATATTACAGTTGGTGTCTGTCTCTGAAGAGTCTCAATGGACTCAGGGGCTTGGAGTAAACTCCAGACCCTTAGAACCAAGCAATCAGTTGCTGAGTTACCATGAAAACGCTGACAATCACCTATTCAGGATCGAAAGGCTTGAGTCTGGTCACCTTCTGAAGCCCCGTGTGCGTCAATCCAGGTACAAGCCAACATAGGGGCTCTTCTGTCCTGCCCACTGCTGCTGGGAGAGGATGTGAGCCTAAACCAGTGCTCTGGATTGTGATGTCATTGAGCACAATCAGTGAGGTATCTGAGCCAAGGAAAAATCAGGGTCCAGGGGAGCTGAGTAAGGCAACACTCTGTTCACCTTGTTAAAAATAGCCCCACATGATACATTGGCCCATTCTCTGTATATGGAAGACTGGTTACCAGGTCTCAGGTCTGTTGCCTGGACTAACCTCTCCCAAAGGCCAGAACATGGCACTACCAGAACCACATGTGGCACTTTAAATCCTTAAAAGACACTGTCCCTACCCCAGTGAATTTACAGTCCAAACTGAACCCACTTGAAGCAAGAGGCAGAGTTAAAGATGGGGAAGAAAATTACAGAAGATAGAATAAGGTGGAGCATGTGAGAAAGGGCATAAGGTGAGACAGGATGGGGGCACAACGAGGCTAGGCAGTGAGACTGTGTACTTCCTGGAAGTGGCAGAACCACCAAAGTGTCCACTGTCTTGGAGTGTCAGGGGAGAGCCCTGGTCAACGTAGTGAGAGGAGGAGATGGTTGGCAAGGAAAATAGACATGAGGTTGCTGACCGAAGCCACCTCAAGGGCCTTCATTAATGAATTTCACATGGCACATCTTATGCCCCAGCTCCAGGAATCACTGACAGCTGCTGAAGTAATGGAAGATCTTCAGGTTCCCTGGATCTGTTTCCGACTCTGTCTTGATGCCGATTCACTGACTGACAGTGGGCATGCCCCATTCCTCTCTGTGTTTGTTTCTATTCCATCATAGCAAGGATCTGGGGTTCAGTGGCAGAATCCTTGTCTGCCACATAAGAGACCTGAGTTCAATTCCTGGGCACTTATTAAAAAAAAAAAAATAGAGTCATGGAGGCACCAAACATCTGGACTTTGGATTCTGTCTGTAGCCTAAAGGGGGAATGGAAGGTCTATACAGCCTCCACTCCTCTTAAAACAAAAACCCTCCTGCATAGGCAGGTCAATCTAAGGTGTCAGGCCAAGTACCAGAACCTTGGAAAAGGGCCAATGTGGTCCCCATTTACAAGAAGGGGAGAAAGGACCCTGGCAATTATAGGCCAGTCAGTCTTACCTTGGTCCTTGGGAAGACCTTTGAGAAAATTATCAAGGAGCACATCTGCAAGGGCCCAGCATGGGAGGTAATGATTAGGGGCAACCAACATGGGTTCACTGAGGGCAGGTCCTGCCTAACCTGGTTTCTTTTTATGATCAGGTCACAAAGTCCCTGGACAAGGGTGTTGGGGTGGATGTCACCTTCCTGGACTTTAAGAAGGCCTTTGACATGGTTTCCCACCTCATTCTCTTAAAAAAAAAAATGGTGACTGTGGCATTGATGCCTACACAGTCAGATGGGTGGCAAACTGGCTAGATGGTTGCACCCAGAGAGTGGTGGCGGATGGGTCATTTTTGACCTGCAGGGATGTGGGCAGTGGAGTCCCCCCAGGGCTGAGTCCTGGGGCCTGTAGCATTCAACATCTTTATCAGTGATCTGGATGTGGGGGTGGAAAGCACGCTGTCCAAATTCACTGACGACACCAAGTTGTGGGGTGAGGTGAGCACGCTGGAGGGAAGGGACAGAATCCAGCTAGATCGAGACAGGTTACAGGGGTGGGTGGATGAGAACAGGATGGAATTCAGCACAGACAAGTGCAAGATGCTGCACCTGGGGAGAAGGAACCAGCAACACACCTATAGGTTGGGGAACTCCCTTCTTGTCAACACGGTGACAGAAAGGGATCTTGGAGTCATTGTTGACTCCAGGGTGGACATGAGCTGCCAATGTGAGGAAGTGGTCAAGGGGTTAACTGCACCGTGTGGTGACGATCCTCCAAGCCCAGAGGAAGGTAATCCCCAGGAGGGTCAAAGGAGGCAGGAGAGCATATAAGCCTCCATGGCTCACTAAAAACATCCGGGAATGTCTCCTTGCCAAAAAGGAGGCTTACTCCCAATGGAAAGG
>NW_017729015.1:1377991-1382720 GCF_001723915.1 Gavialis gangeticus
AGGCTGAGAGGGGACCTGGTGGCTGTTTACAAACTCACCAGGGGGGATCAGTGAGAATTGGGGGAGGCTCTGTTCCCCCAGAAACCACTGGGGGTTACTAGGAATAACAGCCACAAATTGTTAGAGACAAAGTTCAGGCTGGACATCAGGAGACATTACTTCACGGTTAGGGCTGCCAGGCTCTGCAGTGGACTCCCCAAGGGAGGTGCTGCTCTCTCCTACCTTGGGGGTCTTCAAGAGGAGGCTGGACAGGTATTTGGCCTGGGTGATATGACTGTGGCACCCAGTCCTGCCTGGGGCAGGGGTTGGACCTGATGATCTAGGTCCCTTCCAACCCTAAGTACTATGAAACTAAGGTCTGGGTGACTTCTCATGCATACACCATGATCTGGAAGGATCAATGGTTGCCAAACATAATAGTGACCATGATACAGATGCTGATCTCACAACAGAGCACTATGGGGACACAGGGGTTGACAAGGGCTAAGGAGCATCACTATTCTCTGTGACTCGATCTCTGTGACTTGTCACAAACCTACCACAGACATGCAGAATGCCACAGACTGAAATACCAAAGAGCCTCCAACTGCCAGCTGTGTGTCAGTGGGAGAAGGGGTGCCTTGCTTAGCAGGAGGGCATGGACATTGTTGTCGTTAGACAATGTCCCACAACAGTGGCATTACTGGTAGATATTTGGAATGAGCTTCCAAGGGAGGTGGTGCTCTCCTCTACTTTGGGAGTCTTTAAGAGAAGGCTACACAGGCACCTGACTTGGGCTGTCTGATCTCAGCGCTCTTTCCTGCCCAGGGCAGGGGGTCAGACTTGATGATCTGCTAAGCAAACTTCCCACCCAAACATCTATGAATCTATGGTGTCAAAAAGTGGTTTGGGTAGCACTTTAAAAAAAAAAAAAAAAAGTGCATTTTGTTCACCAACCTGAAAATGTCCTGCAGGATGTGTGAAGTAGCAGACTTTTGAGTCCAGTACCTGCTTCAGTGGGACCCCCCCAGGATACAAGAGCAACAAGAAGCTGTCTCAAAGGCCCTGGAGTTTGGGCGGACTGGGCTGCTTTCTGGTGGGAAAGCAGGGAAGTCTGTAAACAGCAACCACAGCAAGGAGCTCAGGGCAAGGGGAATGCACTGCGTGAAGCATGTGATGCACTGGGTGCTGGCAGCCTGGGAGTTCTGCAGGAAGGGGTATAGCCAGAAACCTGTCTGGTATATTTTGTGGATAAATCCCCTAATCATCATGGGGCTGTGGGTGGAGGCTGGTTTTTGCTGTAGCGGGCACATCTACACAGTACTTCAACTGCACAGTAGCCTAATTTTACTTTGCGTGTAGGGCACAAACCATGCCAATACACTAATATGCAGTAGTGTTAAGCTACTGTGCAGTTAGCATCACTAAAAAGCCGTGCATCAGCACTACTGCACAGTAGCACCAGTTACTATGCATTGATTTACTACTTGGTCATACAAGGACTAAACTTAATGTGCAGTAACTATGCACATTAATGAACATGTGGATGTGCCCACTGAAGCCTGCTCTGAGCTTTTGCCGGAGTTCCTGTGGCTCAGACACACAAGCAGGCTGTTGTACCCAGTGTCTTAACAGCTGAATGTGAGGCAGGAACATAGAAGCCCAGGAGAAAAAACAATGAGAAAGCATTTACTAGTTGGGATATGATGCTTAATTATTGAGAAATGTGTGGGACACAGCAGCCCTTTCCATGAACATGACTCTGCAGCCAGTATCTGTCAAGGGCTGCGACTGCTTACCTAAGACCATTGCTTGTCCGCTTGATCAGCAGTAGAGAAAAAGCAGCACCAGCCAGCTGCGTCTGTGCGAGGGCCACAGAAAACCAAACACACAAAACCAGCCCGCAAAGAATGTAGTTATTCTTTTATTTATAAACCAATCAACATAAAATAAGTGCAGAGGAAAGCACGGGCTGAACCTGCACTTGGGACCTGCTTACAAGAGAGACCTGTCTGCAATGGGACAGAGAAAAAAAAGGAAATGTAAAAACCAGGGCAGAGCCTTCTGGACCGAGACGGATGCTGGCAGCAACCCTCAGAGGCAGCTGGGACAGCCCCCGCCCATTTCATTGCACTATGTTCAGGAATGGTGCAGCTGGGATGTTGGCAGAGGTCTTGTTCTTATCAACAAAAAGTTTTTGTGACATATACATTTTTTCAGGTTTCCCTTGGGAGAGAAACCTGGGGCATAAGGTCCTCCTTGACACTTTCCCCTTTGGAGCCTTTTGTACAACTGCTACAGCTGTATAGAGACTCTGGGTTTTTGGGGGGTGAGGGAGTGATAATGGGATGCACATGTAAGACTTCCTCTTAAAAAGAATGGGAAAAAGAGAGCAAAAGACAAGAAAAGAAAGAAGTGCTTGCAAAAGATATTTCCTGTGTCCCATCCCTTTTACAGTTCAGGAGATGCACATGCCTTCCCTGATGCTGGGAAAGACTTCCCCTCAGGAAAAGGGGAAGGGAGGGAGGGAGGGAGAGAGAGAGAGAGAGAGAGAGTGCAAGCGTGTCCATCCATCCTCTATACTGTTTCACCTGAACAGCAAGGACAGGCGCAGCTCTTCCTTCTGCTTGTCACAGGCCAGGACATGAGATACTCCAGGGGATTTTGCAGCCCTGTTTTCCATGGAAGGGATCTAACAGCTGTGACTGGGAGCATGCGCCCACTAACTACAAGGGAAGCAGGTTCCAGGAGCCCACTGATAGGAAGGCCCCAGCAATGGGGGAAGGTTTGTGGATTCTGCTTAAATTCTTCTCCATTTCATTTTGCTACAGAGGCAGTAAATCAGACGAGGGACAGAGGGTCACTGCTCAAGTGCTACTAAAAATAAATATATTAAACAGTTTAGGAGACACACCTGCCTTCCCTGATGCTGGAAAAGACTTCCCCTCAGGAAAAGGGAGCCTGTTTAACAGGCTCTGATGTGCCTCTCAGCAGCACCTGCTCTATGCTGCCAAGCTGTGACAGAATGAAACAGCCAGGTAAGGCCCAGGGCATCTAACGGTACCACTCAGAGATGGACCTTTACACTTGTGGGGAAAATACTCAAGGATTGCAATTTCAACAAAAAATGCAAAACATTTCATTATGGTTTTTTTCAAACAGATGACTCCTTAAAAAAAAGGGAGAGAAGAATCCAACAGAAAGGCCAAAGCCTGTGCCAGGTGGAGCCTCTGCTCAACTGAACGTGAGTTAAGAGGTATCTGCCCTGGGGGCAGGGTGGTGGTGGTACATCTCATAGCTCTTCTCTTACCGCTTACTTTGTGTTGTAAAACCTCAGTCGTTCAGTATACTGACAAAGAGGATCTACCCACCAGCTCTCTCAGCTGTGCTTCTGCCTTCATCAAGAATAAATACAAAGGCATTTCTCCACCTCAGTGACACAAGCACTGGAAAGTCCACCAGGTAATCTCCATGGGGAGGTGGGCACAGCCAAGAGAAGAGGTTTTCCTGTCCAGACAGCAGGACTAGCAGACTGCACACCTATGCCACGTGCTGTGGCCCTACATCCCTTCATGGAAGGCTGAGCAGAGTGTGGACACTTCAAAGCTAGCCATAGTGTTGCTAAGAGTGGATACTGAATCCCAAAAGCCGTCTCTCTCAGAGCCTGGCCTGTCCAGAATGGCACAGTAGAGTGCAGTGTCCAACATGGTAGGTTGTGTTATGAAACTGTCCATCTGTCACAAGATGAGGCAACAAGGAAACAGAGACGGCCCAAGACAGACAGGCCCAAGGTGCAGGGGGGCACAATAGGGGAGGAAATGTGACAGAAAGCAATATAGTCCTGCAGGGGAGTATCAGGGAAAAGATGCAGCACGGAGCAGCTTGGCTGCTGAAGAGCTCTGCCAGAGATCCCGTCCAAACAGAGAGCATCTTCTCAGCCCCAGGCATGTAGAGGAACTGGGGACTCCACAAAGAAGCATCCGCTGAGGAACAAAAAAAGAGCTCTTCTGTTTACTTTGAGACATCCATGAGTCAAATTCTATTTAATCTGCAAGCAGCCAACAGGTTCTGTTTCCCTTCAAATGCCCATTGTGCTCCTGGCTGTGGAAGCAAGGTCAGGTGGGTGGCCAGTTAGATCCCTGCAGTTGTCTGAAGGCTTTTTGAAGAGGCGTTTGCCTGTGACATACATAGGGGGTGTGCATGCGTACCTGTCTGTAGGTGAAAGTATGAATGTGTACGGACAGGAGCACAGTATTCCCAAGAGTTGTCCTGATAAAAGTCCTCTCAGAATTTGCCTTGCTTTAGTTTGTCGATGTGGTAGGTGAGCTTCAGTGCTGGCCCCAGCTTCAGCCCCATGTATTTCATCATCATGTCACTCCGCAACAAGAGCAAAGCTTTCCCGTCGATCTCCTGGAAGCAGGAGAATGTCAGCATTAGAGTGAGGCCTGCTCTGCTCTTCATACCCATGATATTCCTAGTACGGAAACTCCTCCCCATGTCTCTCCAACTCATCCACCATCCTAATGGGAAATGGCAGTTGTTGGGAACCTCTTCTATCCCTCTCCCCATTAGTTTCTCATGTCATTTTCATTTTCAACACTTACCTGGAGTATTTGGAAGAAGCTCATAAACCAGACTCAATGCACTATACGGCACTTTCATAGATTTCATAGACATTAGGGCTGGAAGGGACCTCGGAAGATCATCGAGTCCAGCTACCCGCCCAAAGGGCAGGAAGTCAGCTGGGGTC
>NW_017729015.1:1383615-1384562 GCF_001723915.1 Gavialis gangeticus
GACGCAAAGTACCCATTTAATAGGTTGGCTTTTTCCTGGGCATCAGTTGTCAGTTGCCCCATCTGGTTCAGCAGGGGTCCAATGTTGCCCTTGCTTTTCCTCCGGCTCCCCACATATCTGAAAAAGGACTTTTTATTGTCCTTTTAAACTGTACAGCTGTGTTGTTCCTCTTCATTGGAAAAATTTAAGAGGCACATTGGCAGGTAGGGCAGCAATCTGATACAATCTACAGGAATCTAAGTAGCACTTGTGCTACTTAGACTGCTGGGGTGGTTTACTGAGGCCTGTCTGTAGATGTAAGGACTACTATATTTACTCAAATCTGCGAGGAAGGGGAGTGCAGCACAAAGGAAGTGCAGGGAAGGAGTGTGGGGAAGAAGCAGCACAGGGAAAGGAATGCACAGAGCAGGAGACAGCATGAGGAAGGGCCATGTGCTGCAGCAGGGCGAGCTACTGCATATCCAACCCTGACCTGGGCTGGAGGCTGGAGCTGCTGTTGCTGCCTAGCCTGGCAGAAGAGACATAACCAGAGCAGCTGCAAAGGTAAGGATGAGGGTGGGGTGGGAACACAACAAAGGAGTCAAGTGGCAGGATGGGGAAGACACTGGAAGGGGAGGGGCAGGTGGCAGGCATGGGGAGGGAGTAAGTGGCAAGAGAGGACAAAGAGCGTTGGACAGGCTACCTTTCCCTTGGTTGCCACTTTCCCTGCCACTACTTCCCCTATGGCAGTGGTGTGGAAGGAAAAATTTAAGAGGACTGTCCAATATCTCCAAGACTGTCCAAGACCCGGTGGCCTTTTACGACCAGGTCACTAAATCATTGGATGCAGGGGTGGCAGTGGATATAGTTTTCCTAGACTTCAGGAAGGCTTTTGATACTGTCTCTCACCCCATTCTCATTAGGAAGCTGGGGGACTGTGGCGTAGACACCCATACAGTCCAATGGGT
>NW_017729015.1:1385315-1385806 GCF_001723915.1 Gavialis gangeticus
CGGACTAGATGATCTGCTCAGGTCCCTTCCGACCCTAGAAACTATGAAACTATAATTACCTCTGTATATCTAGATTCTAGACATGAAAAATTGAAACAAATTTATCATTTTTTATGCCTAGAACCTAATAATTGGGGGGTGTCTTTAATTTGGGGTCATCTTGTACTCGGGTGAATATGCATCAGATTGCTGCCCTACCTGCCAATGTGCCTCCTCCCAATGAAGAGGAACAATACAGCTGTACAGCTTAAAAGTTATTAAAGTCAGGACATGTTGAAGTGAAAGCTCCAGCAGCTATGTGAAATCAGATACAGATTCCAAGCCATTCTGACGCCACTCCAAAAGAACACTTAGTACATGCTGAAATTTTAGCTAATGGACATCCTTACTGCCTTCTCATGTGACTACACGTTTCAAGTTCAGCATGTTTAAGTGATCTATTGGAGTAAGATCAAAATACTCTGACCTTGCAGATTCAAGTCCATCTGGAA
>NW_017729015.1:1390806-1402653 GCF_001723915.1 Gavialis gangeticus
AATCTACCAAAAGAACACTTAGTACATGCTGAAATTTTAGCTAATGGACATCCTTACTGCCTTCTCATGTGACTACACGTTTCAAGTTCAGCATGTTTAAGTGATCTATTGGAGTAAGATCAAAATACTCTGACCTTGCAGATTCAAGTCCATCTGGAATCTTTTTTCCTCCTGTTTTCCCAGCTGTGTGAATTTTGCCATTCATTACATGAAAAGTACTACAGGCAATAAAGGCAAAGACAAACAAGCTGCTGGAACCTTGTGTTTGAAATTGTCATTCTTCCTCTACTTTCTATGTGTATAAAGTCCTTCCTGAACTAATGCAGATGCTTAACACTAAGCAGACACACACAAAGACATACAGATCAGGAACAGGCCCCCCCAACCCCACCAGTCACTTTGAATTTTAATAGCATTTGCTCTATGGGATTAACTGACAGATATACATCTCCCTGGCAGAGAGGGACATTTGAAGGTTCCAGGACTAAAATGAATTGCTACTTACTTTACTGAAGGGGCAGAGGCTTGTAATTGTGATGCTGTGGACATGGGCTTCACTACCCACTGCAAGCTGCACAGCCTGTAAACACACAGAATTTGTGTGCCACTCAGGGGTGCTTGTCAGGGATCTGTCCTGTACCTTGTGGAATTCATATAGAAGTTCAGATATCTTTAGTTATCTTTGACCACACAGGAAAGGATGTTATTTATCACGGAGGCCAAGCCAGGCTTTTCCCTTCTAAGCACTTTGGGGAAGTAAACGTGCACTGGAAAGTGATTCTGCCTGAGTCTAGAGACCAGGGTTGCAGGGTCTAACTTGGCTTTTCTGTTTTAATTTCTACAAATTGTGCGAGTTTGTGTAACAGGAAGAGAAATCCCTGGGGATTCTTCTTGTGAATGAGAACTTCTACCAGTGTAAGTAAGCATAGATTCACTGACTTCACTGGATTGAGATGAAGCGAGAATCTGGACCTCTAAGTGGACACACACACATGGATATACTTACATGTTTTCGAAAGAGGTCAGCATGGGGTCCCAGCTGTGGGTCAGCTTCTCGTACAAACTGCATCACATCCTCTACTGTCCAGGAAGAAGGGTCTCTGCTGTTCAGCCGAGAAGTGTCTCTAGGTCCTAGGTATCTATCAGAACCTAAATGGATCAATAGCAAGAGAGAAGCAGCTATATTGTGAACTAAACTCCAGGCTGATGTTAGCATAATGCTTACATGAATCGTGGTCTTCAGATCAAAGTATTTACTTTCCTCCATGTTTCCACTTACTCCCCACCCTGCCTTTTTTTTTGAAACATTAACAGACCACAGAAGGGGCACACTCCACCAGAACTTAAGCAACCTCCTCTTGCAGAGCTCAGCAAATGAGACTCACTTGCATTCCTCCAGCACTTTCCTTTGGTTAACTGACCTCTGCCATTGGCTCCACCTTCCCCAGTGCCCCCCATCTTTCCTTGCCCAGTGCTTACCTCCTTTCTCACTCATACTTACCCTTGACACCTTCCCATAATACTCATCACATACTCTGGTCTCTGCCATTCTGAGAGCTGCCTTTTCAATTACTGCTCCTTCTCCCTCCTTTGCATTCCATTCTGATTCATCACACGCACCAGCCTTGCCACTACCTCCAGGTATATGCCTTCTATTTGCAGCTGCTCTTGCTATGATATTACAGCCTCTCCACACCCCAGATCCATCCTCATTGTGCTAAGCCTACTACTCTGAATACTGCTGACAACTCCCTCTTTGTTGACAGAATGTCCTTATTAGCATCTTGGTGACTCACATTTTAGTAACTGGCATCTCTGACATATGCACACCTTTTTTCAGGCCCGCTTCCTTGCCTATCATTCTGTCGATGTCCCTTGACTGGCTCCTGTTTCACTGCTGATAGTTCCTGCACTTTCAGGCTCCTAGCTAGCAGGATCTCAGATCTCTTTGCCCTTCGCTACCTATCCATACTAGTCTCTCAGCTAACTGGTGCATGTAAAAGATGTGTGGCCAGATTTTATTCCAGTTATTAGGCACTTAAATGGATTTAGGTGCCTATGTGCAAGTCTGTTTGAGTTCCTGAAAACCTGTAAAAGCAAAGGTGGACAGGTTGTCCTCTTCTTCATTGCTTTTTTGTTACTCTGTTTTAAGGGTTAGGTGATAGTACTTTACAAAATTAAACGTAATACGGATTTTCAGGGATGTGAACTGGGGAACAGAATTGCATCTAGGCTCCTAAGTCTACCTAAACACCCAGTAGGATCTGGCCCCTAGAAACTTCTTTTGATAAAAATAATTTTAAAAATATTAAATACAAAAATGTGTTTAAATAACAAAATGATTGCATATTTAAGCACTCAAGAGTCAGGATATGCTAAGTAAAGAATGAAACTTAAGTCTCTCCTCTTTGAGCAGTGATATTATGATGCAATTGTCAAATATAAACACACCTTACCTCAAGGCACACATGCATCTAATATTCCAGACTGCAGTTCTTCATATTAAAATGTATATGCATTATCAAAGATGCCATTGGAACATACATGCACATACAGAGTGAAGGATGAATATTCACCCTTCACTTTTTCCATCTTCTGAGTGCTGAATTCTGCAATCTTAGGGCCCTGACAAAGTTTGTAGCGCTACAAGTGTTGCGGGCGGCTACATGTGTACAGCCCCTTAGAGAGGCTGGAGTAACAAAATTGCCACAAAGGCACTATCTAAAGTCAGGCGGTGATAGCTGGCTGTCCCGTATCTCCCACTGCAGGGAGGGGGTTGCCAGCTTTTTAAAGTTCCTGGTTCCAGAGCAACCCAAGAGTAGCAGGAACCAGTTTCTAGCTGCCTGCAGGCCCTTTAAAGGTCCTGGTGGCTTAATGGACTGCTGGTATTTGAGTACCAGCAGCCTTTTAAAATTCCTGGGTTGCAAGCAACCCCATCATCCATGCTGTCAGGTGTGTGTACCCCCCAACCAGCTCATGACACTGCAGCTTGTATGGAGGCAAGGGGCTCCCAGCAAGTGGGGGCAGGAGCTGAGCAGGCAGGGCAGACTGCTGAGCAGTCCCTGTTATTGTGGGAGGCTCACAGGGAGCTTGCTCACCCTTGCTGCTCACATGGGGCTGATCCTGTGCTTTCTGCTGAGCAGCTCTGCTCACTGCCACCTGATGGGACTCCCAGCAGGCTGTTCCAGTGCTTTGTGTAGGGCTGGGGAAGCTCTACTCACTGGAGGAGACAGCTGTGTGCAACCTGCCCCAGCAGCAAGAGCTGAACAGCAGTGTTCCTGGCTGCCCAAGTGCCTGGACCTTGAAAGGGCATGCAGGGAGTCCCAGACCAGGAAATGCAAGAGACTGGTGCTGCCTGCAACTTTTGTCATGGATCTGTCATTTTTTTCTAGTATAACAAGTTTCTAGTATGGCAAGTCCCTTTGTGATATGCTGCTCCCTTCAAATGCTTACCTGCTAATAAAACACCTATTTCTTGAAGTGTCACTCCCTATTTACTCCCTAGGTATTTTGAATCTTTTGGTTGGTGTTATTTATCTACCTTGCCTAGGAGGAGGGACTGAAAATCTTGTGTAGTGCGTTGTTTCTGTTTTTAACCCCAATAGCTCTGGTGAGGTAGTGCACATGAAATCACACTGTTTCATTACAAATCCATGGATTGTGCACAGTCTGATTTAATGAAATTATTAGCATCAATGCTCCTGTCCCACACACTGCTTTATAAAAAACTGCATCAGCCCTACCTTATTCAATCACTGCCTAGGCACCTACCCCAATCAAATCAGCCAGTCAATTTTCATCTCACTGGCCACTTCTAATCCATTCAGCTATCTCAGCAGCTTATACACACTGCCCAATTCATTAACCCATACCTACATCCCTAGCTGTGTAGCTACACAGCATTACCCCTTTATTCGCTGACCTTGACATCCCCATACAATCTTTGGGCTGAGCCAAGACTCTGAGTACCATCCACTGACCTGTCCATATTCCAATTTACTGTCTGTCAGTAAATTACCTGCTTAATTGTCAGTGCAGAGGCCAGTAAATGTACGAAGGACAAGGGTTTTCCTGAGGTATCTTTCATTGTTCCCCAAAACTTGTCAAACTTCTCCCCCAACTATAGAGTTGTTCCCATAAAAGACATCACAAAAAACCATTGCCTAAAGTAGAGGCCAGTCTATCATACTTGGTAACACTGGAAAGTTGTAACTAGAACAAGAAAAGCACCATAGTGACAAATTAAGAGCTTTGAAGGGTTGGCTTCTTAGCTTTCTTACCCCCAGAGCTAAGCCTACGCAAGGCAGATGAATTCCCCTGAGTGAGACTAGAAGGTTGGTGTAGATGCCTGTATCCCTGCAAGCGGTAGTCTCTGGAGTTCCTGCTGGGGCTAGATGAGTTGACAGCGTTCAAGGCAGAGTCCATTGGGTCCAGGCGAGGTTCTAGGGAACCTGGGAGACAATCTCCCAGAACAAAAGTTTCACCTGCAAGACGCCAAACTATAATCAGAACCCATGAGGGTCATGCAGAACATAGGTACTATTCTATATAAAAACCTGAGTTAGAGGAGCATTCCCTGGAGATAAAAGGCTGTATGAAAACAAATGCCAGGACAAATGAAGTAAGCAAGACTTGTAGAGAAGTTACAGAAACTGCTCTGAGTGGAGGGGAAGGTGATTGCTTTAGGATCCAGAATGACAGCTCTGGATCAAACCCCACACTGGGATGTTCCCTGGTTTCACGTACCTTAGCTCTCTTGCTCTAGGCAGCAGTCCTTGAGCACTGGGGTTGGGGTTTTCCAGGAGGTGAGACAGGTCCTGGATGGATAACAGCAAGGGGTTTCCCTCAATACAGGAAAAGCACAAGTGTGCCAAGTTCCTCCTCTATCCTTTGGTCAACAGACAAGGTTATCCAGTACTGTTACACGGTGCTGGGACTGCCACTTGGGCCCCAGAAAGGAGGTCACTGACCCCATCTATCTCACCCATGCTACTCGGGTGCTCACACAGATGCAGTCTGTGAGCTTGGTGAGTTTTCAGTAGGAACAACCTGGATATGTTTAACCACCCGCTGGATAAACCTGGGGGTGCAGGCTATGTGGTAGGCCTAGAGCAGTAGGAATTAAAAGGCACAGGATTGAAGTTTGGTGGAAGGCAACAGTGTGCATCAAAAACTTTGGAGAACATCCCGAGAAGGACACGATTAGTACACAACTAGTACAACAAATATGAAAAGCACACAGGATGGTACAAACATGCCTATGATAAGTACGAAAGGTATTTAGGAAAGCTATAATTAAATATGTTCATTAATCAGCAAAGTGAAAGGTACCTACACCAAATGTGATTTGGTCATATTTGGGCAATGATAGCTCATGATCAGTAGTAACATGCGTGAGTTACAGTGGCATGGTCAGCAATATGATTTGTTACAGCAGTGCAGGATTGGAAACACTTCTGTAATGTAAAAACATTTATAGGGTATAAAAGGGTGGAAAAATGCACTCTGCATTTGTGTTTAGCCCTCAGCTCTCCCTGCTGTTGCCCAGTCTGACCACCCAGCTGATACTGCAAGTAAAGGCTACAATAAATTTAAGGCCTTGTTACACCTTATGCTGTGAATCACACAAATGCTGATCCGTGTTAGTGATAGCCTGGCGTTTGGAGCAGTCACACCCTTAGTTTAGAAACCTTCTCTGACTGCCTCCCCTGCACAGCTGTGACTTACCTCTAGAGGCCTGGTGAGCAGGGGCAGGACTAGGAGCTGTAGCTGTGAATTGCCACTAGAGGGCTGGAAAGCCAGGACAGGCTTCTACCCCTGCTCTACAAGCAGGGCTGAGAGAGATCCTAGGATACTGGAGGACTTCAATATGTGCGGCATATCTGTGGGGAGTGGCCACACCTTAATGGAACTGGAACAGGGTAGCGAGGATCAGAGTTAATCCTGACCCGGAGTAGCGTAAATTTAAGTCACGTAACAGATGTTTAAAGCCACTTCAAGTTTTTAATGTGTAGACAATCCAGTGGTTAGGAGCTCTAGAAACTGTCCACAATGACCATGTAGCAAAGCCCTTATACTCACTGAGTTGCTGCTTGGTTACTCAAACTGTGTTGTAGCAGGACCTACCTGGCCCTTGGAAACAACAACAGGGAGCGCTGCCAAAAATAAGCCTCATTTACTCACTGTCTTGCACACCTTGTGAGAGCAGGCCTGAGCTCAGACTCTTCTGAGACAGACAGCTTGAGTATGACACAGGGGTGAATGTTCAGGGCTTAGTTCACAGGAATGTGCTAGGCTTGCCCAGGACCCGACTTAAATATATTCAGCCTGACTGCAGCTTGTAGTGTGATCATTGTGTGCATCTACATGTGTGCTTTAATGTGCATTAACAAGTCACAAAAAGTGCTCTTTAGCTAATGCGCATTAAAACAGGCTCATGCGCATTTTTCTAGTATCTCACAGTAGAGGGCTTTTACAGGTGCTCCAGTGGTGGGGGGTGTGGTGCTGGGGTTGTGGCAGTCTAATTAAAGTGCTGCAGCATCTTGTGTATCAGCGTCCCCATGCTTAAAAATGGCAGTGGGGGCACTTGACCTAAAGCTCGTTTGACAAGCTTTAGTTCAAGAGCCCCTGCCACCATTTTAAAGCATGGAGACATTGATGCAAGATGCAGGAGGCTGCTGGAGCGTGGCAATGCTTCAGCAGACTTAATTAATCAAGTCTGCTCTGATGTCCTGGAATTCCAGCATGTTGGAGCAGCCTTGGTGCTTGTGTATAGGCAGCTGGAGGTACTAGATTTAATGCACATTACCTAAAGTGCATTAATGAATGTTTAGACACACCCACTGAGTCTGTCTCCTTCCCACCAGGGGTTTTCAGAACAGAAGTCATCAGGAAGCCATTCCCCTGATGTAAATAAGAGGAATGCAGACAGGGCATTCGATTCCTCTCTCACTTTCCCAGATTTCCTGGCCTCCTGATATATTTACCTAATCCTCGGGCCTTCACGGGTAGCAGGGGAACCCTGAGAAATGGGATAGCTGAAAAGGTGTTTACTATTCTGGGTGTTAATATTATGTGGGTAGAGTCTAATCTAGGTTAAGCAAGGGAAATTACAGGCCCTCCCTTTTTTGTGTATACTATGCAAGTCTTGTTCAAGGACCAACAGTCAGGATTTTAGATTGTCCCTACTTCAGAGAGTCATTTCAGCTGACCAGAGTCCTGTTGCACAGTTTAAAGTATTACATAGTTATTTATGAAGCACATGTCAATCCTTTTTGTAAAAGAAAAACATAGTGAATGACATGACATGTACTGCTTTTATTCAACAGCTTGTGGTATGTATGCATCATAGAACACTAGTTCCAGTTTGACCACAGTTTAGCTTTACCTAATATTGATTTAAAAGACTTAATGTTTTTCTATTTTTATTTGAATTGCCAAACACATTGCAACAAGCTGAGAGGGAGCAGGAATGGAACTCAAGCAGCTGCACGTGTTGGAGTTTAGGTTTCTTTCCTTAGACTAAGCCTGTAAACTGAACAGACCAAAACTACACAGAGATAGGAAATGAGGAGGAGGGTAGATCACTAATCGAAAAATCTCACTCAGGAACCCAAAACTGAGAATTATTTAATGAAGAAACAGCACTACAATCCGTGATGAGGTGGAACAAGTGCAAGCATGTTTCAGCAGGCGGCAAACTACTGGGATAGGAGAGATGAAACTGCTTGTGTGGATGGATAACAATTTGCAGGTAACCAGTGCTTCTTTAAAATACATTTACTGTCGTAGAATGTACAACTCCTTTCTAATTGACTTACCAGATTAGTGTGGCGTGAAAGCCAACACAAAGCCAACAATGCTAGGAATGCACCCAAAAGAAGGGAGGATCCAGAGGATGAGGGAAGTTCTTTTTATCTGCCTGACAGACCTGTCAAAAGCTGGGGAAAAGGAGACTTCCACTTCCTTGTCCTTGTAAAGTTAGGGCAAATGTTTGCAAGTGAGGGTACTGTCTGACTCAGATTCACTGAATGGATCCCCTGCAGGCTTCAACCCAAACGCTGCGGGCAGCAATTCTAAACTATGAGAATGGGAGTGGTGGTGGTGTGTGGGTGGGAATAAAGGATTTAAAGAAAATAAACCTGGATGAGTCAGATAATTTCTCCTGAGCTGAATCTGGAGAGACATATTCTGAGAGTCAAAGCAATTTACACAGGGCCTGGGAGGAGACCAATACGAGAATTCCACTCATTTTTTTGGATCCAATCAAAAATACAGTTTGGTAACGTATAAAGTTACGAGATACTTTCCATAAATCATTCCCTTCTTCACACACATAAAACTTTCTGAAACACGAACCTTTTAGATGGTTGATTCCCCTGTTTGATGCTTGCCCAAAGGCAATTTTCATTGCGAGCTGTAGCAAGAAATTAAGGTGCCGTGGCATTTAAAGGATTATCAGGTCCTAGCCTCTCTCATAACATATCTGGGTGAGGTAATAAAAGGTAAGGGGAAGCTGCTACTAGCTTGGAGGAAGGATATGTCCTCTCCAGCTTGCTGACATACCTCCTAGTAGTGGGTTGTCAGGTTTTGAACTGTGCTTTAGAAAAAAACCCTAGCTATAAGCAAAGAGGTGAAAAATATCTTAGTTGGTACTTTCCCAGCTAGTGAGTCTGCAGTGATGTACACATATACATACATATATCTTTAGGGTTCAGTCCTGTGAAGTGCTAAGCACCCTCAGTTCCCATGAAAGCCAGTGCAGGACCTAGCTATTGATAGATAGAGCGGGTAAGTGCGCATGTACTGTTAATAGTTAGCACTGCAGATTGTACAAAGAAGTTACTGGCTCCATGAGAGGACTTAGTCCAAATGAATGAATTCCTGAGTTTGACTCAGAAGGCCTGGAGATTATATGGAAAGTAACAGATTAAACCGTATCAGTTTAATGTTAAGGATCCAAAGTTAGTCTTCAGAATATGTTCAACTCAAAGATGCACACACAAACTTATTTCTGATTTGAATGCACTAAAATGGAGTCTTTAAATATATGATCATGTTCTTATATATACTTAGCAGTGCAGAAAGAAGTTCCTTTGCAAAAAACAGTATGAGACAATGCAAGCAGAAATTATAAAGTAATGTATTTACTTAAGGGCTAGAATTAAAGTTGCATGTTCAGCCTTGATTTACAAGTCTCCAGAGAGTCAAATGCTTGACTACACTAGCATTCAATTGCAATAAATATAATACAAGAGCCTGAGGTTTCTCAGTGGAGCAAGAGGTGGAAAACTCCTGGGTTTCATAAAATATGCAGGCACACAACAAAGTCTTTAAGCAGACCATTCCACTGAAGTAGAAAGTGGGGAGAGGAACAAGGTTCAGAGTTAAAATCAAGATGGACATTAGGGGCTGGAAGAGACCTTGCGAGATTGAGTCCAGCTCCCCTGCCAGAGGCAAGAAGTCTGCAGGGATCAAGTGGTCCCAGCAATTTAAGCATCCAAACTCCTTTTGAATGAGTCCAGAGTAGGTGCTTGCACCACCTCTAGGGGGAGTCTGTTCCAGACCTTGGACACTTGGACTGTAAAGAAGTTCTTCCTTACACTGAGTCTGACTTGGCCTTCTAGAAGTCTGTCACCATTAGACCTAGTTATCCCTTGGGGAACCCTGGTGAACAACCGTTCTCCCAGATCCTGATGCACCCCCCTTATATACTTATAGGCAGCCACCAAGTCCCCCCCTGAGCTTCTCTTCTCTTCGCCAGACTGAAGAGTCCCATGTCCCTCAGCCTCTCCTCGTAAGGCTTGCTCTCTTGGCCTTTGATCATACTGGTGGCTCTCCTCTGGACTCTCTCACGCACATTCATATCCCTCCTGAAGTGGGGGGCACAGAACTGGATGCAGTACTCCACCTGCGGCCTCACTAAGGCCGAGTAAAGTGGGAAGATGATGTCCCTGGTTTTGCTTGAGATGCACCAGTGGATACATGCCAGAGTTTGGTTTGCTTTGCCGGCCACAGCATTGCATTGGTGGCTCATGTTCGTCTTGTGGTCAATCAAGATGATAAAGATGTTGTATTGAGAATCTTCTAGTCTTTGTCGGCAAAGTAGAGCCTGCTTCAATATAAAGTGGCAACCAACCTACTTCAAGATGTTCGTTGTGAGTTAATCATTACAGTTAATTCTGAGACACTCTCCTACATGGACTGTTAATTTATAAAAACATAATAGGTATGTTTCCTCACCGTTTCGTTTAAACCCATGCCAAAACAACCATGATTAAGGCTCACCCATTGGCACGCCTGACTTTAAGCCTGGAACAGGGATGAGCACACACTTGGAACTGTTTAGGTAGCACGGTCTTTTGCACAACTGAAATCATGGCATCCTCTGCTCGAAGGGGTTATCACTGTAGGAAGATGCATCTATCCCAAAACTCAGGGAATTTTTACAACATATAAATGATCAGGTCTTAGAATGTTACATGAGACTGGCTCAGGGAGAGATCCGATATGCAAACATTTCTGCTTGTATTTCTGCTTCATGATACAGGAACAAAGAATGAACTACAAGCCAAGGGATTTTAGGATTTTTTTTAAAGCTGTTTCACATTGTATTTCACTTTTTCCTCATCTGCATGTGGCCTGATCAAACTGAAGAAATTAACCCACCCATTTCTATGTCTGTCTGGCGCACATGCTTCATAAGCTACAAAAACAACATTAAGAGGCTGCTCTATATTAGTAGTGAACCCTTCTAATGCAGAAATAAAAGCACTTCCTATAAGCTGGCTATGCCACAGGAAAGCAATGTCAGGAGTTGCAAACCAGTTTATTAGTAGATTTAGGAATTAAGTAGGCTGAATCCCAGGTCAGCGTGCTGCATTGGATTAGACGTGTTCAAATCAGCAGGTCCCAACGATCTCCACCCCAGAGTGCTGAGGGAATTGGCAGAGGTCATTGCAGGACCCCTGGCACAGGTTTACGAGCACTCATGGTGCTCTGGCGAGGTGCAAGATGACTGGAAAAGGGCCAATGTGGTCCCATTTTCAAAAAAGGGAGGAAGGAGGACTGAGGAAACTATAGGCTAGTTAATCTTACCTCATGGTCCTGGGGAAGCTCTTTGAGAAAATTATCCAGGAGCACATCTGCAGGGGACCAGCAGGGGAGATTATGCTTACAGGCAATCAACACGGGTTCATTAGAGGCATGTCCTGTCAGACCAACCTGGTTGTCTTCTATGACCAGGTCACAAAAGCCTTGGACACAGGTGTCAGGGCGGATGTATTCTTTCTGGAATTTAGGAAGGCCTTCGACACTGTCTCCTGCCCCATTCTGATTAAGAAATTAGGTGACTGTGGTGTCGATGCCTACAGTCAGATGGGTAGCAAATTAGCTGGAGGGCTGCATCCAGAGAGTGGTGGTGGATGGGTCATTTTTGACCTGGAGGGACATGGGCAGCGGGGCTCCCCAGGGCTCAGTCCTCGGGCCCGCACTGTTCAGTATCTTCATCGGTGACTTGGATGAGGGGGTGAAAAGCACCTTGTTCAAGTTCGCAGATGACACTAACATGTGGGGAGAAGTGGGCACACTGGAGGAGAGGGACAGACTGCAACTAGATCTGGACAGGTTACAGAGGTGGGTGGATGAGAATAGGATGGGTTTCAATATGGACAAGTGCAAGGTATTGCACCTAGGGAGGAAGAACCAGCACCATACCTACAAGTTGGGGAACTCCCTTCTCGTCAGTGCAGAGGCAGAAAAGGATCTTGGAGTCACTACTGATTCCAAAATGAACATGAGCTGCCAATGTGGGGACGCAGTCAGCAAAGCTAATCACACCTTGTCATG
>NW_017729015.1:1407653-1433689 GCF_001723915.1 Gavialis gangeticus
CCAGTTCTGGGTGCTGCAATTCAGGAGGGATGTGGACAGCATTGAGAGGGTCCAGAGGAGGGCCACTCACATGATCAGGGGGCAACAGGGTAGGCCCTATGAGGAGAAACTACAGGACCTGAACCTGTTCAGCCTACACAAAAGAAGGCTGAGAGGGGATCTGGTGGCCACCTACAAATTTGCCAAGGGGGACCAGCAGGCAACGGGAGAGTCCCTGTTCCCCCAAGCACTACCAGGAGTTACAAGGAATAATGGCCACAAGCTGCCTGAGAGTAGGTTCAGGCTAGACATAAGGAAGCGCTACTTCACAGTCAGGGTGGCTAGGATCTGGAACCAACTTCCTAGGGAAGTGGTGCTCACCCCTACCCTGGGGATCTTCAAAAGGAGGCTAGATAATCACCTAGCCAGGGTCATTTGACCCCAGTAGTCTTTCCTGTCATGGCAGGGGGTTGGACTTGATGATCTGCTCAGGTCCCTTCCGACCCTAGAAACTATGAAACTATGAATTGTGAATGAACAAGTCAGGTGCTCTCAGGTCTATCACGAGCCAGAACTTCACATTCTTTTTGCATTAAAGAACTAATAGGAGTAGAATCTCCTTTCCTTGAAGAAGTTAAATGGTATATGGAGAAGATCCTATCAGCTTGTAAGCCAAGAATGGCCAACCTGGGGCATAAGTGCCACAACTGTCATGGACAATCTCTGTGTGGCATGTGGCAGATCAGGGAGGAGAAAGGCAGATAGTGCAGAGCAGAACAGGAGACTGGGCAGAGAGTACAGGGCAGGAAGCAAAAAGCAAACCAGTATATCGGACAGAGGAAGGGGATCAGAGTGCTAAGTGGGGCTACTTTGTGGCATGCCTGCCGAAAAGGCTGGCCCCCACCGAACAGAATGGGCTGCCAACAATCGCAGAACTGTGGTTTTGAAAACAAGTGGGTAAGGGAGATGGTTTGATTGCACCAAATGGCAGAAACCATTCAAGTTAACCATCATTCTCCTATCAGACGCATTTTCTACTTTGGGCTACCAGAGAGGGAGAAAACACACTCTGTAGGAAGCAGCACAAACAGGGATAAAACCACGGTAGTGGATTTAGGACTTCAATGAATGTTCTGTTGTATCTGACATTTTAGGAAGTCCACAAGGTAGCAGGATCACCTGAAAGAAGTTAGATTCTTGCCTTTCAAAACAAAAAAAAACGGTGTCAGAGGCATCTATTTCTATTCACTGCATACTTGAGTAGGTTGAAACAATCTGAGTACCTGAGAGCCATTTAAGGTTGGAGGGCAACTGATAAACAGACAGGACTTCAAAGTGGATTGAGAAAAGGAAGTTACTTACCAGTTATTGGAGTGCTTTGAGATGTGCTGTCCATGCATACATCCTTACATGTGGATGTGCTCAACCCCTGAGCCTCTCATTGGAGACTTTGTTACACTAGCAGTAACCTGACAGCTGCTACAAGCCCTCCCCTCAGACTCCTTCCTGCATCAAGAGGATAAAGGACAGAATATCAGAGATCCTTCCAGAGACACATTCTGAGGAAGGGGGGAAAGAAAGAGGGTGTGTGGCTTGAATGTGCATATGGACAGCACATCTCAAAGAACTCCTCACTCCAAGACCTCCACACAATCACATGCGAGTGACTTCAAAGCAGTCCCCACACACCTGGGGAAGAAACTTGGGAGTCTTTCAGGAAAAAAATGAGCCAATTACTGCTCTACAGATGGTACGTCACTCCAGGAGACTTCCACAATGGTGTTTAGTGACAATGTGGGCTGAACTCCATGTTGCCTCTCTGAAGATACCTATTATGGAGACCCCATGTAACAAGGATTCAGAGGTAGCATTAGTTCTCAGATAACGTTCAAACCAGGGGGACATACATCAGCCAAAACACAGCAGAGCCTACCACAAACTGGATAGTCTTGGAGAGAAAACAGCTGATCCCCTAGATCTCTTGGCTATGGCCACAGAAAAATGTTAAGATCTTTTAAAAGTTTGGTTTTGAGTAAGTAGTATGCTAGTGGTCTCAGCATGGGAAATGCCACCTTCAGGAACAAGAATAGCATAGAAATTTCCTGACTAAACGGAACTTGAAAACCACCTTTTGGAGGAACGTGACGGAAGTACAGGCGATTAGTTTGTATCGATGGAATGTTGTAGGCGCTGGATACGCTATCACGGCTCGACTCCTAGTGACTTCTTGGCAGAAATGACTGCCGCTGAATCTCCAAACCCGAATCGAATCGGGAGACCCATTAAAAGGTCCATATCAATTCAGAAGCCTCCAAATCGATTCAGAAGGCTTGCAGGAAACAGAAACTGAGAAGAAGGAAGGGTGATCTTTCATATATGGAAATGGCTGAGAGGGGGAAAGACTGCTCTGATGTTAACAATTGTAGCTGGCCAGTGACTCATCTTTCTCTGAGTTCTTTTCCAATCACAGTGCTCCGGGGGAGGGACATAGAAACAACATATCAAGCTGGGTCTGAAGTGATCTGTGCATTTTATGAGCTGTCTCTCTCGGAGCAGCAGCATCTAAAAGGCTCTGGATTGCTATCTAGTTTCTTGCTAGCTAGTCTCTCTTCTTGTAAATTGTATGCAGTCCTTTCCTACTTACCCTTCCCTACAATCCCTATTGTTATTCCTATCCAGTCCTTTCAACTTATTTTTCCCCCAAATTCCTTTTACTTGTTCTTGTTAGTCTGTCTTGATTCTTTCCCTCCACAAAAGAAATCTGTGTTTTCACTGTTCAGGAAAGCACACCTTATATTACAGACACACACACATTTTGCAGCACACCAAACAGCATGCTGGAAAGGCAGGTGCCAGGTCTTCTGGCAGAGGAGGGAGAGGGGGCAGAGGGACAGCTGCAAGTTCCCCCCACCTCAAACATAGGCGCACCCTCTTTCCTGGCAGCAATGAGTCTTCTGCTGCTAGTGGGAACAAGGTTGTGGTAGCAGTGCCTGCACCAGCACCACTAACACCACTAACCAGCAGCAGCATGAATTCTCCACCCCAATTTCAGTTCCCAGTGTGAGCCTTCCAGTGCCAGAGGAGGAGCTGGATCTGGAGGCAGAGAAGCTCAGGGCCATAGTAAAGGAAATTCTAGGGAAGGAGGGGGAATTTGTGTTTGTGCTCCACACCCCTCAAAGTTCCCCTAGAGGCAGGTCTCTTTCTCTAGAAGGCACTTCAGAGGAGGTTGTGGGGGCAGGTGGCTCAGCTTCTCCTGTAGTTGTGCATCTGCTTGGTGAGGAGGGGGATAAGGCAGGATCCCCACCCTCAACCCAGACACAGGGGGGTATAAGCATTGTGTGGGATCATTTTGGAGGTGGCAGATGATCCCAGGTATGCTACCTGCTAGCACTGCGAAAGGCAAATCAGCTGGGGCAAGGATGTGAAACACTTTGCCAGCATGGCGATACTGTTGCATCTTTGTTGAGCATCCAGGGTTCAGGCAGCTTATGGCGCTCATGGCTCCATCCTACCAAATGCCTGCATGCACGACCTTTAGCAGGACAGTGGTGCCCTCCCTGTATGAGGCATGCAGGGAGTACTTGAGGAAGGAGCTGCGGAAGGCAGGTCTGCAGGTAGCCTTGCACTTCACCTTGGACATCTGGAGCAGCTGGGGTGCAGACCATGCCTACCTCTCCCTCGTGGCCACTGGTGCGAACAGTCAGCGTGTCAGTGGGTTCTCCTTCAAGCTGAGGTGATGGATAGGTCCTAAATAGCAAGGGAGATCAGGGTGGCCATGAACCACATGGTGCAGGGGTGGCTTGTTGGACAGGGCTAGCTCATCCGTGGGTTCATGGTCACCAACAATGGGGCCAATATGGTCAAGGTGTGCGTGATGCCAACTTTGTTGGCATCCACTGTGTGGTACACAAGTTCCACCTTGTAGTCAGGGACACACTGGAGAGGGACAGGGCTCTTGGTGTCGGTGCTAGCACCAACAGCCAGATTATTTCAAAATGCAGGAAGGTGGCAGGCTACTTCCACCAAAGCATAAAGGAGGGCCAGATGCTGCGGGACAAACAGAGCTGAGCATCCCACCGCACAAAATCATGCAGGATGTGGAGATTCGATGGAACTCTACATACCTGATGCTGGTAAGGCTGGTGGACCAACAGAAGGCCATCCATGATATGGCCTTGGTCAGGGAGATTGGAATCAGTGGCCCCCTTAACAAAACAGAGTGAGATACCATCTCCCAGATCTTGGTGTTCGTCAAGACGTTCGAGGCCACTGAAAGCCCCAGTGCCGGCGATGCCCTCCTTAGCCAGGTGATCCCCATAGTGAAAGAGCTTAAGAATGAAATAGGGAAGTTCTAGGGGATTAATGTTCCAGGCTGGGGCAAGCCACTTTCACCAGAGTTGCAGGCACTGGTGAAGCAGCTGAAGGAGGACATCAAAAAACAGCTGGATCCACTGCGGTTCAGTAGGGTCCACATGCTGGCGGGCATGTGTGACCCGAGGGTGAAGAGGAGCGTACGCAGCAGCAAAACTCTTGATCACCAGACGAAGATGCTGCTGAACAGAGTCAGGGAGGCAGAAGGGCAGAAGCAGGGGGACGTGGAAGAGGAGGATCCACTTTCCCATTGCAGTACTCTAACCACAAACTAATCTCCTCAACCACTGCCACTGCCAATGTGGGCCAAGGGGATGGCTTCAATGTTAGGGTCCAGAGACACCAGACTCCACCATCAGGCAGATAGTGCGGAGGCCTCGGTGGCTACCTATCTTGCTGAGGATGTGAAGTCACTGCAATGTGGCCCCTTGGCCTACTGGGCAACCCGCATCCAGCTGTGGCAGGATCTGGCCACTGCCCAGGAACACCTGTCCTGTCCACTGACCAGCGTCCCAACCGAGAGGGTGTTCAGCACTGCTGGTGATGTGACACCCCCTGCACCTCCTTGTATCCTGTTCTGGCAGCTGGTGTTCCTGAAGGTGAACCTCCTGCTGCTGGGGTTCCCCAAGCTCCACATGCAGATGGAGTGAGTTCCATCCTTCTCATGCTGCACCTATTTGCTTTTTTATTTGCTTTTAGAAACTTGAGGTGCACTTTCACAGAAACCCCGGCACCACTCGGCCTGGAGCCTGGCAGGCCTCATGCCTGCACAAGGGGCTACCATCCCTGCTGCTTTTAGCCCGCTCTGCCTTAATACACACAAGTAATACGAATTTTGCTTTCAACAGTTTGAGGTACACTTTCACAGAAACCCCTGCACCTATCTCCTTGAAACTTGGCAGGCTTCAGACCCTCAGAAGGGGCTATCGTCCCTTCTGTTTTCATCTGAATCTGCAAAAAAAAAAAAAAAAAATCACAAAGTTATAGGTATTTTAGTGATTCCCCATTATTGTCTACGGCCAAATCTCTGAATCGGCGCCAAATCTCCGAATCCAAATTGGCCGAATTGAATCGGGACAGTGATCTGAATCGAATCACTGTCCCTCCGAATCAGCCGAATTTGAACCTGAATTGAATACATGCTGCTTTGCACACGCCTACTAGTTGTGTACTGGAACCTTCCTGCTGTGAGTCAGAGCATTCCTGCCAGAGGTGGAACAGATGTACTCTACCTGTGAGAGCTATCCAGCATCCAAATGGTTAAATGAAACGAGCACAAGTTTGGGTGAAACATTCCACTGTTGTTATGGAGCAGCAGGTTACAGAGTGGAAGCAGAAGGAGATGGATAAGTATAGATCCTGAAACTGTATTCTTCTGGGCCAAGCTAGTACTTATCAAGATGACCTTAGCACAGTCCTGCACCACCTTCATGATTACCTGTGGCATCAATGTTACTGGGGAAAGATATGCAATAGATGCCTTCTACCCTGGTAACAGGAGAACATAGGAAAGAGTGCTAGAGCAGAGACTGAAGCTGGTCCTGGAACACAAGAGCACTAACATTCTGTTTTGGTCCATCACGAACAAGTCCATTTTCAGAGAACTCTACACAGATTGAGAGAACTAAATCCTTGACCTCTTACTCAAGATGGATTGATATAACCCTGACAGTTTGCTGTCAGAGAGAGGCATGGTCCCCAGTGAGAAAAAAAGACAACTCTCACCTCCTCCTCTTGTGGAGGAGTATCCAGGTATGAAAGAAGAGACCATGAAATAGAAGGCATGAGGAATCCTACTCCCAAAGGAGGAGGGGGAAATGGACCTTGAGTGATATAAATGCTGATTCAGTTCTGGAGGTGGATGTGGTCAGAGGTATAACTAGCAATTTTGGCACCCTGAGTGGAGATGCTGTCAGTAAAAAATCATTTACAATTCAACACATATGCTTGACTATTTTGTGCTTAACACTGGAAGATACTGGGGGGGTCAAACCTGATGATCTGTTTAGGTCCTTTCTGACCCTAAGCACTATGAAACTATACAAAATAAATTATTTATAATAATAGGACTGTTTGTGTATTTCCTCTTAGTGAATCTTTTTTGTTGCGATAAGGAACTCCAGATTTTTTTGGTGATATTAAGCCTATACTTGATGGGGACAAAGATGGCAATTTATTTAATTATTAATTCCCCTTCATCACTTCCCTAACAGGCACATTCAAATCTCTGCCTACTATAACTGTTTCATTACATTGTTTCTTCTTTTCTCCAAAGCATGAAATATGCTCTGAATTGAGAGAAAAGCTGTCACTTGGGTTGAACACAAGGATTATGAGGTAGGGCAGCTAGCTACAATATACAGCAAGATTCAAGAGCCCCACTACACATTCAAATTAAAGCTAGACAGAAATCAGCTACAGAGATGTTACACATTTTCAAGCACTAACTTTGTAGCTGGTTGGCTCTTTTTATAGCGGGACAGTCATTTTTATTGTGTGACAATTACTTTGCACGTGTGGCTGGTTTAAATTTATCGTGCAATTAACCAGTTAGTTGTGTAATATATGTGATGTGTAGCTTGGGCGTAAGTGGAGCTACCTAATTCTTCATCTGGTTGCACATGAACACCTAGGACACTGAAAATGGGAATCCAAGGTTGAAATGCAAAGACCTTTTCTTAAGTGCTTATATTTGAAAACTGCTTATCATGTTTATACCAGTGTATTATTATTGGTCAGAGTACATAAAAAACTGCTTGTAAAAAAGCAAGGGGTGTAGTAGTCAGTGAAGAAGGCTCCCACATTACCTCTTGCAACACATTAACCACAGAGTAAATGTTCTCAAAGGCTCCTTGAGAGCTAATGGAGACTGGGGCTGAGAATTCCCAGCTAGACATGCAGCAGCTGTAATTTATAAAAAAAGTGAGCTGATCTCACAGTGACAAGGACCAGGCTACTCAAACTTTTGATGGCAAAATAACTGACTTCTTCCAAGAGCTGTTGTTGGTACTTTCTGCCTGGAATTAATGCCTCAGGGCTGGCTTTTCACACAGGGGCTGCTGGAGTGTGGGGGTGGCTCCCTGCTTTATAGGTGATACTGCAACCTAGAGCTGGAAATCTCTCCCTCTGCCCCTGTATGTCTGATGCTGTGTTGGGCTATGGGAGGGGGCAGTTCCCTATATACTGTTTGCTTCACGAAAGGCTTCCAGCTCCCCACAGGCAGCCTGCTGCTGGTGTAACAACCAGGGATGGAGGAACAGCTCTTGGCACATGCTCCCTGCTGCACAGACGGCTTCTGGCTCCTCACAGGCAATTTGCTACTGCTGCTGCTGCAATTACCAGGGGTGAAGGGGTAGTGCCTGACACACTGTCTGCTCCATGGGTGGCTACGTCTCATGCTTTTAACTTTTTCTGGGCTCAAAATACTGATAAATGCTGCCCTTGTTAGGGCAGATCCCCAAAGACAGTAGAAACAACCTAGCGAGGGAGTCAGAAGTAAGAGAAGCTTTTCACAGGAAGCATAGTTTTGGAAGCCTGCCGCTTTAGGTGAAGACCCACAATAAAGACAGAACAAAAGAAAGAAGAAAGAATCCTTCAATAAATGGAGGGAAAAAAAGCAAAGATGTGACAGCTGGAACAAAGAAACGCAATGGAAGGTAATCTGCTTCGGAGCACTGGGTAACAAAATAGCAGTGCTGCATGGCACTACCAAAAAGAAAAAGGTGCATATAGGAAGCAATTATTCTGAACCCCTCAAAAGGGCAGAAAGAGCAAACAGTCCAGAGAGAGAGAGAGACTAAGGTTTTTTAGAGGAAAAAAGGTGAATAAAAGGGCAATCAGAAAAGATCCAGAAAGAAAAGTATTGAGGTACAGACAGGTTAAAAATATGCCAAATTTAAGAAGTCTTTGGTATTTTGGATATTGTGCTTTGTTGTTGTGTGTTAGGGTTTGATGTGGGGATTTTGGGGATGCCTTAGGTGAATTCATGGGACTAGACCTGATGACCCAGAAGGCCCCTTCCAGACGCATGTTCCTAAATAAAGACCTCAAGAGCCAGCTAATAAGAAATTGCTCTAAATCAGCTAGGCAGTTTACAGGAGATATGGAGCCTCCTCTCAGTTATCCTTCTGGTTCAGCAATGAAAGGGGAAGAGTTCAGGGGAGGGGAAGGAGTATATTCCATGAGTACTGCTGAATTAAAACCTGTGGTTAGAGGCTTGGGGGCTGAGCACTTCTAAGTGTGAGAATATGTGAACAGACACCTACTCAAAAGGTGAATCTTACCTTCTCTAATGACTTATCTGTGAAGGACCTAAACTTTCAAACTGAATACATTCCATCTTCTGTGAACAGTCCAGAACACTACAGCCAATACACTGCTTCATGGCAGCAGCTGGATCTGAAGATGAAGCAACCACATCCAAAACAACAGAGGCAGCCTTAGGAGTTATTTTAACACCTTTTCTGTTTCCATCATGACCTCAATCAGTTCCTTCTTATAGGCCTCGGAAAGTGAGGAGGAGCTAAAAAAGAATTATTTGATGGGACACAATCAATGCTGTATGGCTGACTCAGAAGCTGATTTTTGATTTATTTTTTCCTTTGGTAAAAGGATTTAGGTCAGGAAGCTCTTACAGTCTCTTTCTTTACAGACTAGAGCTGTGACTAGGAGTCACATGCAGATGGAGAATTAGTCAAGTAAATGCCATAATCTCAAGCTTCGAAGGCAATGAGACTGGAAAGCATATTTTACAAGTAATGTGTTCCTTAAACCTGGCTTGTTTTGCTGAATCCTCCATATATAAGGGTAGAGAGATTCCTAGAAGTGAACTGTTTGGGATTTCAAAGAGACAACTTTCTTGCACTACATTTGGTTAGCTAAAAGAAACCATCCTAATTGGAAAAAAAACCAGGAAAGATGTCTGAGAAACTGTCACCTCAAGTGGGCCTTCCACTGCCCGAGACGAGATTCATACAACCCCAAGAACAGCCATGTGTAGGGTCTCAGGCCCAGTGTGCAGTGGAAATCAGTACTTATGCTAGATGAAATGTTGATGCAATATAAAAACAGTATTAGCACGTAGGGCATAAACATCAGCACAAGGTAGTCAAGCCTTAAAACCTACGAGCAGACCTGATGACAAGAAAACACTAAGTACCTACTAAGTAACAACCTCCCTCAAAGTCAGACTGCAAGCCATAAGTAGGGGTCTACCCAACTTGAGGAGCCAGCCAGCTGAGATCCTGGGGCTGGCTGCCATTTCTGTAGGCTGAGTTCTGCAGATGTCCCACACCTCCGGCTGGCCAAAGTGCGCCAGCAGTCCCACATTGCCAGATGGCCTGAAACAGACAGATCTCAAAGTCTTCTTCCTCCAAAGCTGCCCTCTCACCCTCATGTATATTTAACGTACATTGATGACTTGAAGAAAACATGGGAAGAAATGTTGAGTGAAATTCCACCAGGACTTTAATAACTTCCACCCCTTCAAACTGACTCTTGAATACTCAACACAGTAAATTCATTCCTTGGATACTGAAGTTGCTTATCACCACTATATTGTATCAGAAACCAAGCAACTGCTACAGTTACTTCCAAGTCACCAGCATTCATCCTAAGGATATCATTAGACCCACGGTTTACAGGCAAGCTCTACATTACAACTATATCTGCTTTGATCCTACCGACTGGGATGCACATTTTAGAGATTTAAAACAGGGCTTCTCCTACACTTACAATATAATCCCAAAACCATATCCACTCAGATCAACACAGCCAAATAAAAACCTCACTCTGACCTGCTACAAATACTAATCCTATCCATGATAATGACAACAGAATCCCTCTGGTTGTTGCCCACAGCCCCTAGCTTTAACACCTTGGACATATCATTAATAACTGCCAGCCCCTCTTGGAAAATGATGATCTTCTCAAGGGATTGTAGGGGGACAAGCCTATCATGGCTTATAGACAGCCTCCCAACCTCAAAAAATCTATCCAGTCACCGACTACTTGAAACTCCAATTCTCACCAAGTCACCAGGCCTTGCTATATAGTCCCAGAGCCAGCTGTGCTCCCTCATCAATGCAGACTTCATGATCACTGGACCAAATAAGACAAAATACAAATCTGGGGCTCATTCACCTTCTTCGGTCTCTACCAATGTCATATTTGCCATCACTTGTTTACAGTGCCCTTCTGCAATCTACAGTGACCAGATGGACAATCCCAATCTAAAAGAATGAATTTGGACACCAATTTGAAATCAATTCCAAAAACATGTAAAAGTCCATGGCAAAACACTAACTTCCCTGGATGCTCCATCCCTGACCTCAGAGTAGCTGTCCTTAAACAATACAACTTCAGAAACCAACCTACATGCAGAATTGTGGAATATATCATTCTCTGATTGATTTTGTTAGGCAGAAAGTTAGCCAGGGTGGCACACTGGGTTCAGAGAGGAACACATTTTCACAAGTGACAGCACCTGATGAAATAGGCTCTTGCCTATGAAAGGTTATGCTTCTCTGAATGAATTAGTATTTATGGGCATATATACAGGTGCCCTGGGAGTTGGGGGGGATGCTTTAATTAGGGAAGCTTCAAGAGCCGCTCTAATTGAAGTGCCTAGAGCGTCTCATGTATCAGCGTCTCCACGCCAAAAAATGGCAGCTGTCCAACGCAGATAGCAGAGGTTTACTATAAGCAGACGGTAGCATATATAGTGATGGTAGATGTGCAGATAAACTGCAGATGTTATAATTCATGTTATTTGGTCCAATGATCATATGAACTGTGTTGCTAATGAGGAACAGTTGGCATCTGGGTCTGAAGCAAGGTCTGGTACCTTAGTGAGAATAAGAGTTAGGTAGTCTGTTGCTGAAGATGCCAAACCAAGACAGGGTTGTCTCCCAATGGCTACCATCTCAAGATGGTTGTTATTTTCCAGGAGGAGTTGGAGGTCATTAATGATGATTGGTATTGTAGCAGGTTGGAGGAGGATCTGAGTCTAGATTGTATTGTAACTCACTGAGCCAGATCCTTAAGGTGCGCCTCCTGGTCAGTGGAATTGCCTACAAAAAAAAAATCACATGCCTCTCTAACCAGTTAGTTTCCTGCCCCGCATTTTAGATATGGTTTTTATCATTCACACAGGCTGAGGCAATTATACAACTCGTGGTCACCAGCCAGGGATCTGGCTCATTGGTGCCTACTATGGAGCCTGGACTCTCCAAAGGCTTTATCATGTCAAGGTTAGTAACATGGCTACTACGGAAAGTTCAAATAGTTCTTACCCAGCAAAGAATTCAATATGTTCTTTGAAAAATAAAATATTCTGACCAGATATTCTTCAAGTATGCCAAGACCTGTTTCACTGGTCAGGAAGCACTGAAGTGACACTGTATGCACAGCATTCAGTCACCCCTCAGCCTACAAACCTGCCAACGTGACAAATATAATCAGTGTCTGAACAGCAGAGCTTCTGGGCTTCGGTTGCATATCACACTATCATTGACAATTATTTTCTCAGTTGGCAAATCAAATGAACCTTTTTATTAAAGAAGAGAACTGGAAAAACAAATTCCATCACATGGAAATATGTATTACCACCAAAATTAAAATGCTGGAACTTTGGATCCCCAGAACATGCCGATACTGCCTAGGCTACAAAAGTATTTCTCTTATTTTCTATATTTACCTTCCTGATAGAATGGAAGTTGACAGATTTTGTGTTGGGATAGCTGACTAATTGTTAAAGAACAGTAGAAAGTCAAGGAGATCAGGAATCCTGGGTCCTCTCCCTGAGCTTAGGATGAAAGAGAATTTAGTGGTTAAAGGTGGACTGGGAATGCTGCTTTTCTTGGTGGTGCAGTAGAAAAGACAACTTGATTCAGCTGAAATGCAGGGCATTCTGCAAAATCTAGTACACTGACTTTCAATCAGGGTGACAAGATCTTTTCAAGCATGCCATTCAATATTAGGAGTTAGGCATGTAAATACCTAAACATGATTCATAACCCAGAAGTTTCAAATAGGAATCCATAACATCAAAAGCATTTTAATTTGTTATGGCTTCTGAGTTCTTTGCAACAGAAGTATTGCTCAATTATTTTTCCATAGTCAAAAAACGAGTGAAAGCTAAGAGCTAGCACCAAGGGGTACTCTGAGTTTATCTAGGGGTGCCTTGATCTTAAAAAGGTTGAGAACCACTGATCTAGTGCAATGGAGAGCTGTACACTTGGGTCTTGTTCTTTAAGACCAAGCAGATATTGAACTTATTATTTTAATGGATTTTAGATACCTAAAACCAATGGAGTTTCCATTCATCCTAGGCTGAAAGGTCAGAGGCAAGAACAATTAATTACTGGATTTATAACTTCTGCAGAATACTGAACATATTCTAGGGAAAAAATTCTACCACGGGTTACAACACTTATGATGCTCCCAAGAGTTTAGGCAAGGTCAACAACTCAAAACTAGCAACTAAGGATTCAGAATAAGGGATAAGATGGTCCTCCTAACAAGGTGCATTTTGAAGCCAATGAAAACTTCTGTTAGTTAACTCCAACAACTGATTCAGTAGTGTATTACAGTGAACTAATAGAGAAGAAGACTGACGGATTTCAAAATATATTAAGGGAATTTTATGAAGTATGAGATCCATTCCTGAATTTTGGAGTGCGTAAAATACACATCAGGAAAAGACTAGTGGTACTGTATAGGAAGCTCTTTTTGCTCTACTCGTCGTTGGCTGTATATTTGCTTAGCAAATATGATCTTTCTTAATATAGGGCCTGTCTTCACCACAAAATAATGTTAATTTGAGTTCACTAATTAAAGGAAAAAGCTTAAAAAGGAGAATAGTTTGTAACTGTCCCATGAGTTTATTGGTCAATCTAAAGACTAGGCCCCTGTGTAGGCTGTAACTTGAACTGCTAAATTATATAAAACTACAAATGATCATGTCTTTGCCAAGATATTTCTCCTAGCTGGCAAGCTTGGGTAAAAACATCATTTTTTACGTTGAAGACACAATGCTGTATGGTGCAGATAGCACTACATTCTTATTAAAGGGAGTCATTTTGTAAAAGCCAGTCAAAGGTCTGTCCACAGACAATGAAGCTGTCCGTCCAGCTGGAAAAAGCAAAACTATTTAAAAATAGTTTGAGTTGACAAAAAGACAGCTTGATATCTGTGCTTAGCAGGAACAAACTAAAGCCACCTGAGCAACGAAACTTAGCTTTCCTGAGACTCTGCATATACTGCAAACTGAGCTGGAGCTGAAGAGGGCATAGCTGCAAGTGTTGACTGAAATTTAACACCATTTCAGCAACTCTGGCTATGGCTAAAGTGCATTTGGCACTGGGTCAAAGGCAACTGTGCTGGCCGGCAACGGTTCTTCAGCATAAACAAGGACTTAATTCTCTTGTATTAGAGGACTGCACTCTTGGAATCATAAATTAGCCCACAGTTTTCTCACGGCTGTTGCTTTAGTGACTAAACATCTGTGCAGGCTTACATCCTTATCATTCCTATTACCTGGGGCAGTTTCTGAAGCCACAACATACAGCTTGTGCCTTCAGGCTTTGACTGCTGTAAAAATCTAGAGTTGGTCAAAGATTAAGCGAGCAAAAAACTAGCATGGCTTTAATATCTATTTCCTTGAAGACCTACTGGCAAAAGAAAATTCTACAGTACAGTGTGCAATGCAAGATGAGTCCCATTTGACTCTAAAAATAGCTTTTAAAATCTTTAATCACAACAAATGGCTGTATTCCAGCTACTTATTGAATACAAGGTTTTAAACAATGCAACTTAATGCTCACACCCACTTACAAACTCGGCTGCACACCTGTGGGTAACAGCTATGTAACATTTATAACATACTCACTCCATTACACAAACATTGACTGAGAATGCTTTTAACGCAAGCATCTACAATCCTAAATCTTTTGCCTCAAATTCTAATAGAAGGAAAGGCCTTCAGCTACACCAGGCATCTCATACACGTACTTATAGATGAAATGCTGGAGAGGGCAGCTATGTTTGAAAATGTGAGCGGGTGCACCCTTTCAAGCATTCATGTGACTGGCAGTGTGGGATGTGATAATTCTTCTGGAGCTAAGAGATTAGGCATGTTGCTTTGTATAGTTAGTTATATCAATGCTGGGTTCTTTGAAGTAAATCCTGGTAAAACTGCTTCTGCACCAATCCATGCTGATTATCAGGGATGATAGGTTCCCTCCAGCACTTATGACCTGCAGAACACATTGCAGCAAGTAGTCATGGTATGGCCAGACACCTTGCTTGCCAGATGTACTAAAAATGACTGGATAGTTTTATGACCATTAATATCACAATGGAAGCTAAAACAGCTTACGATGATCGTGGTAGGGGTCAGAAAGGATTCTTTCTACCCCACATAGCTCTGTGTGACTGGCTTGGGGTTCAACACTTCCTTAACATTTCTCTGAAGAATTAGGCAGTGACTCCTGCTGGAAACAGGAAACCTGTTTCCAGAACCCATGGTTTGATTTGGTTTGAGAAATCCAATTATGCTATATGGGTTAAAAGTAACTCTAAAAAGCCAGCTTTGGGAAGAGATGCTGTGCTCACCTTCCAAAGGGTGACGGTCATTCTTTGGTAACTTGGGGGAGAGAGGAGCACTGTATGGAGGGGAATCTTGGGAGTATCGCTTTGTACCCCGGCCTGGTCCCTGCAGAGTGCCGTCTAACGAACTGCTTCTGTCTAGGAAGAGAGAACAAGCCCTACTTAGGAATGGAAACTTTCTGGGAAATTCAGTCCTACCTGAGTCAGCAGTAACCCACAACCAACCCCCATGCACCAGCCTGGTAAACTTAACGCTATCTGCATCTTTCATTTCTTAGCATTTATTTTTTCACTTTGCAATTTTCACTAGAGATAAGGGATAGAACCAACCTAAGAGTTTTTTAGGTCATTCTATGGTCATGCTTTATTCCAGCATCACCTTTGATTAACCATATCCTAATTATGACCTCTGTTTACCGCAAACAATTCCTGTTTCTGCAGTCTATATATTTTTCATATAACTGAAAGTTTTCAATAATTAGCAAATTCTCAGTCCCTTACTCATCATTCAGGCAAATTGTTTTTAGAGTTTTTACTTCCTTCAGCTTCCCAAACATCACTGCTGATCTCCAAATTCCTCTGCTAGGCCTGCACCTTTTGAATGCTGAGGTACCTAGTACTGCACGTAGAAGCCACGCATCACTAGTGCCATAATCAGACCATCCTAAAAGATCTCTTCACAGATGGCTTCAAATTAGACCTGCTTTTTCAACACACTCTATATGGTAAATTTACGTACACCTTACTGCCCACAATAATCATCTCCCAATTTCTTGCAAGGATGATGCTTCCGAGTATTTCCTAAGTAGAAAATCATAGCGATACTAACAAACCAAAGAACTGGGTTAGAGACCACAGGGTGAAATTGAACAAATATAAATGTAAGGTACTATACACAGGAAAGAAAAATACAGAATGGGAGAAACCTGGCCCAGCAGTAGCACATGAAGGAAATGGGAGCATAAATTCAATGCGAGTCAGCAGATGCTGTCACATAAATGGTAAATCCAATGCTGGGCTACAGTAATAGAGTCATTGTAAACAGGACCCAGGACAGACTGCTAGGGAGTCCTGCTTGATATCTCCTCCTCATTAGACACTGTAAGATTGATATGAGAGGTGATAGTATCACTTTAGTTAGTGCTGGTTGGGCCTCAGTTCCAGGGCTATGTCTAGCTTTAGGCTCACAGGATAATAGGAAAATAGGGCTGAAAGGGACCTAGTTAGGTCATCAAGTCCAGCCGAGAGATTGGTGGACCAAAACCAAGGCAGCATCATTACTAAGCCATCTCAGTCAAGTATCTAATCTACTCTTAAAAATGTCCAGGGATGGAGATTCCACGCCTTCTCCAGGTGGCCTGTTCCAATGCTTGACCACTTTCATAATCCAACCTAAATTTCCCCTGCTGAATCTTGAGGCCGTTACCCCTAGTCCTATCCCCTATGACAGCAACAGAAAAAAGTCTACTTCCCCCTTCTCTGTAATCACCCTTCAGACATTTGAAGACTGTTATCTTCTTCAAACTAAATAACCCTAGTTCTTCCAGCTTTTCCGCATGTCATTTTCCCAGGCCTCTAGTCATTTTTGTTGCTCTCTGTTGGACTCTTTCTAATATGCCCACATCTTTCTCAAAATGTGTGGCCCAAAACTGGACATAGTACCTCAGTACTCACCAGTGCCAAACAGAATGAAAGAATTGCTTCTCCTGATTTGCAAGTGACATTCTTATTAATAAAACCCAGTGTGCTGTTGGCTTTTTTTGCAACAATCATGCTACACTGTTGGTTCATATTCAGTTAATGATCTACTGACTACTACAGGCCCTTCTCTGCAATACTGCAGCCTAGCCAATCATTCCCCGGCCTGTATTTGTGCATGCAATTATTTCATCCTAAGTGCAGGATTCTGCACTTATCCTTATTGAATCTCATCTGGTTGTTTACAAAATATTTCTCAAATTTGTCCAGGTCTTTCTGGATCCTATTCCTAACCTCCAGAGCATCTACAACTCCAACTGGCTTGCTGTCATCCACAAATTTACTAAGCACAAACTCAATTCCATCATTCAAAACATTAGTAAGGATTTTAAACAATGCTGGACCCAGGACAGGCCCCTGTGAATCCCAGATTCATACCTCCTTTCAAAAAGACATTAAGCCATTGAGCATGATAATCCAACCAGTTTGGTATCCCCTTGACAGCTCTTTTATTTAGTCTGTATTTTCTTAGCTTATTAATAAGGATGCTGTGGGAGATGAAGGCAAAATCCTTGTTAAAAATCAAGGTATCATATTTACTACTCTCCCCGCATTCACGGAACCTGTCACCTTGTCACAGAAGGAAATCAAGTTAGTCAGGTATGACTTGCTCTGGGTGAATCCATACTGGCTGTTCCTGATCATCTTGCTCTCCTCCAGATGCTTCAAAACAGATCGCTTGATCTGGTCTAGGATCTTTTCAGGTATCAAGGTCAGACCAACTGGTCTGTAATTTCCTGGATTCTCCTTCTTTCCTTTCTTAAAGATGGGTACTATATTTACCGTTATCTACTCACCCAGGGCTGCACTTTGTCTCCATCAGTTCTCAAAGGTGATAGCCAATTACTCCAGCTAACTCCTTCAGTATCCGGTCCAGCCCCATGGCCTTGAAAGCATCTAGCCTTTGTAAGTAATACCTACCTCCCACTACTCTAGGCTGTTTTTTTCCTTCCCTATCTTTGCTGCCAACTGCATATGGCAGCTGAATTTACTTGTAAAGACTGAAGTAAAGGAAGAGTTAAGTATTTCAGCTTTCTCTGCATCATCCATAACTAGATTGCCTTTTGCATGCAATAAGGACCAATACTTCCTTTGGTCTTCCTCTTATTTCTCACCTCCTTGCAGCATCCCTTTTATGTCCCTTGCCAGTTCCACCTCAAATATATCTTGCCTTTCCTGATTTTCTCCCTGCATACCCATGTGGTATTCTTAAATTATTGCCTAGTAATATAACCAAGTTTCCACCTTTTGTAAGATTTCTTTTTGAGTTAAAGAGATTGGCAATATAACTGTTTACTCAGGCTAGTCTCCTGTTGCATTTCCCATTCTTTTATCACATCAGGCTAGTTTCATAGAAAAATCACAGAATCACAGAATTATAGAAAAACAGGGTTGGAAAGGACCTCAAGAGGTCATCTAGCTCGAAGCAGGACCAACTAGATCATCCCAGCCAAGGCTTTGTTTAGCTTAGGGTCTTAAAAACCTTCAAGGATGGAGATTCTACAACCTCTCTGGGTAAACTGTTCCAGTACTTTACCACCCTCCTCAGGAGAGAGTTTTTTCTAATATCTAATTTAGACATCCCTTGCTGCAACTTGAGACTATTGCTCCTTGTTCTGCAATCTGCAACCACTGAGAACAGTCCAGCTCCATCCTCTTTTGAACCCCCCTTCAGGTCGTTGAAGACTGCTAATAAATCCCGCTTCAGTCTTCTCTTCTCCGGACTAAATAAGCCCAGTTCCCTCAGCCTCTCCTCACAAGTCCTGTGTCCCAGCCCCCTAACCATTTTCATTTCCCTCCACTGGACTCTCCAATTTGTCCAAATCCTGTCTATAGCGGGGGGCTCAAAACTGGACACAGTACTCCAGATGTGGCCTCACCAGCTTTGAACAGAAGAGCATAACCACTTCCCTCGACCTTCTGGCAATGCTCCTACCAATGCAGTCCAGTATGCCGTTAGCCTTCTTCACAACAAGGGCACACTGTTGGCTCATATTCAGGTTATTGTCCACTGTAACCCCCAGGTCCCTTTCTGCAGAGCAGCCACTTAGCCAGTTGGTCCCTAGCCAGTACTAGTGAATGGGACTATTCTGTCCCAAGCGCATTTCTCCTTAACAAACCTCATGAGATTTCTTTTGGCCCAACCCATCCTCCAATTCATCTAGGTCTCTCTGAATCCTAGCCCTACCCTCCAGCGTATCTGCTACTCCCCACAGCTTGGTGTCATCTGCAAACTTGCTGAAGGTGTACTCTATCCCATCTTCTAGGTCACTGATAAAGATATTGAAAAAACTGGCCCCAGGACTGACCCCTGGAGCACTCCACTTGGTCCTAGCTGCCAGCTAGATATCAAGCCACTGATTACAACTCTTTAAGCCTGATGATCCAACTAGTTTTCTATCCACCTTATAGTCCATTCATCCAACCTGTACTTCCTTAGCTCAACTGTGATAATGTTGTGAGAAAATGCATCAGAAGCATTGCTAAAGTCAAGGTATAAAGTCAAGTTTGCAGCTGTGTCCTTAATATGGCCAACTTCAAGTACTGTCTCCTTCAAATACTGCCTCATTAAAATACAATGAGCTCTCTAGGACTCCTTTCCCCCTAAGACTTGCTACCGAAGGGTTACTGCCAACTCTTTCCCTGAGTCTGTTAAAGTTTTTTTCTGAAGTTCAGTGTCTTTATTTTGCTGCTCTCCCTCCCTCCTTCCCATATGAAATTAAACTCTATCATCATTTTGTGATCACCATCACCAAAATTGCCTTCCATCTTCACACCCTGGCTTGCATCTACCGATGTATCTTAAACAAGACCCAAGATGTCAATCTCTTGGTTTACTTGGCCTTGGTGAGGCCGCAGCTGGAGTACTGCATGCAATTCTGATCTCCACACTTTAAAAAGGACATGGGGAAGCTCAAGAGAGTCCAGAGGAGAGCCATGCACATGATCAGAGGTCAAGAGAGCAGGCCACATGAAGAGAGGCTGAGTGACACAGGACTCTTAGCTTGGCTAAGCGTAAGCTCAGGGGGACTTGGCGGAAGCCTGTAAGTACATCAGGGGTGTTCATCAGGACCTGGGAGAACATCTGTTCACCAGGGCTCTCCCAGGGAGAAAACAGTCCAATGGTCACAAACTGCTGGAAGATCATTTTAGACTGGAAATAAGGAAGAACTTCTTTACCATCCAAGTATTTAGAGTCTGGAATAGACTGCCCCCAGAAGTGGTGCAAGCACCTACTCTGGACACATTCAAGATGCACTTGGGCGATTATCTTGCTGGGGTCCTCTGACCCCAGCTGACTTCTTGCCCTTGGGTCTGTTCCAACCCTAATGTCTATGAAATCTATGAAATCTATTCTATAGCCAATTTCTCTCTGTTTCTGAGCAGCAAGTAAAGAAGTTTTGGGCACCATACTTTAAAAAGAATGTAAACAACTTGGCTGTCCAGACGCAGTACAGGGGAAAGCAAGCTGTACAGGGGAAGGTTGAAAGAAGTAGTACGTAGAAAAGGAGATAAAGGGTGAGGATATCAGTTTTCAAATATCATAAAAGCTGTTGTAAAGAAGTTGAAGGAACTGCAGTAAAGGCAATTTAAATTAAGTCTCAAAAAAATTCCAACCGTACAAACAATCAGAAAATAGAACGACCAGCTTAGAAAAGTTGTAAAATCTTCTTCAATGGACGAAAGACTTGCACGAAAAGACTAGATAGTTATCTAACTTGGATGATTACAGAAAAAAAATCCTACATCTGTGCAGGGAGTTGAATTAGATTAGTCTTGCAGTCCCTTCCAACCCTGTGACTCTCTGACCAGGATACCAATGTATCTCAGTGTACTGTTTCGTCTTCTCTGGTGTTCAATTTAATATGTTAATTTCAGTTACATGCCATTTACTTAAACATTTAATAAAGACCACCAGATCTCACACCAATGACTATGCTCCCCTTTAGATGTTGGAACAGGATACATCCTAAGAGTGGCCATGACACCCCCTGATGGCTGCCTTAATCCTGCCTTGCTCACAGTTCAGCCCCTCAGGGTCTCACCCTGCTGCCTCATCTGCCATTCCTCAACATTAAAAATAAGGAGGGGAGCTTTGGCTCCTCTCTAAATACTTGCTTCTTCTCTTGGCCTCACCTTAACCTGTCTAGTTTGGGTTCTGGCCTTGCCACCCACAATCGCTCAGTCTTGGGGCTTTAACCCCACTGGCCCTAATCACCTCAAAGGTTAAATTTGTGGCCTCTGTCCTCCCCTATAGCCATGTTCATGCCTCACGGATGTTATTTTATCCAGTTTGGTCTTCCTGTACAGGTCTCAGCTCTCTTGACTTTAGCTCCCCTTTATCCTGGCTGCAGGCTTCCAGCCCTGGACCACTTGCTTGGGCTTCCGCCCTTGCCTTTGCTTCACTCTCCAGGCCCCAGGCCCTGTCTCACATGGCCCCAGCCCCCTGGCAACCCTGGCCCAGGCAAGGCCACTCACAGTGCAGTCTGACAATCAGACAGTTTTTAGAAAGTGAACTTGGCTTCACTTTGGTTGAGCAAACTAGTCAGCCACTTTGGAGAGTTGGGGCACAGAGACAAGATGGCCAATCAACAACAAGCTTTTTCAGATATACAAAGGGTGAGCCAGAGTCTTATTTTCTTTCTTCAGTGATGGGAATCTGCAGACACAAAGTCAATCTGTGCAGCTCGCCCTGTGGTAGCTCTCATTTGGCAGTTACCCCTCCTGAGTTGTTACTATTTAGTCCTTGGTGGAATATGATTTGTTTTCTTGAGGGTTCACCACTTCAGCCTAAGGGATACTTTACCACCTTGGAACTGTTGCACGTAGTGATATAAACCAGCTTGCCTTGAGTGCCTCACTTAAGCACAATGGGACAACAAGCCATGCAAAAAGAAACATGATTTACTTGCGAGTAGTACTCCTGAAGCAGAGTTCCAGGCCCTAGATGCAGGCTGAGCTTCCAAAGCTGGCACCAGAGGTTAGGTGTGCTTTCTACAGGGACAAGAGTCATAGCCATACTGGACATTTAGTTAAACCTTCAGTCTACATACTGAATGATATCACTTTTCTCTAGGCAAAGTGTCTAATCCCTAATTGGATACATTTCCTAGATCAAATTACATGTTTTATACTAGCAACAAGGGAGAGAAAGGGAGGGAATAAGGTACATAGAAAAAAGAAAAGACAGACAGAGAGACACTAAGAATGAATGAACCTGACAGTCCGAAAACAAAGAATCTTCAATCCTAAGTAAGGACATCCCATATAGCATGTGAGTGGTGTCAGCTGATGTGCAACAAACCCCACAGACAGGGCTCTGCAATTTGCACCACTGTTGCCTCTGAGCTGAAGGGTAAAACTTGCGTTAGGACACAGTGAATTAATAGGACCCCTGAATGCCTCCCCAGCCCCAACTCCTACCTGGTAAATACCTGTCGTGGTCGTACTCATGGGAGTGCTGCATGTGGTTATTCTGAGTGAAAGGCTGGTTTCCAAAGAGGTTGTCGCTCCGCAGGTTGTGGCAAAGTTTCTCAAGGAAGCGGAGGACGTAGGTGATGCTATTTACTGCTGGCAGGTTCAGAGTGTGCTGTTCCCGATCAAACACGGCTGGAGACAAACAAACACAGCTAAGCTTGTAAGCTCCCCCTTCCTCTGCCATACACACGCGCGCACACACACACATACACAGAAAGGCAGGAGGCCACACCTGGGGTTGCACAGCTAGTTCCGTATCTTGGCATCACTGGGTTAGACTAAAGCAAACAAAAGCCACTGCTTTCTCCTGGCAAATACTAGGGAGTTCTCTTCCCTTGGACAGGCCAGAACCAGTTTGCTACACCCAGCACTGAGTGTGAATTTGCTGTACGTGGAAAGCTTAAAGGTGAACTGCAAGAGAAGCAAAGTACAATTTGTGCCCCTTGCACCTGGAATAAACGTGGTCTTGAAATACCAAAGGAGAAAAGAAGGGGGAGGGGGGAGCAGCTTCAAGAATTTTCTTCTGTTTTTTTTGTATTTGAAATACTAAAATTCCTGCTGCTCTAACTCTCACCATTTCCTCCTGCTTCTGGAGGACTGACAATCTTTGGAAGGTCAGAAGCAAAACAATGTAGCTGAAGGGTGGAACATGAACTGCAGCTCTCCTATTTTAAGACAAGACAGAACACTGCTTTCCCCTCCAGCTGAGGTGGGGGGGCTGCCAAGAGGAAAACTCTGAGCTGAGTCACCCACTGAGTGTTGTCATTTCAGCTATCCAAACACCACACAAGAAAGAATAAACGGAAGTCTTTGGTTTAACTGGAACTCTCTGTGCACTCTCTAACCCTTGCCTCTCCATTCAAGAGCAGTGTAGTGATTTTCCAAGAGAAAAGGTGTAAAGGTAGGGGTGAAGACAAGCGTTGCTGGTAGCATGGAGGTGAGGAGACAGAGGCAAAAAAATGCTAAGCTAGTAAAAAGCCCACATCAGATATGGTAGAGAAGGGGAATCAGTGAAAGGAGTTGATTAGTCAGAGATTTACACAGCTCCTGGACTTGAGACACGGTGAAGCTGCACTTGTAAAGGGAAGAGAGAAGAATTTACACTTAGCAGCATATTGTGTTAGACCTGTGGAAATCTCCCTGCTTTGCCTCACCAGGACTCATGTTGACATTTTCAAGCACTGAGAGAGTTAGCTAGCTATGTTAGTCTCAAGTGAGGCCAAAGGCAGGATTGATTTGTACCTTATACGCTAACTAAATCAGAGATGCATATCATAAGCTTTTGTGAGCCCAAGCTCACTTCATCAGCATCTGGAGCAGAACACAGCTAACATGTTTGAATGCCAGGAATCAGTCTGGGGCTGAATATTTCTTCTGTCCGCTTACAGACAGAAGAAGCAGGTGGCATCATACAAAAGGAGCTACAACAGAAAGAAGGCTAAAGGATGACTTTGCAAGAACCAAGAATTGGATTATATTCTCAGGTCTGCCACTAAGTAGTTGTGTAGCTTTCAATAAACAGCTGTAAATCTGTGTTTCAGTTTCCCCATCTGTAAAATGGGGAAACAAAAATAACATTTACTGCACAGGGATACTAAGTGACCACATAGTACTGTCTGAAAAGGACATGTGGTGGCTGGTGGGTAGGTCTATGGAAGTACATGCACAAACATGCTACGTACTCTACCTTTGACTGAAGGAAGGATTCTTACCTATTTAGATATTATACAGTATCACTGATCAGGGTGAAAG
Organism: Gavialis gangeticus; assembly: GCF_001723915.1. NCBI lineage: Eukaryota > Metazoa > Chordata > Crocodylia > Gavialidae > Gavialis > Gavialis gangeticus. Next base: position 1,431,600 of record NW_017729015.1, read on the forward strand.
CCCTCCACTCTTACACAGAGGTCCCTCCAACTGGAACCATGAGGAAGCTGTGCTTCAAAAGGAAAGGGTTCCCACTGAGAGACTTTCCTAATAAGGATAGCTCTGAAAGCAAGGAAGGGGAGCAAAGTCTTGGTTCTTACCTGAAATTACTTCTCCCCCATGGCCTTGCTTCAGAAAAGAGAAGACAGTTTTCTGATGATAAGCACAGTCAATGCAGGCCTGTACTGCCTGCTGCAGAACAACAGAAGCCCGAGCTGGTCCAAAATGGTCAGGCAGCTGTTGAACTTTCTTCTTGTCCAGGTGAGGCCCCGTGCTGCCATTCTTGTTCAAGTAAATGCAAACTACAAAAGCAAGCAAAATGCTGGCCATTAACTGGTGAGAGATGCCACTCAGAAGAGCAAAAAACATCCTCAAAAGCAGATATGCTATTTTTTCAATCCTCAGCATCCTGCCAGACCTAGATCTTCGTACTATTAAAGTTCTCACAGAGGGGGTGAACCAAACCAATGCAACAGGCTGCAGACTAACACCTATAACAGCATCAGTTATAGCTAAAGGAAGCTCACCCTTCAAATACACAATGCTGATTCCTGTCTCTCTTGCGATGATCTTCCAAGCCATGCTAGTGTTTCATTCATAACCTTGGTGCACAGGTTCCAACAATGCAGGATGTGGCAGGGGTTTGCACAGTGACATGCTGGTAATTGGGTGAGTGGCTGGTGCTAAGGGAGTTTAATACACATCTCCCACTGAATCTCCAAGGGAGTTAGAACCCAGGTCCCTCAGTTTTCTGAATACCTGGCCAAATGTGCTGTGGAGGGAGGGGAAGTTACCCATCCCCTATCCTGTACTTGAACGAATCCAAAACCCTGAATTTGCTTCCGACTCCCTTTTCTGGATTTAGTTTAGTCACAAGTCAAAGCTGTGTTATAAGCATTGTTTTGACTGTCCCTAAGTTACTTTGACCTTTCTCCTTTTTGCCCAGTTACCTTTAGTTACCCTGCTTTGCACAGTGCAACATAGTGAGCTAGCTCTGGAGGAAGGAATTCTATTATTCTTTATGTGCCTAAGTGACAGTTACCCAGCTTTCAACATTTCTGCAGTTTGTAATTCTATTCCATGTGCAATGAGGACATGTAAACAGACACAGGGCTACTGAGCATGTTCAGTCAGCTGCATACTACTGTATGTGTGAACACAGTGTAACATGGGGCTCGGGCACTGCTTACCGGCTGTGGCTGATGCCCTTGGAGCAGAGAACAGGAAAGATACAGCCACCAGGTCCCAAAGCCCTGGAAGCTGGGAGCCCCATCCAGTGGAGGGAAATGGGGGGCTGCGGGTTGGGAGTTAGGGGCCCTGGGGGGGCCACGGGGGCTGTGAATCAGGAATGATGGGCACCAGCAGACTGGTAGGGTGGGGCGGTCCTATGGGTTGGGACTGAGGGGCACCAGTAGGGCTGGGGGGCTGTGGGTTGGGAGTAAGGGGCACCAGCATGGGCAGGCCACCGACGTATCAGGGCTGCTCAGCACCACAAAGCAGCGGAGGGGGACAACCACAGCTGCACCCCATATCTTGGCGAGTGAAGGGGCCAAGGGGGAGCTCTAATTTTTTTTTTTGATAAAAAACCAAAATCAAACACCAAAATATATAATTATTTAGAATTTATTTTCTTGTAATGACTGAGGCACTGTGTTCAACTGATACGTGCATACATATGTACACACACACACACACACACACACACTCTCTCTCTCTCTCTCTCTCTCTCTCTCTCTCTCATTAGTGGCGGAAAACCAGATTTTGGGTTTTTATATCAGAGAATTTGCAATTTTTAAACAGAGAAACCCTGGATCCCTGATAATAACTGACCTGTGTCTAGTTAGAACCCTGTGCTGGGAAGTCAGAGAGAGCAAGGTTCAAACCCCCTCTGGGTGAAGGGGACCTAGAAACCATTAAGACAGCCTGGAAGCTGTTTAAAAATATTCATATCATATTAGAGTCCCAGGAAAACTGAAAAGGGTATCAAATGGTCCAATAAAATCCCTGCATGGTTTAACTGAAGAGTTAAGGAAGCTACCCAAGACAAAAAG
>NW_017729015.1:1438689-1451900 GCF_001723915.1 Gavialis gangeticus
CTCTCTCTCTCTCTCTCTCTCTCTCTCTCTCATTAGTGGCGGAAAACCAGATTTTGGGTTTTTATATCAGAGAATTTGCAATTTTTAAACAGAGAAACCCTGGATCCCTGATAATAACTGACCTGTGTCTAGTTAGAACCCTGTGCTGGGAAGTCAGAGAGAGCAAGGTTCAAACCCCCTCTGGGTGAAGGGGACCTAGAAACCATTAAGACAGCCTGGAAGCTGTTTAAAAATATTCATATCATATTAGAGTCCCAGGAAAACTGAAAAGGGTATCAAATGGTCCAATAAAATCCCTGCATGGTTTAACTGAAGAGTTAAGGAAGCTACCCAAGACAAAAAGGCATCATTCAAAAACATAAAAGGGATGCCCAAATGAGGAAAAGAAGAAAGCACAAAAACTCTGGGAGGTCAAATATGAATGTGAAATAATGCAGATAAAAAAGAATTTGGAGCATTTTGCAAAAGATACTCAAGTTAATAATAAAAACTAAAATATAAGATTTGAAGCAGGAAACCAGCAAGAGAATCACTGGGACCATTAAATGACCATGGTGAAAAAGGTGCACTCAAGAGTGATAAGGCCATAGCAGGGAAGCTAAATGAAACTTTTTCCCTTGGTTTTTACTGAAGAAGATATTGAAAGAATTCCCAGATCAGATCAGATCTTTCTAGCAGGTAGATCTGAAGAGTTGGATCACACTGAAGTGACAATAGAACAGGGGTTGGAAACATTTTTGGGCCAAGTGCCCAACAACCCTGCAACCTGGACTTTGAAGATGTTGGCATGCCAGGGGCAGACATCAGGAAGCCGTGAAGGAGCCAATCCTTGCTGTGGCAGTGCAGCCTGTTATGTACCCTGAGGCAGACCCTGGTGCAGCTGCTTGCAGGCTCGTGGCTACTTGTTGTGAGCAGCCCAGCTCTGGGCAGGTCCCTGCACCCACCATTGAGTCCAAGCTGCTTGCAACAGGGTTTGCCACCTACTGTGACCAGCCTGGGCACTGGACAGGCCCCTGCTGCCCACCACAGAGCTCAGGCTGCTCGCAGCAGGCAGATGCAAGTGGCTGCACTGGGGTTCAGGGCCTTGGCCCAGCTCTGTGGCAGTGGCTGCACGTGCACCTTGGAGTGCATGGTGAAGAAGGGACCTGGGGCAGCCACCATGGAGCTCCAACTGCTCAGAGCAGGTGGTGAGCAGCCTACAAACAGCTGCACTGGGGTCCAGAGCCCTGACCCAGCTCTGTGGCAGTGGTGGATAAACACATGCTTTGGGATGCATGGCAGGGAAGGGGTCTGGTACAGCACAACCCTGGCACAGGCCCCTTCTCTGCCATGCACCCTGAGGTGTGAATGCAGCTGCCACCACCAGGGACCCAGGCTGGAGCTCTGGATCCCAGTGCACTGGCTGCAGCATCCCAGCTGCCAGTCACATCCAGCCAAGGCTCTGGGTAGCTGCTGCCTGCCATAGGGCTGGGGCTGCTCACAGCAGGGCTTGCAGCCTCCCTGCCGCATGCTGCAAGCAGCCCAGGCTCCACGGCCGGTGGTAGCTGCCCAGAGCCTGGGCTGGCTGTGACATAATGAGCAAAATGGCCTCATGTGTCATGCTCTGGTACGCATGCCAGGGGGGTTGTCAACCCCACTGGAGTGTCACCATTGGAGCCTCCACATGCTCCCCTCCCCACACAGGTGGAGGCTCCAATGGCAATACCAGAGGAGGAGGAAGGTAAGCAGCATGCTGCCAACCCCAAGAGGAGGTGCAAGGTGGTGGTAGGGGACTCCCTCCTGTGGGGCACTGAGGGAGGTCTGCTGCTCTCTGTGGCCCGCATTGAAGATGTTGCGGCAAGGATCCCCAGGCTAGTCCAGCCCTGCAATTACTACCCCATGCTCCTCATCCATGTGGGAGCAAATGACACGGCCAGAAGTAATCCAGACTGGATCATGAGTGACTAGAGGGCTCTGGGGGCTGGGCTCAAGAGGTCAGAGACCCAGGTAGTCATTTCTTCTGTACTCCCAGTTGCAGGCCATGGTCCGAGGAGGGAAGGCTGCGTCGAGGAAGTCAACCGACGACTCTGACAGTGGTGTCACCAAGAAGGCTTCGGCTTCCTCAGGGACAGAGGACTTCTGGGAAGGGACGGTATCCACCTCACACAGAGAGGTAAGCCCCTGTTCTCAGCCAGGATAGCCGATCTTCTAGATAGGGCTTTAAACTAAGTTTGCTCGGGGATGGGGTAACACTGACTGGAGCTTGCCTGGGGACCAACATGCAAGAAAGCACTGTAGACAGGGACACTAGGAAAACCACTCCTGAGAGAAGTGAGGGAACCACCCTCCCTCAGCATGACAGGAAGCCGAGAGTCTCAACAGGAGGAGTCGGACTCGGGTGCCTGTACACCAATACCAGGAGCACAGGGAACAAGCAGGAGGAGCTAGCCCTCCTGCTCTCTGGTGGGCAGCATGACTTCGTAGGGATTACAGACAGCTGGTGGGACTCCTCACATGATTGGAGTATAGCCATGGAGGGCTACATCTTGCATAGAAGGGACTGGGTTGGGAAGAAAGGTAGAGGTGTAGCTTTCTGTGTGAAGGAGAAATACAGCTCCCTGGAGGCTGACATCAGCTCCAAAAAAGAGTGGCTTGAAACCCTCTAGGTCAAGCTGCCAGAGGGGAAAAGTGGAGAGAGAGATCTAACTGTAGGCATATACTACAGGCCACCAAATCAAGGGGAGCAACTCGATCTGGAGTTTGCCCGAGAACTGACAGAGGCTGTGCGTGCACGAGATATTGTCATCACAGGCGACTTCAATTATCCGGATATCTCCTAGGAGGAACCCTCGGCCAAGTTGGACTGGTCGCGTTCCTTCCTGACCTGCATTGAAGAGCTCTTCAAGGCTCAAGGGGTGCACGGACTAGCCAGAAGAAATGCTCTCCTAGACTTGGTTCTGGCCAAAGGAGACAACTTGGTGACTGACTTAAAAATAGAGGGTAGCCTGGGCGACAGTGACAATGAAACCACCAGGTTCACTGTCCATCACAAGGCAGACAAATCAACAAAAAGGGTTGAAGTCTTGAACTTCAAAAATGCAAATTTCAACAAGCTCAGGTCACCAGTAGAGCAAATGCTGAGGGACCAGGGACCAAAGACAAAAGGTATGCATGAAGAGTGGTCTCTCCTTAAGGACACGATCCTTGAAGCACAAAGGAAGTCCATTCCCATGCGGAGAAAAGGTAGCAGAAGGGCTGGGAAGCCCTTCTGGCTAAACAGAGAAACCACAGTCCTCCTCAGAAAGAAGAAAGAGGCTTACAAACAATGGAAGGTGGGAACAGTCCACAACTCAAGACAGCTGGTTAATGATACTCAAGAAAACTGAACTTCTGAATGACTACTTTGCCTCAGTATTTCACCAGGCCATGGGGAAAGTCATGCTGGATAGGGTACAGAATGAGCAGGGCAGAAATGGCTGCCTTCCTACTGTAGCCGTAGAACTGGTGTGTGATCAATTAAAAAATTAGACACATATAATTCTGCAGGAACTCCATCCGAGGGTGCTGAAGGAGCTGGCCGGCATCATCGCAGAGCCCCTGGCAAAACTGTTCCGAAACTTGTGGTGCTCCAGAGAGGTCCCTGAGGATGGGAAGAGAGCCAATGTTGTGCCCATCTTCAAGAAGGGGAGGAGGGAGGATCTGGGTAACTATAGGCCAATTAATCTAACTTCTATCCCAGGGAAAATCCTGGAAAAATTCATTAAGGAGTCTATGTGCGATAGGCTTGCAGAAGATAGGATTCTGAACGACAGCCAGCATGGCTTCATCAAGGTCTTACCAACCTCATCTGCTTTTACAATCAGGTAACTAGCCACCCGGATAAGAGAGAAGTGGTGGATATTGTATACCTTAACTTCCAAAAAGCCTTTGATCCGATATCCCATGATGTTCCCACGAGAATACTGGAAGATAGTGGGCTTAACTGTGAGATGGTTAGGTGGGTATGAAGCTGGCTACGGGGCAGGACCCAGAGAGTCGTAATGAACGAATGTGTCATCCTGGCTAGAAGTAGGCAGCGGTGCCCCACATGGGTAGGTGCTTGGTCCTGTACTTTTCAATATCTCTATCAATGATTTGGATGAGGAGGTGAAGAGCTCATTGGCCAAGTTCGCAGATGACACCAAGTTATGGGGAAGTGTGGTCACGCTTGAAGATAAGCTAAAGACACCGGTGGATCTAGACAGGCTAGCAAGTTGGGTGAGTCAGAACCAGATGAAATTCAACATTGAGAAATGTTAAGTGCTTCACCTGGGGACGAACAATCCCTGCACAACTACAGGCTTTGCAACGTCAACCTGACCAGCACTACGAATGAAAGAGACCTGGAGTTAATAATAGACCACAACATGAATATGAGCCGGCACTGTGACTCTGTTGCCAGCAGGGCAAATAATACTGTGGCATGCATCTCCAACAAGACCGAGCAACTGATTCTTTTGCTCTACTTAGCACTGGTGAGACCCCAACTGGAATACTGCATCCAGTTCTGGGTGCTGCACTTTAACAAGGACATGGTAAAACTTGAGAGAGTCCAGAGAAGGGCCACTTGTATGATTAGAGGCTTGCATGGCAAGCCATACAAGGAAAGGGTGAGGGACCTGAGACTTTTCAGTCTGAAAAAGAGAAGGCTGAGAGGGGACTTGGTAGCAGCTTACTGCTATGTCAGGGAAGTACATCAGGGGCTTGGTGAACAACTGTTCACCAGGGTGCCCTTGGGGAAAACCAGGAGTAATGGCCACAAACTCCTGGAAGACCGTTTCAGGCTCAATATTAGGAAAAATTTCTTCACAGTTAGGGTGTACAGACTGTGGAAAAAGCTCCCTCCAGAGGTGGTGCAATCACCTACCTTGGAAATCTTCAAGAGGAGACTGGACAGTCACCCTGCTGGTGCAGGGGGCTGGACCTGATGATTTTCCAAGGTCCCTTCCAGCCTTACAATTAATGACTTTATGACCCCTGGGATAGAAGTTTTAAAATAAATCAATAAATTAAATTAATAAGTTACCAAGAACAGAAGGTATTCACCCAAGACTTCTGAAGAAATTCAAACGTGAAATTGCAGAACTATGGCAATAGGATGTAGCCTATGTTACAAACAGCCTCTGTGACAGATGACTAGCAAGTTACCAACATAACACCTATCTTCATAAAGGCTCCAGAGGCAACCCTAGAAACTACAGACTACTGGGTCTCAGTTTCTTTCCTGGCAAGTTGGTGGAATCTATAAACAGAATAAAATCAGCAGTCACATGGACAAACATGATCTGCTGGGGAAGGGTATGCATGCTTTTGTAAAGGAAAATCCTGCCTTGCCAATCTGCTTGAGTTTTTTGAGGGTGTTAACAGGCATGTAGACAAGGGGGAGGTGGGGCCTGGTTGACATAATGTATTTGGACTTTCAGAAAACTTTCAACAAGGTCCCTCATCCACGTTTTTTAAAAAATGGAGTTGTTATGGGACTGGAGGAAAGGTTTTTTCATGGATTAAGAACAGGGTAAAATACAGGAAGTAAAGGGTGGACTAAAAGATGATGTCACATTTCAGGAATAAGGGAGGTCAAAAGTGGGGTCTTGCAGGGCCAATTTTGTTCAACATTTTCATCAATGACCTGGAAATGGGAGTTCACAGTGAAATCTCTGAGTCTGCAGATAATATTAAATTATTCCTGTAGTTAAATCCCAAGCTGATGGAGAGTAGCTGCAGAAAGCTCTCACCCAGACTGAGTGGGCAAAAAATGGCACATGAACTTCACTGTCGACAAGTGCAGGGTAATGCATTTGAGAAAAAATAATCTCAACTACATATACCCAATGCTGGGTTCTACACTAACTGAGCCACCTTGGAGTCACTGTAGATAGTTCTTTAAACAAAGAATATAAACCTCAGTGTGTAGCAGCAACCAAAAAAAAAAAAAAAAAAAGACAATAAAATGTTGGGCATCACTATGAAGAGAATTGAAAACAAAATGGAAAACATCATCATGCCACTATACAAATCTGGAGTGCACCCACATCTTGAATACTGTGGGCAGCTCTGGACTCTACGTCTCAAAAGGGATGTAGCAGAATTAGAAAAGGTATCCTGAAGGGCAACCAAAATGATCAGGGGTATGGAGCAGCTGCCATATCAGGACAGACTAAAAATGCTAAGTGTTTTCAGTTTGGAAAGGAGAAGGTTGAGGGGAGGGGAGATATGACAGAAATCTATAACATTATGAAGGGTGCAGACAAAGTGAACATGGAACTGGTATTCACTAAGTCCCAGAATATTAAAACTAGGGAACACCCCCTGAAATTAGTCAGAGAAAGGTTTAATATTAGAAAGTACATTTTATGCAGTATATAGTTAACTTGTGGAACTCACTGCCACAGGAGGGTGAAGGGACAGATAATACAACCAGGTTAAAAAAATAAACCAGACAAATTCATGGATGACAGGTCTATTAATAGCTATCAAACAACTGAGAGTCCTCCCTTCAGCCTGCCTGTGTGCTTGAAAAAGAAGGTGCAGCTCAATAAATATAGCCATACTCGGGAGTTGAGGAGATGAGACAAAAGGGTTCTTTTTCCTGTCTAGTTATCTCCTGCTTTAGGTCACTCCTGTTTTGTATTTACAACGCTTGCCACCTTGTCTGGAAATCTGGCTGGGTCTGTTAGTTGTATGTTTTTTTAGTTTCCTCCACAAATGCATTAATTATATTATCTCTGAAAGCGGGTGACCCAAAGCCTTTACCTGTGGGGGCCTGCATAGCAGAGCTGGGGATTGTGGCAGCATCCTGGGGCACAGTGCTTGTGTCCGGTTCTGGGGTGCTGGTGGTTGGGGAAGTGGGTGCTGGATTCAGCAAAGTCCGAGGCTTCCTCTGCAGAAAGAGATAGGGAAAAGTCTCCCGTTTCGTTTACCATTCCCTCCTTCCCAACCAGCCACCCTAATACCCTCTTTCTCATGTCCATTGGGCAGGGTTGTGATTGGACACGGCAAATTTTTCATGGTGATGGGAAAGATTCAACATCTGTAACATTTCACGTACTTGTGTCCATTCTGCAGATCACCAACAATATAGTCATGCTAAGGCCGTGTATGAGAGCCCCTGCCTGAACCTCCAGGGTAGAACACCACATAGCCTAGGTGGGATATATATAATGGGTGAAAGAGGTAGTTTCCTCCTATTCCTTCAGCCCACTGAAATAGCCTTTGGCTATGGAAAAAAATAACTTTCAACTGTTTTAAAAGAGGAGAGGAGAGTTACCACCTGGGAACCTAAATTGGTGGTTACGCTCTAACTTCTACCTCTGCATGCTACTGTTGGGATGCAAGTGAGTTAATCACAATAACGTTAACCTTGAATGAAACAGGTTTGAAAGAGCAATGGTTTTACTATACTTGTACCTCTACAAAACCATAGAGGTAAACTTACACTAGTACCACCTGATACTCCTGCTCACACCAATACCACACACTCCCATTCTAAGGACATTTTATATGCCCCTGAGAGTTCACAAACAAGGTTACCCTGGCAAACCCATCATATCCAACTGTCATACCTTCCCTGAAGAGCTATCAGGATTCAAAGAAACCATTCTGAAAACCACCTGTCACCCAAAAAGCAAGTTTTCTACAAGACACAAATGATAACTCAGCAAGATCCAGAATATCAACCACCTCCCTAAGGTCATACTTGCAACTACGGATGTCATCAACTCATACGCTAAAACGTCACACCATGAAGATACATATGCCTGCCTGAAATAACTACAAGAACATGGGCTACACACATATTTGCTGTCACATATTGCATAAACCATTCATTTCATTCTCATCCACAATGACTTCACTTTCAACAACCAGCACTTCCTCCAAACCATGGGCACAAAGATGGCTTTACAATATACCAGCCTCTTTATGAGCTACTTGGAGGAGGATTTTTTAGAAAACTGCGTCACCAAACCTGCACTATACCCGCCATCCCACAACAGAAGTTCGGCACACAAAACCAGTTTATATCCGTAACAGAACAGAAGTTCAGCACACGGACTGGTTTAACAAACTCAGTCTAAGATTTGATCCCTTCCCCCCACACCTCCCAGTTAAACATACGTTCTCTTCACTACCGATCTAAACTACGCCACTTGCAGAAAACTGTGCAACTTAGACTGATTCTATCTCAGGCTTGTTGAATGTCTGTACTGAGCCAAAAATAAAAAGAACCAACTGACCACATATCATAGTTGTCCGTTACTGTCCCACACTTGAACTGATAAGAAGGATTATCAAACAATTACAGCCTATACTTGAAAAGGACTAGACCTGAATGATCCCCAAAAACCCCCGAACCCCCCCACCAAAAAAAGATAAGGGACAGAGATGCATGATCACCAGTAGGAGAACACTTTCCACAGAACAACCATTCCCTGTCTGACCTAAACATTCTTATGCTCAAGGGAAATTTATAAGGCGCTTTCAAAAGATGAGCCTGGGAACAAATATTCATTAACTTACTGGCAACTGAGAAGCAGAGACTGAACAAAGACATTGACTTTATGGCTCCTTATAATCCACTTGATCCCAGCTAACCTCTCGGCACTCCACAGGTGGTAATGACACTCTTGTAAGATCTTATTTTTCCAGTTACCAGGTTATCCTTCCTACTGAATTTCTCTTGTTTGTTAGCTACTCAATAATGTCTCTCTTATCCTATTTTTATTTATATATGGAGCTTTCCATAAGTCTTTGTTCTATCCATTCTATTACCTTGAGATGTGTCTGTGTTTTTCTCAGATCTGAGGAAGGGTACATCTTGCCTGAAAGCTTATTTCTCTATCTGTCTCCCAACTAGGCAGTTGGTCCAATAAAAGATATCACCCATAAAAATCTTTACTATTGGATACCCATACAATTTTTAACATTTGTATGTACCCAGTGAAGACTACCTGGCTCTAAAGTGAGTTGCTATGGCCCCTATGGCCAAGGCATATCCCCAGAGGGCACTTCCTGGCAGCAGCGTACATGAACATCTGTAAGATAGAGCTTACTTACTGTGCTCCCATTTCCTAAAGGCCTGAGAAACAAAGTAGAGGATATTCCAAGCCATACACCCTACCCCAGTAGCCTTAGGGCTGGTATCTACTGTACATGAATGCCAAAGCACAGCTACTTTCCACCCCATGTACATGCATGCAACACACTTCATTTACTCATGATTAGACAGACAGACACTCTTGTTGCCTACCTTACTGCCAGGCTTTGGTCCCCTCTTTTTTGGGAATTTCAAAGGCTCCACTGACTTGGAGGGAACAGGTATGGGGTGATGGATCAGAGCTTTGGGTGTCCGACCTCGCTTCTTCCCTGTTTTGCGACGCCTTTGCCCGGACTGACCCCCCAAAATGCTTTTTGTGCTACTGTGCATGCTGGATTTCTCAGAGCTCACTTCAGATGCAGGTAATGGGCTCTTTGGGATCACAACTGCAATAAAAAGCAAGAAGGCAACCATAATAGACCCAAGGATACAATGGAGTAGTAATCTTACAAACAGCTGAGAATCAGAATGGCTTCCATGCCTGTCAACTCATCCCTACTGCCACAACAATTAACACTCCACAAATCCCCCCGATAAAACCATCAGAATTCATGGAACATACTCAGGCCTATCCCAGAATGTGATGTCCTCATGGAAAATATGAAAACAAAACCAAATGAAAACTATAGACCAGAATGAATGATCACAGAAAAAAGATAAAGGACAGAAAAAAGAGAAAACAGCTAGAAGAATATTTTTCACATAATAATCACTCCTTGTCCAACCTCTTAGTCCTTGTGCTCAAGGGAAATTGACAAAACATGTTCAAAAGTTGAGCCTGGGAACAACAATTCATTAGTTGGTTAGACACTAAGAAACCAGGGACTTAACATAGACCAGGGGTGTCCAAGATCTTGCAGGTTGGATCCAGCCCATGCACCCTTGTCTTGTTCCCAGTGCTGCCTCTGGGTCTGAGCTGACCCACCCGCCGCTGAACCGGCACCTTTTCCAGGATCCACACTACACATGGCACATTCTCCAGGACCTATGCCACATGCAGCACCTGGCCCAGCCAGTCCAAGATCCATGTTGCATGGACTGGCTGGGATGGATGCTGTGCATAGCATGGATCCCAGGCTGCCTGGACCAGATGCCATGTGTGGTGCGTAACTCAGAACAACACTGTATGTGGTGTCCATTCTGGCCAGTCTGGGTCCCACCATCTTTCCCCTCCTGCTGCCAGTCTGGGACATATGCTGCATACTGGGCAGTCCTGGACTGGGCTGGGGGTGGGAGTGGAGGATGCATCACAAATGCTGGATCTGGCATGGGGAGCGGGGGGAAGAAGCAGGGGTTCTCTGGGCCAGATCAAGCCTGGCACAACTCATTCAGCCCATGGGGTGAGACAAATTTGACACAGACAATGATTTAAAGGTCCATTATAAATCTACAAGATCTCTGAATTTACAGCCAATATAGCAACCCTCCTGAATGATACTACATCTCGCTTAAGTGTTGGCTACTTGATAAATTCTTTTATATCCTGTTTTGTTTACACATGAAGTTGTACATAAGATCTTGTTCCATCTGCTATTTAGCTCTGCTGGGCCTGCTTCTTGAATGCCAGAGGCCCAAAGAAGGGTGCTGTGATACCGCAAAGTTTGTCTAAGTCTAGTTTCAACCATGCACTTGGTCCCATAAAAGATCCCACCCACAAACTTTTATTCCATCTCTAAATTATGCCTAATCAGGATAGCACTAACTTTCACTATGTTCCAATCACAGGTGCCACAAATGGCAAGAGCAGCTTTGTGTGTGGCATGCAGCAGCTCACAGGGGGATCAGGGAGTATGGTGGCAGATAGGGAAGGGAGCAGAAAGCAAAACATCAGGTTGGGCAAGGAGCACAGGAATGGGAGTAGAAAGCAGAGCAGCAGATCAGGCAGGGAGCACAGCACAGGCGTGGGAGCAGAAAGTGCAGCTGCAAATCAGGCAGGGGAAGGGATCAAAGTCACTTTGGGAGGGAGTAGGGCTAATTTGTGGCACGCCTACCAAAAACATTGGTCCCCACTGCTCTATTCAAAGAGCTCAGATGTAAGCATAAAGATATTTGTAGCTGTCACACAGGAAAAACCCAATGTTCTGATGCCCAGTTCAGTGCCTTAGCCTCAGGAAATTTCAGTATAGGTTAAATTGGCCACTCAATATACAGTCTGGGAGGGTCAACCTTCTAGTCCTAGCAATTTCCTGCAGGTTAACTGCTTTCTAAAACTTTCATTTCATGACACAAGCAGTGGTCTGTCCTGGAGCCCAAAACATTTCAAACAGGAGAGCTAGTAGGGACTTGCTTAACAGTCAGAGGCAGTGCTCTTTTGGAAATTCCCTTTCTAGCATTTCAAAGAAAAAAGTACAACTCATAATACAGCTTACCTGACTGATAAACTACAGCTAGAAGATGCAACCTTCCTTTATCCTTAGGGATGGGGTCTGCATCCTCAAAGGGTTATCTCATTTCAGAATGAAAAAATGACACACACAAGAAACTGCTGGACCTAAATGAAATAACAGTTGCCTGTGGCTGGCAGATGCAGTCCATTCCCACTTTAAGCTCTCCATGCTGCAATTTCAGACTGCTACTAGATTCAAAACATAACTCTCCCTGTGTACCTACTTCGTATAGTGGTTCTTGAACTTCTCAGACTCACAGGACTCCTCCACAAGTTTAAAAAATGATAATATCCTCAGTTGAGCACCACTGTTGTGCTCAACTTAAAACAGTGCTTCTCACCTGGCTGCTGCTGCCTTCAGGGTAAAACTGCCCTGCATGTACTGGGATCAGCTATACCAGGAAGGGCTGTAGCACATGTGCATGCTCCTCCTGCATTAGGGTTCTACAATGCTTCTATGGCAGGCACCAGCACAAGCTTGTGTCCCAGCCCTTCCATCATCACTCCAACACTCTTCTCAATATTTCTTACTACGACACTACATCTGACCACCAGCAAGCCTCCAACTGGAGTGGAGACTCCTTCTAAATCTTCTATAATCTCATCTCTTCTGTCAAGTATTCCAGTTGCACGATTCATTATTAATTCTGTAATAGGACTGCTGCCTTTAGAATCATAGAAAACTAGGGTTGGAAGGGACCTCAGGAAGTCATCTAATCCAGCCCCCTGTTCAAAGCAGGACCATTCCCAACTGGATCATTCCAGCCAGAGTTTTGTCAAGCTGGGCTTTTAAAAACCTCCAAGGATGGAGATTCCACCACCTCTCTAGGGATGTGTCTATACAAGATGCTTTACTGAGCAATAGAGCAAAGTACTGTGTATTAAGAGTCACTGTCGACACATGCAGACCCTTACTGCACAGTAATATGCTCTACTCAGCAGTTAATTTGCTACCAGCAAATGCAAATAGTGAATTAATTGCCAAATAATTACTGTGCAGTAAGGCCTGTGTAGACAGCTGACTGGGAGCAAATTTGCTCGTCAGCTGGGCAGCAGGGAACGGGAGGTAGCTTCCTGCCCCCTGGAGTTGCCTGCTGCTGGGGTGGGCTCCACCACTGGAGGCCAGATGGAGACAATGCCCCCTTGTTCCAACAGCAGGGAGCTCCTTCACTGTGCGATGGCAGAGCTAGGGCAGGTAGTTCCCTGCACACGGAGAGTTGCCTGCCCAGCCTAGAGATGGATGGGACCTGCCCCTGACTGGGACAGTTCGTGGCCATCCCTGGGCTACACAGGGAAATCTGCATGTGCAGCCTGGAGCTGGTTAAGGACTGTCCCATTTCAGGCAGTCCCCAGCAAGCTCCAGGCTGCACATGCAGACTTCCCCACACAGCCTGGAACTGTCCTGGTCAGGGGCCAGTCAGTAAATTACTCTGGAGTAAACCCGTCCAGCAGCATTTGCACATGTAAACATACCCAAAGTAACCCATTCCAGTGCTTCACCACCCTCCTAGTGAGAAAGCTTTTCCTAATATCCAACCTAAACTTCCCTTGCTGCAACTTGAGACCATTGCTCCTTGTTATCTACCACCACTGAGAACAGTTTAGCTCCATCCTCTTTGGAACCAACCTTCAGGTAGTTGAAGGCTACTATTAAATCCCCTCAGTCTTCTCTTCTGCAGACTAAATAAACCCAGTTCCTTCAGCCTCTCCTCA
>NW_017729015.1:1452199-1480718 GCF_001723915.1 Gavialis gangeticus
GAAGTGCAGGGCCCCATGGATAAGGCCTTCAAGACCACTCCACCAAGAAGGAAGAGAAAAATAGCAGTGGTTTATGACCTCCTTGGGCAGGGGAAAGAAACACTGATTTGTTGTCCAGATTTGGAGGCCCAGGAGGTGTGCTGTTTGCCTACAGCCCATATTCAGGGTGTCACAGAGAGACTGCCAGAGCTCATTTATCCCTCAGACCACTACCCTTTCCTGCTTACTCATATAGGCACCACTGCTCTTGCCAGGAATGACACCAAGCATATCAGAGAAGACTACAAGGCTTTGCCAGGAGAATGAAAGAGAGAGGAGCATATGTGGTATTCACATCAATCTTCCTGTGAAAAGTAAGGGCCCAGGCAAGGACCATCACATCATGCAAGCAAATGTGAAGCTGAGATATCAATGGGAAGACTTTGGATTGTCTAACAAAATTGGCAGATGGTCTGGAGAGGAGGACTGCTATCAAGACATGGGATCCATCTAATCAGAACCGTAAACCCCGCCCCCATCTTTGGGCATTGTATGGCCAACCTAGTAAATAGTAGGGGTACACCAATAAAGATTTTCTTGGCCAATACCGACAGCTGATTATTAACCAGCTATATCAGCCAATATTGATCCGATAAAAGATTTACAGGAATGCAGCTGGGCAATGTGCAGACCAGCTCCCTGCAGGTAAGTCTGTGGAGGGGAAGTGGTGTGAGGGAGGGAAGGGGCGTGGGGAGGCAGATTGAGGCCCCCATGGTGAGGGAGGGAGTGGGGCAGGAGCAGGGACTGGGCCTGGGGGCATTGCCTAGTCACAATAGTGAACGAGACCTGAGGCTGGGGAGCAGGACAGAGCCGCAGACAGCTCAGCCAGGGGATCAGAATCCCGGAGCTTAAAAATGACAGCGTAGGCACTTGAACTAAAGTTCACTGAATGATTGAGCTTTAGTTTAGATCATTGAATGAGGTTTAGTTTAAGTGCTGCCACCACCATTTTTAAGTGCAGGGATGCTTTTAACTGGAGCCAAGCCGAGTGAGTGGCTGCAGGCTGCTCACTGTAGCCTTGGGGCACTCCATTCTGCTGCCTTTGCCCTGGGGTCCTCCGAGTCAGCTATGTATACCCTGCCTGCCTGGCAATGGGAGGCACAACTTGCTGCTCCCTGCTCCCCACCAGGGCCAGCATGGGGCTCCGAAGGGAAAGGCAGCAGAGTGGAAAGCCTCGAGCCAACAGCAAGCAGCCAGCATCTACCCCACGCGCAAATCTGGTCGGGGTACATGCCCCCCCATGGGTGCACACAGGAAGTCACACCCTCTCCCAACACCCCAAATCCAGCCACCCATGGCTCCATCCCACTCCATGCCCTGGGGGCCCCGGGTCCCATTCACTGCCCTGACTGGGCTATACCCCCAGCCCCAGCCCCTAACCCCACTCCTTCCCTCACCATGGCGGCCTCAATCTGCCCCCCACCCATACCCCTTCCCCTCCACAGGCCAAAAAAGCCAATAATGTTAATTTTCCTTTTATCGGTGCCGATCCTATAGGCAACCAATGTATCAGTGCACCTATAGTAAATGGGGCTTTAACTAGGTTTCACAGGAGATAGTGAATAATATTCTAGAGCAACATAACAAAAAATCTAGAGGTGAGAGGATAAGAAGCAGGAGTTCAACTTGGAAAGGGCCAGAGAGCCACAGGACAGCAACAAGTGATGCAAAAGGGAAACGACTCAGTCAAAATTTAGAATACTTCCAATGTATGCATATAAACACAATAAGCATGGGAAACACAGATGAACTGGAAGTCATTTCCTGTGAAAAGAACTATGATCTGGTATCACAGAGATTTGGTGAGACAACTTTTATAACTGGAACATCAACACTGAGAGGTAAACTCTGTTTTGGAAGGACAAGGTTGGAAGGAAAGGCAGTGCTCTTGCCTTACATATAAAAAAATCTATCCACTTATTCCCTGGATTAGGAGGAAGAAGGTAGTAACTCAGAGTATATTTGAGTTAAAATAAAAGGTGAAGGTGATATAATGGCAGGGATATGCTACAGACTGCAAAAATCAGGAAGAAGAGGTAGATAGGGAACTCTTCAAGGAGATGACAAAATTATTCAAACGTTATGAGATGGTACTGATGAGGCAGTTCAATTTTATGGATATCTGCTGAAAGAATAATGCAGCCAAACTTAAAATGTCAAGCCAGTTCCCAACCTGTGTGGAGGACAACCTTCTGTTTCAGAAAGCTGAGGATTCAGCTACGTGGAACTCCAGTTTTCAGTAGCTTTGTAGAGTTTCTGAAATTAGTTTAACTGGAAATTGAGAGAACACCATAATTTACCAGCTCTCACAGAGAAAGAGAGTTCAATATATTTCATAGCAGGAGTGGGCAATTATTGGGGCCCATGGGCCACGCAGGCAGTTCAAAGGAGCTGCTGCAGGCTGGTCAACACAGCCCAGAGCCCACGTGCCACCACCAACAGCACACAGGCCCAGCTCCAGCCTTGACCACCACACCTTTCTCGGCAGCCCAGCGGGGAGTGGTGGCTCCTCCTTGCTATTGGCCCCAGCCCCATGGTACTGATGACTGCTCAACGTGGGCGGGAGAGTCCAAAGCAGGCACGAGGCAGCTCAGGGTCACAGCTGTGCACACAGGCTCCAGCTGGTCCAGACCTGGTCTGCTCCACTGGGCTGAATCCAGAGCGGGCATGGGGCAGGCCAGCATCAGGGCTGTGCATGTGGGTCCCTGCTAGTACCACAGGGCTGCGGCCAGCAGTGGCAGCAATCGGAAGGAGCCACTGCCACCTGTACTGCCTAGAAAGGCAATCCAGTTGCAGAGTTGCCCCAGCCCCTGCGTGCCCAGGGGACAGCAGAACACGTCACGGGCCAGATGGTGCCTGGGCCAGGTGGGACCATGGGACTTGCCTCAGGCCAGACAAAGTCCCTCCACAGGCCAGATCCATTCCTCAGGTCATAGTTTGCCCACCCGTTTTACAGGGAAGGAGACATCAGGCACTCTACAGAACTTCAAAGTGGAAGGGTTCTTCCAAATGCATCTGACCTCTAGTTATGTAGCTGTCACAGAACTCACCTACATAGCTATACAAATCATGAATAGTCAAACTGACTTCTAATCACCGGTCCCACGTGCTCTCAAGACACTCCAGCTCACACCCACAGTGCTTGCTTGCTTTCCCAGGAGGAATCTCAGTTTTTTATGAATATATGGACTCCTGTAGGACAATTAATTATGAATCACTGTTCAGACTACATGGGATTCCTTCAGTTTGGTCACACACATCAAATACTACATAGAAAATTGATTACATCTTGTTTTAAGCCAGGGCTCCCTCTTTTGCAACTAAGCCTGTGGCAAATTTCACAGATGCTAGTTTTTCCTTTAAAAAAGTATTTTGTGGCTATGGGCCCAAAGAAAATCTTCCAAACAATCCCCAGCGTGAATAATGCTGTGATGTATGCCTTTGTCTTCATAAATCTTGAAACAGCTTTGGGAGTTGTGAGCTGCCCCATGCATTATTGGTGCTACTAAAACCTGTAATAACTTGAAGGCTAATATCATTAACTGTTAGAGAGACAAACGCATTAGCCACATAACTAGTAAGTGTGCTTATTTCACAACCGTAAAACACTTTCCATGTCTCCTATAAAAAGCCTAAGGCCATCTCACCCACATTGATCAAAATTTCCAGTTTTTCCCATAAAAATTTCTATAATTAAGCCATGTTGCAACTACAGATATGGACAGCACACTTAGAGTCAAAGTAAAAAGCTGAATGTAGCCCTTATCTCACAGCAGGGATACAGTATTGACCTGAATCTGTTGCAGAACCAAGGAGCCATCATAAATAATTCAGAACTGCTTTAGCTGCCTTTTTTTTTTTTTCCCCAGACAAAGGTAAAAATATCTTTTCCTGGCTATTGTATCCATGCAGAATATGGAACTGACATACAGCACTGACAATCTGGCACTTAACAGTTAAAATTAATAGAATCCCATACAAAATTTTGTTTTAAGATACGTTGCTGGCACTACCCAGAACTCTAGCCAACACTAGCAAACAGCTTTTCTTAATCATTAACTTTCTTCAGTCTCATCTAAGCCTGAAGAAGATAAAACCAGGGGTGCACTGATAAAGATTTTCCTGGCTGCTGCTGATAGCTGACGATTAACCAACCATATCGGCCAATGCCAATCTGATAACTGATATTTAGTAAGGGTACAAGGCATTTTAAACTACTTGCAAAACCATTTTCTTTTGTTTTTACCATTTATAACACACGCATGCCCATGTGCACGCCTCCTGCCTGCTCCAGTCTTCAATAAGGAAGGTGGTGACTGCCTTATTCCCATGCATATCACCCCCTTGCCCACAGCACCTACCCATAGCCCTACTCTCTGCACAACTCTTGCTGCTGTCCTGGATGGGTGGGGTGGACCCTCACAGGGAGAGTGGCAATAGGCATGTCTGGAGACCCAGAGCACGCTGCTGCCTCGGCGTCAGCGAGCCTTGTGCAACCAAGCTCCCGCGGCTGCTAGGGAGAAGCTGCTTTTGCAAAGGTGCCAGGAGGAGCAGAATGTCCATCACATGGCACCATACCCTGCCTGTGCACAGCCAGTCTATCTCCGTGGCAACCCCAGCACTCAGAACCCCACTGTGCACACGGCATTGCCATGGTAGTGGCAGCAGCGAGAAGAGGAGCTGATAACAGTCCTTTTCTTGCTCAGTGTGACGCCCTGTGACACTCTCCGGCACCCCATCCCTCTCCTGCAGCTCACCAGGACTTGTAGTCTGCTGTGTGCTCAGGCACTGGACTAGGCTCACCAGGGTGCTCCAGGCACATGGTCACCATTATTGGCTACAACAACCAAAAAAACACTGATAGTCAATAACTATTTGAGTTGGTCCAATACAAGATATTGGATTCACCCAAGGAACGCTGCCTGCCGATAGCCAAGAACATCATTTCTCCATTTACTGATGCCAATCCAAGAGCCAGCTGGTATATCCATGCACCCCTACATAAAACCCAACTTCTTTGAGGTCCTACTGTACAATGCAATCTAAGTGAGAAAGTATGGAGCAAAAAATGTAAATAGAGAAAGTTTTCCTATTTATATTCCCTTCGTACTAGTAGTAGTAGTAGGCAACTGCCTGTCTCACGAGGCAATTAGGCTGAATGAGACATCAGCTCACTGAATGCACTCCTCGCTTGAAAGATAAAGCGAAGCTGGAGTGACTTCTCCAGGGTGCAAAAGCCTGGGCAATATATACGGAGACACTGAGTTGCCCACACCCCCTCTCAGTCCTGCTGGTTCTTTGTAATGCATCAGCCATTACCAGGTATCTGGGTTTTCCATTTGCCACAGAAAAACATGAAAAAAATGGTTTTCCTCTTTTTAAGCAGAAAAACATAGATTTTCTCCTTTAAAAGAGAAAAAAAGTGGGAAATGGCTGGAAGGCTGCAAGGGGCTGGGGGAGTGGGAGGAGGGTGATCAGGTAGGGACCACCACATACACATGCACTTGGCAGCCAGGCAGCATGGAGAGCAGTTCCTGCAGCTCCTGCAGCTAAGTTGGGGCAGGGGGTGGGATTGAACCCCCCATAGTGAGGGAGAGAAGGAGTTGGGCAGGGCTGGGCCAGGGACTTGGGGGCCAGGGTGGAAAACCATGGCTGCACGTCCCAGGGGGAGAGCAGGACACAGCAGCAGGTAGCTTTTCCAGGGGGTGGTGGGTGCTGGTTCCCCACCTCTGCATGCACTCCCAGGAGGGCATGTTGGGTACATGCCCCCCAGATTTGTGTGTGGCGTGGGGGTGGATGTGGACTGCCCACTCTGGGCTCAGAGCTCCCCACCCTGTTGCCCTCCCCATGGGGCCTCTGTGGCTTAGTGGGTGGGACCCAATGTGGGAGGGCAGAGCAGGGTGGGGAGGCTCAGTGCTACTGCCAGGAGTCCTGTGCCACCATGGTGAGGCACCCCATGCCCTCCCCAGAGCAGCAGGGGTGGTGGTGGTGTGGAGTTGTGCCCCCTGCTGCTGCCAGGTGAGCAGGGAGTGCCTCACTAGGGGGGGCGCAGAGGTCCCAGCAGTGGCACCAAGCCTCCCCACCCTACTCTGCCCTCCCTTGCTGGATCTTGCCTGCTGGGCCACTGAGATCCCCCGGGTGAGATCAGTAGGGCAGGGAGCCCCGAGACCACAGCCACCTAACCCCCACCCATGGGCTCCACTCTAGCCTTGCTGCCCATGGGGGAGGGAAAGCTGGGCTCTGCGCTCTGCTCCAGCCACAGCAACCACCACCAGTAGGAGGGGCACCAGTTGGGCCAGAGGTCTGTAGGTAGGGAGTAAGGGGCACCAGCAGGGCTGGGGGCCAGGAATGAGGGGCACCGGCAGGGCTCGGAGGCTGTGGCTTGACAGTGAAGGGCAAGGGCATGGGCAAGGCACTGACATATCAGGGCTGCTCCATACCACAAGGCAGAGAGGGAGGTGCATCCACAGCTGGACCCATGTCCTGGTGAGTGAAAGGAGCAGGGGAAGCTCTGATTTTACATGATAAAAAAGCCAAAGTGAAACAGCAAAATGGATAGGTGTTTAGAATTTATTTTATTATAGTGACTGAGGCACTGGTAGGCTTCTGAATTGCTTTACAATTGTAAATATAACAACACAGAATCTTCAATTTTTAAAAACAGAGAAAACCAGGATCCCTGGCCATTACACAGTAAGCATTTACCAACAGTATCTGAAACTCCCATTATAAGCGATAATGCTATGTTCTCTGATGCCACCATGTGGTAATTGTTTGCTGTTGACTTTTAATAATGACCACTGTTTTGTGCCTCAAAATTTGAAAGTTTGTCAAAAAGTCCAAAGAGTTCACCCATTGTTATCTGAGGATCTTTTATCTAAAGTGACTTTGAAAGAGAACTTGGTGGCTTACTCCTTTCTGCTGCAAGTGCCAATGACTGGCAGACCTGTTCTGTCTTTGGTACTGAATGGTTGAGGGTCCGACACAGACACAGTAGATTAGAGAGATACTCAGTCAGGATGAGCAAATTACCATGGATTTAAAACAGACTGTGAAACAAAAAATTACTGAATCCCTGGCTAGATGTAAAGCCTCAAGCATGTAACTATGATATGTGCTGTAATGGCAGAAAATTCATTGTCAGACATGTGCTGAGCACTAAGACGTGAAGTCTGCAATTCTAAAAATTCTTTTTTGAGTAGAGCACAGCATGAGTGGAAGCTACATGTCGGTGTGAGTGAGGTTAAATCCTACATGCGGCTGTCATTACTGGGTTGCAGTAGGTAGTAAGTGTCCTATGCACTTAGCATAAAAGAAGGAAGGCAAAAAAGGGCTGAGCATGGCCACGGAGTGGGGATGCACTTTAAGGAGACAAAGTTTAAGTGTTGCTCTCAGAATCCTGGATTTTTAAGACCAGAAGGGTCTATTACAATCATGAAGACTTTGGTTCTGCATAACTGAAGCGGGGAAATTCACTCACTGATTTCTTTATCCAGCCTATAGCTTATGGCTGAACTAGAAGATCTTCCAGAAAGAGATGACCAGTCGTGATTTTTAAAAAATCCGAAGTGAAAGAAAATCCATGTCATTTCAGGATCAGGCTGTGGCCTTAAACGTGGAGCCTCAGCCTGCCCAGCGCAGCCATTCATCCCGTTTTGCCACCACCTCAGCTGAAAATTGGGGTGGACAAAAGTGTTCAGAACCCACTACCTGGGCCCAGGCACCCAACCATTCCCTGGAATCAGAGTAGCCAACCCAGGTCTGCAAATACTTTACCTCTTCCTATAAAAAGCCGTAACCGTAAGAGGAGGTGTCTGGGCAACAGGGCTCAACTTTGCGCCCAGGCTGCTTTGCTCTCAGTTTGTGCTCCTAAATAAAGGGTGGCCAATTATTTTGGCTCGTAGGCCACTTAATGAGTTTTGGTGAGCTGTCGAGGGACACACACACACAATCTTTCAGACTATATTATTAAAAGATATATAGACAAAAACATCATATATTAAAAATAAAAACATCTACTATAACATATTTTAATTTTATTTTAAAATATTTTTTGTCTTGATTTATGTTTTTTTTGAGTAGTGTTTATAGAGTAGTGTATAGTGTAGACACCCTCCTGAACAGGAAGCCATGCAGTAGCACTCTCAGTAACACAAAGCCAACATCCTCCGAGTTCCACCCAACCTGTTGATCACCTACTGACCTGGACTTACATGTGCAACTCTGCATCTGCTTTGGACGTATCAAGCCTTTAGAGCACCTAAAGAATAATATTTGCTATAAGTTAGAAGTGATTTCTTGATGATCTCCAAGGCTCAAAAGATGTACAAAAAATCCTATAACAGAAACTATGGACATTTAACTGTAAAATCCCCCAGTTTACACTATGGCTGCTCAGCTGGCACTTATGTTTTTTTCTATTACTAAAACTATTTTAAAAACATGGTTTAAAGAAAAGTAAAACATGGCCAGCAACTGCTGAGTTTCATTTCTCATATGAGTCTCATTTTTACTTGCATCATTCTTACATTCTCTAAACCGAAGGTAGGTAACCCCTGGCACAGGTACTAGAGCATGGCACGTGAAGACATTCTGCTTGGTATGCACATCTCAGGGTGGATGCTGGGGAAGGGGCTGGGGCTGTGCTGCTACAACAAAGACTGGACTCCTCATGGCTCCCCTGCTGTCTGTCACCTTGCACACCAACATAGTACAAGTCTAGCTTGCGAGTGTTTTTGGTACTCTGTCCAAAAACACTGCCAACCCCTGCTCTAAACCATAATAAAAATTACACTACCAGCTATCAGATGAGTGCAGTTGGCAGCAAAATATATCAGAAGTCAAACAGCTTAGCACTGTGAAAGAAAGGGTCAGGGATTACTTACAGAACCCAGATGTTTTCAAGTTGGCAGGGCTAAACGGGATGTGCCCCAGGGCAGCGTTTCTCAACCCATGGGTCGCAAGAAAATAGGGAAAGGTTGCAAAGAAAAATGAATTCTCCTTTAAAGGACAAAAACGTGGGAAAACATGGCTTTTCTCTTGCAGGCTGGCAGAGTTCCAGCCTGGGTCCTGGTACAAAAAAGGTTGAGAAACACTACCCTACGGTACAGAAGGAATTGACTGAGGTAATATCAGAACCATTGGCTATTCTCTTTGAGAACTCTGGGAGGCTGGGAAAGTCCTGGATAAAAAGGGCAAATTGGGTGGCCACCTTTAATAAAGGGCAGAAGGAAGACCCAGGGAATTAAAGACCTGTCAGTCAGACCTCAGTACCTCAAAAGGTCATGAAGCAGGTCCTCAAGAAATCTATTGTGAAGCACCTAGAGAAGAACAAACTGTTCTGCAACAGCTAGCATGGATTCACCATGATTTCCTTGTATAAGGTGACAGACGCTGTAGAGCAGTGGATGTGACGTACACCTTGACTTTAGGAAGACTTTTGACACCATCTACCATGACATTTCATTAATAAGCTACGGAAATGCAGACTAAATGAAAGTACTTTAAGGTGGATACACAATTGACTGTATCATCATGCTAAAGGAGTCGTCATCAGTGGCTCAAATTATCCCGATTGCTCTGTATTATTATTTAACATGTACTATTACAGTATTTGAAAATATATGACAATCTTATGATCTGCCAAATTTAGCAGTCAGTGGTTTTATACCAATTTACAGAAGCTGGGCAAAGCTACCGAACAGTTTGGGGCCTTGTTTGATTGTGCAGACTAACACGGCTAACTACCGCTCTCTGATTGTGCAGAACCACACTGGAAATATTTCCATATGGTGTTTCCACATTGACAACTATTTTGTGAGATCTGTCAGTTAGCCAGGTATTGTGGACTTTACTGATAATTTACATGCTAGCTTTTAAAATCCATAATCTGGAAATCCAGATAAAACTCCTCACAAAAGTTTTAAGTATATTTCATATATCTATGCAGTTTTATCAACCAATCTTGTAACCTGAAAGTCTAAAATTGGCATGTTTGATTTCAGACAAACCAACTGACCGGAATTAATTACATTCTTGTTGGATCTCATATCACGTTTTCCATTATTTTGCCTGAGGTCATGTCAGACTAACCTGTCTAGTTATTCAGCTTATCCTGCTTGCCCTTTTCAAGTACTGATTGACGCAACATTGGCACACTTCTTCAGGTTTCTGAAATTTCCTCAATATTGCAAGTTTTAATAAAAGGCAAAATCGGTGAGCCAGAGATTTCCTCAGTCAGCTCTTTTAGGACTCTTGGGAGCAAAGTTTTTAGCTTGTTGATTTAAAAAAATACTTATCAGCATATGTTGTTTAACATCCTCCTTGGAATCCCATTGACAAGAAATGTTTAAGCATCAGTGTTTAAAGCAGCACTATTTGAAGCACAGCTGTAGCATGGTTTCACAAAGTGCCACCTAACTCATCCTACAGATCTATTCCTGAAGTAGGATACTCAGGAATAAACACGTGTTTAGGCACAACCCAAATCAGGGTTGCGGGGGGGTCCTCAGTAGGGTCGCAAAGGGAGCCATGCACGCAGCCCGGGAGCGACAGGCAGGCAGGGCAGGGCCGATATGCACAAAGGCGGCAGTGACAGCTCTCCCGCCACAGGGCCGCTGCCGCACTCCACTCCCAGCAGTCCCTGTGGCACTGGGTTGGGAGGTCCTGTTGGTGGCCGATTTAGGGTTGCAGCAAAAAAAGATTGGGAACCACTGGTTTAGAGGCTCCCACAGGTATCTCTTCATGGTACACAATCTAATCAGTTGCTGTATTAATGAACTTCATGGCAATGTAAAATTATGGCTGCTGAAATTTCCTCGACACAAAGACTGGTGGATTAATAAACAAATAAAAGATTCAGCCTGTTCTGCAGATCTGGGCAAACGAGACTCATTAGAATGACATGTATTGTATACCATCCTGGTACTTTCACCTGATGTACGTAAACATTTTCCAGCATTAATTTCAACCACATGTAGACACAATGTCTGGAGTGATCCCTAATGCAACTCACACTTCTTCTTTCTTCCTGCAGTGCAATGAAATAACTTCATTCATTTATAATCTACAGAGGTCCCTAATGTCTCAAGAACTCACCAGCTTGACATAGCCATTATCTATATACTTGGGTGTATAGTGAATAAGGAATCTAAGTCCCCTTTTGAAGTTTATTTCAACAGATGAAAAGGTTATTTCGATGTGGGGGATGGAGTCACTCTGCAGACGCCATCAAACTTGTTGAGGACTCTCTCAGAACATGCTGTTTCCAAACTGCTCTAATATCTAGCAAAAAGAAACATTACGTTTGACACAAAGAATAGTTATTTCCCAGAGAAGCTCTAATCACTCCATAGAAGTCACTTTCAAAAAGAGGAAGATCACAAGGCCCAAAGTAACTGACACACCCATAGTTTCTCTCTCCCTCCCCCTCACACAGGGTCTGAGACAGGGACACTATCCGAGTTTTCCTTCCAGCTGGTCATTTTATAAAGGGCTTGAAGATCCTTGCTTGCCAGGCATTACAGAAATCCAAAAAATTAGCATTCATCTAAAAACCACCTATAGTTTAGTGAGATCCCCATTATACCGATAGCAAAATGGAAAGTAAGTGATTTGCTCAAGATTATAGAGCAAATTCATGACACAGCCAGGAACAGAGCAAGACAGCCTGAGCTTTGTCTCATGCCTTGGGACATTTTCAGTATAACACCAAGTACCTGGTGTTGACTGTCTAAAGCTGGTCCAGGTCAAGAGGAAAGCTTCCGGCAATATGCCAGTACTCCTTGACGGTTCAGAATAAACATGCTGAAGACCTCCAGGCTCAAAGAAAATACCAGAATCCTAGATCTTGCGTGCGCACGCACGCACGCGCACACACACACACACACACACGCGTGCCCCAAAAACATAAAGACAACTCCTGCCAAAAGAGAAAGACTGGGGTGGGAGCATGTGAAGCAAGTGACAGAATGAACAGGGTCAGCTGGTGCCTCTAAGCAGGGTTAGGATTGAGCTGGTTGTGTGGGGAATGGGTATGGTGTGCTAGCACTCTTCCTCAGCTACTTGTGCTCAAGAACCTCAATTTGCATTAATAAAAGTCTAATGTTTCCAACAAAGTATAAAACATGACCTGAGAGTAACTAGGGAAGCAACATCTGCCTCAGCCTACAAAAAACCTAAAAGATCAGTATGGGATCATCAATAATTAACAGGGTCTGCTATATTCTTAGGCCTAAGGAAGTTTCTCTTTAGCTTACCCCTTTATGTGCTAGGTCCTAAGTTTAGGTTTTTGCCAGGGCAAGCCCCATGTCTTTCCTACTCTGAGAACTAGCTTTTTTGTCTCAGTACCCTTGCTTCTCTCTATGGCATGGCTGTCTTGAAAATCCAAATGAATCTGGACTGTGGAAGGGACGTTATCCCTTCAGGGAGCAATGCAATCAGCACTGATTTGCCGCACTTTTATTAGTTAACTAGAATACAATATTTAAGCGTGCTTAGGTTAGTAGGGGGAAAAAAACCTTAACTGAGAGGCCACAAGGGTATCTGGTGCTTTGGATCAGCTATATCACATTTTGGGAAAAGTATGTGTTGGATCTATGGATTCTGATGGCTGTTCTGGTGGTGGGGAGGTATTGACTGTAGTATCAGTGGAGATATGCTAACAGGTTAGGTACTTCTTGTTAAAAGCAAGGCTGAGTCCCACTTGATGTTTGTTGAGCTGTGGGAAAGTTGCTTCTGATGATGAGTTGGGAATGTTAGGAGGTTGCTTGAAAGCCAGGAGCAGAGGTACCAGGAATATTTCTCTCAAGATCTGATCTTTGCTAAGTATATGCTGTAATTGTTTGATGATTCTTCTGATTGGTTCCAGTGCAGGGTGGTAGGTGACTTTCAGTTCAGCTAGGAGTTACTTCAGGAGCTCAGGGACAATAATTTTAATGTCAGCATTGTTAACAATTTCATTGTTCATGAAAGCATCTAAGAATGAAGACTGGCATTGCCAATTTGCGCAATTCACTATGACTGACATCACTTTTGGCACAATAAGCAGGAGCATTTTGGCGTGGTTTAGTAGTGCTATTCTATCCCATCAATCAAGAAGCTGAGTCAATTCAAGTCACATCCCACATCTAATTCTCCCTTTCACTCCAGAAAGGCGTTGCTATGCTCAAATAGCCCAGCAGAATCCTAGATCTATTCAGACCTTTCCGAAAGGGAACCAAACTTATGGAGACCTGAGTGCAAACTAATTTGTATTTTTGATACCTGCACAATCTATTTGAAATTTTCATGGTGGAAACTGATATGGGTGGAGTCTTTCCTTTGGGTGGAGCTTGAAGTAGTTTTTAATTGAAGCCCAAGCTTACAAGAGGCAGAGAGTAGTACAGTCCTTTCTGTAAAAGGACAGGGTACAGAAATGTCATCATCATTGTTACCTCCGTTACCTGCCCACCTGAAACAGGCCATACAACAGCAGCACATCCAGGCTGGATGGCAATGACAGGTGCTGGGAGCTCTGGGAACCACACTTTCCCTTAAAGTCTCTTTCTTCTCTCAAATAGCAGCCAGCACTGAGCTCTAAGAAAAAACAGTCCTTATGGACTTTTCATTGCACTGCCCCTTATTAACAAGTATCTGATCTGACTAGGAAATGTCACATGAACTAAGAGAAGTACACGATGAAGCCCTGACCAAGCAGAATGTCTACCAGCAGAGCTCATCAGCAAGAGCAACCAGCCATGGACAAGCATTTTCATCAGCAGAAGCCACCAAGTGATAGGGAAACAACCCTGGTTATAGTCACTTGGGGTTGTATGCAACAAGCTCCCAACTGATAATACTCTCCCCACCCAGTCTATAAATGAATGTCCTCTTGAATAAATACTCTGTGTAGACTGACACCACTTAAGAGACTCTGAAAATCTACCTGAAGGCTGAGTTAGAGATGAAAGAAAAATTACCCAAATAAAGTCCCAATTCCCATGGAAGAAACATTAGAACCAATTATTTAGGGAAAATTCAGGCTGGGAGAAGGGCTAAGTCTTATTTGAGATAAGGACAGGCTAGGTAATGCTGGAAATAGTAGCCAATTTTAAGTCATTGGGATCAACAGTCCTGCACCCCAACTTTCTCTAGACTAGGGTCTCTTTCTTTTTTGTAGGTCCTTGTGAGTTCACCTACTTGGTGTATCACAGCACCATGCTGCCTCGCCACTTCCATACATACAGTGAAGATTCCACTACAGAAAGAAGTTCAACGGCAAGTTGTAAGGCCCTTTTGCCATCAAAATTGGGCTGCATCAAGCTTGCCTAGCCAGCAAGCCATTCAAATTACTACTAAATATACCAACTAGGCATACAGGCTTGAGAGGACAACGAAGAGTTGCACCTCTCGCTGCTTTTACATGTCTTAATCTCCATATCTGTCATAAGCAACACCAAGCAACTAAAGGAATATATCTTATTTAGGAACTTCCAGTTGCTCTTCTAGACTTTGGTTTACACTTCAGTCTCACCTCCCTGGTCCCTAACTCACTCTGTAGTATGGGCTCCTATGGATGGGTCATTATGCCACTGAAGAGTTCTTCCCATCTTGAACACTGCATTGGTCAAATCCCGCTCCTTGATAAAACACTCAAAGGGAGTGAAGAATGAGAAACTAATTTCACTCCCTTGACATTTCAGTGTAGAGATTAGTGCTAAATATCACAAATCCTGTGCTCCAGATGGTTTAAGAAGTGTACTGATTAGTTCCCAACAATAATTCCAAAGTCATAACACCCAAATACCATTATGATATGCATAAAAAACCATTGATACATGGGGAGGAGGCTTCTACACATAATATGAGTCCGCCTCTTGTTGTTAACACAGGTTCTCTCTCTCTGAGGTTCTGTTCAGAGACAAATCCAAGTAGTTACTAGCTAGCTCAGTACAAAAAGGCAAAGTTGTCTTGTTCTCCTCTCAAATCATAGAATCACAGAAGTAGGGTCGGAAGGGACCTTGTAGATGTTCAAGTCCGACCCCCCGCCTGAGCAAGAGAAAAACTGGGCTCAGTTGACTCCAGCCAGGTAGGCATCAAGCCTCTTCTTAAAGACCCCCAGGGTAGGAGCCAGCACCACTTTCCTTGGAAGTTGGTTCCAGATCCTAGCCACCCCAACTGTGAAGTAGTTCTTACAGATGTCTAATCTAAACCTACTCTCCAACAACTTGTGGCCATTATTCCTTGTTATGCCAGGGGGTGCTAGGGGAAACAAGGTCTCTCCCAAACCATTCTGGTCCCCCCTAGCAAGTTTATAGACAGTCACCAGGTTCCCCTTCAGCCTTCTCCTGTGAAGGCTGAACAGGTTCAGGTCCCGCAGTCTCTCATTGTAGGGTCTGCCCTGTTGTCCCCAGATCATGCGGGTGGCCCTCCTCTGGACCCTCTCAATGTTGTCCACATCTCTCCTGAAGTGGGGCACACAGAACTGGACACAGTACTCCAGCTGTGGCCTGACCAGTGTCGCATAGAGGGGGACGATCACCTCCCTGGCTCTACTTGAGATGCACCTGTGGATGCACGAAGAGGTCCGGTTAGCCCTGCCAACCGTGACCTCGCATTGTCAGCCCATGTTCATCTTGGAGTCAATAATGACTCCAGGATCCCTTTCTGCCTCCGTGCTCTCAAGAAGGGAGTTTCCTATCTTATAAGTGTGCTGCTAGTTACTACTGCCCACGTGCAGCACCCTGCACTTGTCAGTATTGAAACGCATCCTGTTTTTGTTAGCCCACCCCTGTAACCTATCCAGGTCTTGCTGCAGTCTTTCCCTCCCTACTAGCGTGCTCACCTCACCCCAAAATTTTGGTATCATCAGCAAATACCCAGGCCTGAAGCACTGTCCACCATCTTGCTTCATGAGCCCTAAATCACAAATCATTTTTGGTTGCAAACGGAGTTCTGAAGTGGCAGGAGTTAATTTTAATTTGCTCACCTCCAAGCACTAAAACATAGGAGCTTATTTAAATAGTAAATCTTCCTTTACTGAATTTGTGTCCTGCACCAACCTTCATCCTCACCCTAACCCCAACAGGAACAAAAGAAACCAAGCAGGATTATCAATAAAAATAAAAGCATAAAATATCAATTAGCTTTGCTTCTAGGTTGAAATTGTACAGGCATTTGTGCCTGATCACCATATCTTGTCCATCTGAGGCCATCAAGCAGTTAATAAATACATAAACTGCATGTTAACATCAGAACAGCAAATGGCAAAGGAAGTGGAAAACTCTGTACATTTTTTCTATTAAGGTGTTAAAATTTCTGACTCTGTTACCTCCTCAGATGTTGTCTCCCAACCACAGGGAAAATAGCTGGCCAGGCCCCTGCAGCCAGGGTTCTGCAGCATGCAGTTTGGAACTGCAGGCTGGTTGCATGAAATGTGCAACAGATGGCAAGTCCAAAAGTGTACATGAACACCACTTAAAATATTCCCGTGGTAACTATTAAAAAACTATTAACTTCTGCTTGCTTTGTCAGCAGAGCGAGACTGTCTCAGAGCCAGCCAGTCTAACAGAGAGGGAGCAGTGCATTGACAGCTAGCAGCAGACAGGGACAAAGGGAGGTGGGACCAGTGTCTGCTGTCTACCTACTTTGAGTACCAGTCTCCACTGCACCCAGTATTACTTTTCATTGGCCTTGGCACAGTAACCAAAAGGATGCATTTCCTATTAGTTTTCTCCAGCCCGGCTGGGCTCAGAGCTTTTTTGCCAGCTGGGCTTATGCCAAGACAGAAACTCAGCTCCTCAAAAATTTCAGCTCGTGCAATAAAGCACAAAACTGCTTCTGGCTCATGGCCTGCCCAGACAACTCTTTCACTATTGCCTCCTCATCCTGGTACTCTCTGGGGCTCCACCATTCTTGCACACCTATTTTAAAATGGTTAGGTACAAAGCAACCTCCTATTATAAAACGCAGCATAGATCTTATCGGCTGTAAAGCTTCAGATATCAGACAGACTGAAATGTAGCTAAATGATCTCAGCACAGGAGTAGGAATCAGGAACATATGAATACTGGTATTTTGGCATGTATGTGAAAAGGTCTGGCCCAAGGATGGCAAAATACTGTATTTACTTGATTTGAAGACAAGGGTTTTTCCCCCCATTTAACAATGAAAAAAAGCCTGCTGTTTTGCAACTGAATAAGAGGCAGCAGGGAAGCAGGTAACTGCTGTGGTTTCAGCTGAGGCTCCAGCCCTGACCCCAGGCTGGGGCCACAGCCGCAGCTGCTGCCTGCTCTCCTGCCACTTCTGCATCCTCTGACTCTCCCCACAGCAGCCTTGGGCCCGTGCCCTGTCTCCCCCGCTTCCCCCAGCCCCCCTTCCCCTCTAGCCTCTTCTCTCCACCTGCCCCTCCTCCCCACCACTTGCCCTGGATCCACACTGGTAGACTCCATCCCTGCTCCAGTTGGTGACATGGAGCACAGCCCCAGCTCAGCTCCATAGTAGCAGGGCCCCATGCTGCAGTGGGAATAGAGCCTGCTGGCGCCAAAGCAAGGGTAAGTAGTAGAAGGAAAGGGAAATATGACAGGGGAGGGGAGATGGGGGTGGAGGGAGAATGGAGGCCTGAGGCTGAGGGGAGGGCAGGCATAATGGCAGGGGGGAAAGGAGGAGTAACTGGTGGGGGAAGAAACAGGCAATAGGGGGCAAGATGCCTGCCCTTCCCACCACTTCCACACCACCTGCCCTGTATCACATGCACCTCTACTGCCTATCCACCACTGCCCCCTGTACAGCCTGGCCCCCTGCCACTACTTTCCCTGCTGTGGTGTATAACAGAGAGCTTGAGACTCTCTGTTACTTTAAGAGAGAAGCAGCCCAGAGTGGGACTACTACAGGCCAAGCAGGGTTCATAACCAGTCAATGAGACTCATTAGCAGACACCTGCAGGCAGCCCAGGGTAGTCTCCTGAGTAGAAAGGGGCAGGGCCTGGGGAGGCATATAAGGCTGGACCTGAGCTAGCAAGGCAGTCTAGCCCTGCAAGCCGTAGGGGTAGGATCTCTGGGTCAGGAGAGCTACTACAGAATGCCGAAGGGACTGCTGGGCTGTCTTGGATCCCCAGTGAGGATCTGGGAGCTCAAAGACATATAACCCAGAGCTGGGAGGTTATCCTGGCACAAGACATGAAGGAAAGTTTTCCCTTTTATAGGGGCAGAAGGTTGCTTCCCTTTTTGTTGATGTTGGTAGGCCCGGAAAGGAGAGTATAATTTATAGTCCAGGGGCTTAGTGTTTGGTTACAGTTCATACTGGTGTTTTGGGATGGGACTGTGAGGGGTGGTATTTGGAGGTCGCATTTAGTGCCCTAGTGGCACGTGATCACCTTGAGCCCTGCCAGGGACAGGCTCAAGGCTGAGTAAATACTGAGCCCAGAGCAGAGCTAAGGGGTCCGGTGCCCGAGAGGGGTGAAGACAGACAGGGGCCAGGAGGACAAAGGCCAGCGTCCTGGTGCCCAAGAGGAGCAAAGACAGGGCACAAGGGCCTGGCAGACAGGGAACAGGTGCCCAAGAGGGGCACAGATAGAGGCCAGGGGCCTGAAAGATTAAAACTAGAGCTGGTGTCTCAAAGCCAAGTCCAATACAGTGGGCCCAGGCTAGAAGGCCCAGCAGAGAAAAGGCACAGAGGCCAAGAAGGTTGAAGCTCCAAGAGGAGAGTGTAACAGTACAGCAACACCCACAAAGCTCGGGGTGTGGAGTAAGGGAGGAACGGAGCCATGCAGTTAGCCCTTAAAGCTGTAGAAGGCCTTAAGAGGCACAGTCAGGCCAAGAGGTCTTACCAGGCCGTAGGGCATTATTCGAGACCTGCAGAGTACAGGGAAACCCCAGTGGGGATTTAGCTGGACTGGGGCTTGTGCTAAGGCCTGTGGGCAGCCTCCCTTTTAATCCCATAATTGCATCAATTAGCAGAGGAGAGCCACGCACATGATCAGAGGTCAGGAAAACAGACCTTATGATGAGAGGCTGAGAGCCATGGGACTCTTCAGCCTGGAAAAGCACAGGCTCAGGGGTGATCTGGTGGCTGCCTATAAGTTTATCAGGGGTGCTCACCACGATCTGGGGGAACGTTTGTTCACCAGAGGGCCCCGAAGGATGACAAGGTCGAATGGTCACAAACTCCTCCATGACCATTTCAGGCTGGACATAAGAAAGAACTTTAGTGTCCGAGCCCCCAAGGTTTGGAACAGACTGCCACTGGAGGTGGTTTAAGTGCCCACTTTGACTGCTTTCAAGAGACATTTGGATGTTTATCTGCTGACTTTCTGCCCCTGGGGCAGGGGGCTGGATTCGATGAAACTCCGGGGTCCCTTCCAGCCCTACTGTCTATGAATCTATGAATCAAGCTGTGGCAGGAAAGACAGAAGGGAAGGCACCCTAGAGGCTGAGTAGGGAATGGCTGCAGATCCACCCGGGGCATCATGGTTCCCCTAAGACTCCAACACATTACACTGCAGTGAGGACAAATGTAAGATGATCTTCTGATAATTAGAAAATGATAAAAACTTTATAAATCTTCAATATATACAATCTAAATTATCAGAGGGTTGTGTTAAATTCAGGCTCATCTTGGATTTGGGTGAATATAGTACTGTTACGAGAGGCTTCCCAACATGCAGAAGGAGTCCCAGTAGCAGGCCATAAGGGAAAACAATGGAAGGTAACTAGCTCCCAACTTGCATGAAGGTCTCCTAACTAGAGTTGTTCATGCCAGCTCCAGGGGAACTCGATGGATGGTTCCCCACGAACTCCTTACACTGTGTATCCCTGCCTGGTTTAGGTCTGCTGGTACACTGCCATAAACTTGTTCAAACTTTCCAAACCATGATTAGCAGAGTGTTTTTATGAAGCACATTTAAGGTTCACAGTGCTTTAGCATAAACAGTATAAAAACATATTTTTAAACTGTAAATTGGAGTTTATCACAGAAAAAGTTCCAACAAGTTTTCTCCTTGGGGCAAAGACAATTCCCCACAGAACATCATAGTACCAGACCTAAATAATTCAGCGATTTTGAGAGGCAGACCTCTCTCTCTAGGTACCATATCCAAACAGGACACTGGTGACTATGGTCTTCCACAGATCTTTTCTCTTTGAGGCATACAAAATTTCCAGCGTCTCTTGACATAAGTGACCCTCTGACTTCCACAATTTCTCCTTCCTCTAATCTTTCCATTTATGACCAAATTTTCAAATTCCACTTTCCTCATAACATGCCTGAGAAACTCCAGCTGTCTCTTTCTGATGTTAATCAGCAGCTTCCTCCTGCAGCCTGCTCTTAATAAACATACCTTCAAGATGTGCCTTAAGAACCACATCTCAGTTGCTTCAATTTTCTTTTCCATACTTGACGCTACTGTGCATTCTGATGCATACATGAGGACTGGTATAACACAGCAATCCAAAACTCTTAACTTTGTTCCCACAGAAATGTTACTATTTGTCAATATCTTTTCCATTTTCAGAAATGCAATTTTGCCATCCCTATTCTCCATTTTATTTCATGATCACATTTACCATTTGATGTTATCCAGCTTCCCAAGTAGTTAAGTTTACTGACCTGCCTTATCTGTTCCTTTTCCACTTTGATATTGCATACCAGAATGATCTTCTTTGTAATTACCATGCATTCTGTTTTCCTACAGTTAATACTTAGACCCTTCTTGCTTTCACTAACAATCTTATCTGAAATTCCTTGCAGCTTCTCTTCTGAATCGGCTATTAAGACTGTGTCATCATCAGCATAACACATTGTTCAAATTCTGTCTTCCAATCATCAGCCCTGGTAAATCCTCAATCTCCCTCTGTATTTTGTAACTATACAAGCTGAACAAGTCAGATGAAAAGTACAGCCTTGCCTCACGCCTCTCGATTTGGATGTTCACTTAGTTCATTTTTTTTCTTCACTGCTGCAGTTTGGTCCCAATAGAGGTTTCTCAAAATTCTTAAGTCTTTACCATCAATATCCAATTTTTCCAGCATTGGCACTAGCTCCTCATGGTTGACTCTATCAAAAGCTCTGATATAATCAATAAAGCACAATAAAAGGTCTTCTCTCATTTATATGGCCCTCTGAGAAAGCATTTGTACCATGAAGATAGCATTTCTTGTACCTCAATCTTCAACAAAACCACATTGAACTTTTGCAACCTCCAGTTTTATTCTACTTCTGGCTCTCATCATCAGAACCTTTAGTAGGATCTTTGTCACATGGCTCATTAAACTTCAAAGGAGTTCACATTCAATGGCTCCAGGTCTTTTGGGGAGTGCAATAAAGATGGATTTACTAAGGTCCTCAGGTATATCTCCACTTTCATAAATCTTATTGATAACAGTTAACTTTTCTATACCAAACTGTTCCAGACATTTAATTTGCTCTACTGCAATCTCATCTGGTCCTATAGCTTTATTGGTTTTCATTCAGTTGATAACTGTTCATACTTCTGATTTAAGAATTTTTGAACCATCCATGTTCTTCTTAATAGATGGCTTTCTTCTCAACTGTCGTGGAATAACTCTTCAATATACTCTGTCTATCTTTTCTTGTTTTTGTTCCATAATTACATCACCATTCTTGGCTTTCATACATCCCCCTAGCAGTACATCTTCCTTTGCCTGTGATGTTTTTTATATTCCTATACACTGACATAACATCTTTATCCTTTTGTTTTTCTATCCCTATACATTTTTCATTAAACCATTTTTCCTTCTCTTCATTGCACCTTGATCAAATTCTTTTGCCCAGTTTCTCATACTCTTCCATGCTACGGGTTTTCATTTTTCTTTTTTCTTCCATAAGTTCAAGGATTTCTTCAGTCATTGATTTCTGTTTCTTTTGCCTTACTTTTGATGGAATAACCTCCTTGGCTGTTTCAACCAGTGCCTCTGAAAATTTCTCAGTTTGACATATTTCCTTCATCTTCAAGTTCTTGAAAACCATTTTTGGCTGCAACTGTGCACCTGTCTTTAACCACACCTTTTTCCATTAGAATCGAGTAATCAAGCTTCTTTGTTGCTCTTGATTTCTTAAGTTTTCTCAACCTTATCTTGATGGTGCATACTACAGGTACATGATCACTTCCACAGTCCATGGTCTTTCAAGAATTTAAGGAAATCGCACAAAGTTGTGAAGGGAGTCCTTGACAGAAAAGGTGAGAACACCTTGCCCGGTAAGGATAGTCATGTGTGACAGATGACTCCTGACTATCAGCATGCTACTGTGCACACTCAGAAGAGAGCAGTCAAAGTGGCAACATGAAGTGTGAGGGCTCAACAGCAAATTGGGCAATTGGACAATGTCAAGCATGAAATGAAGAGATTAAGATCAACATTCTAGGTCTGTGTGAAACACGTTGGAGAGAGAGGCTAGAATTGATTCAGAAGAGGTGAAAATAATCTATTCAGGAGATCAGCTGCACAAAAGAGGAGTTGGGTTGATTTTTGGATGAAGAAACCTCAAAATATTTGCATGTTTTTGGGCAATATCTGATAGTGATGCTTGTGAAAATAAAGGTTAAACCTTTGAACACTGCAATAATACAAATGTATGCACCAACTGCTCAAAGTAGGGACGAGGACATTGATCATCTCTATGAAGACCTTGATAAAACAAAAAAGCAATGCAAACCTCAGTAAGTGGTCATAGTGATGGGAGATCTAAATGCAGAAGTTGGTTATAAACAAGTGGATAATACTGTTGGACTTCAGGGACTTGGTGATAAAAATAAAAGAGGAGAGAGATGAACTGATTGGTATGTTGCAAATGATGAAGTCATTACAAACACATGGTTTGAACACCATCGGAGAAGAAGGTATACATGGAAAAGTCCTGGAGATAACATTAGAAACCAAACCGATTACATCACCATCAACAGAAGATTTGGGAATGCAGTTCAACAATTGAAAACTTACCCAGAGGCTGATTGTGGAGAAGCAGACCATGGGCTCTTTTATTCAACTTCTCTCTCCCAATCCATAACCCTTCATCCCATGTCCCCATAAAAGTTCTTCCTCAACTACAATTTAAATTTATCTTAATGGGCACATCCCCCAGAAATTGCGTAGGGGGTGCTGGATTCTCTAGGGTGGACATCACTTCTCAAATTGCTCTATTTCAGGTACAGTCAGAAGTTGAAGCTGGAAGATACCTCTCAAAAACATTGAATTCAAGGTTGCGCACCTGCTTCCAAATTCTGCCATAATATGTCAGCAGCTTCATATTCCACAGAAGACTTCTAGGGGAGGGATGAATCCTCTTGCATATCCCTCCTACTAATACAGGCACAATATCCGATTAGTTCTGAGGATCCTGACCTACCCAAAGTAGCAGTTGTTCAGAATAGGAGTTTGGTCTAGGTTTCCCATGATACTTTATTTCCGCCCCGTTGGACAGAGGCATTATGATCTAATCTTTAATTATATGATCACTCAATACTGCTCTCTTAGGCTCTCTGCCTTATTCAGTGGCTATGGGGGTTCAAGAACTTTTTGATAAATATTCAGAAAATTTCTTATTTAAAAATGTGTAAGCAACTTAAATAAAGGGGTCGCTATCACTTCCCTTACAACAAATGCAGAGACTGCCAAGGCTTTGTCTGCTCTGTTATGATGCAGATTAAAAGTTCCCAAGTACTTAACCATTTACTTGAAGAAAGATAGCTCATTCAGCAGCTGTGGAGTCCCTGTAGTTTCACAGGATCTCCGAGGCGGGGTTTGCATAAGCAGATGCATCTAAACTGTTTCTTTAAAGACGCCACAGTCAAGTAAATTGAAAGATACAACAAACAGTTGACAATCAGCACAGACAGTTCTGAAAAATCATTCTGAGACAATGCTTTAAAATGAATGACATGCTGTTGATGCTGTAATACACAGCTATGGGTAATTTGGCTGATCATATGATGCAACTAAGATCCAAGGACAAAACACATAAATGTATATGGAATAAGTGAGATGTGCTGTGCAGAGACATATGCCTAACCTGGCCATATGAGTAGCATCTATTCATCTATCCCATGTTGTTGTTGTTTGTCCTTCGAACTTGAAGATGACCATGACATCACTGGTTGGTTTGGTTTCTGAAAGTATGCGAGTGACTGATGAAGCCAATTTGTGCTTTAAACAGTCTGTGGCACAGTGAGCAAGAGATGCTGCTTTGGGTTGCTTGCTCAACAGCGGACATGATGCTGTTGTGAGATTTACACTGTTTGTGCTTCTGCTCTGCCTCAGCAGTTTTTTTCTGCTCACAGACTGTAGCTCCAGTATGGATGAGGCTTTACCAGGTGGAATGATCATGAGCAATATCTTCCCAAGACTTTGGGTAAATGTTGAAACATTTCAAGGATGACTTGTGGGAGTCCTTGAAATGTTTCTTCTGGCCTCCCTGAGAGTGCTTTCCCTTTTTAGTTTGCCAGAGAAGATCTTGTTTGACAATTGCTCATCTGACATGCTGGTGATATCGCCTGCCTCTCTCATGTGTTATTTTATAAACAGAGAGTGAATGCTTGGAATGCCTGCCCATGTGAGAACCTCCGTGTCTGGGATCTTGCCTTGCCATTTTATCCTCATCAGTTTCCTCAGACCGCCCATGTGAAAATGGTTCAGCTTCATAGCATGGCATCTGTACACCATCCAGGTTTCACATACATACATCAGGAATGGCAACACAATGGCTTTGTAAACCTTCTGTTTTATTTGTTGACTAATGCCTGTGTTCTCACACATTTGTACTAGAGATGCACCCATACATCTGTCCATGTTGTATCGGCACTGATAAAAAGAAAACTGACATAATCAGCAATTGGCTTTTTTTGGCCGATGTGGCCAATAACATTGCTGATAAATTCCGTGTGCAGGCACACTGCCACAGCGTGCATACAGCCAGCCCAATCTGTTGGGAGGGAAGGGGTAGGGGGAGAGCAGGGCAAATCAAGCCTCCTGAGCTGAGGGAGGGAGTGGGGCTATGGCAGGGGCAAGTGCTGCTCAGCCAGGGCAGGTCATGGGATGGAGCAATGCAACTCACCCAGGGTAACACAGGGAGGAAGGGTGGGGCGTGGATCCTGCCACTGTGCGCACCCCTGAAGGATCCATGGGGGGCATGTGATCCCTGGATCTGTGCACGGGGTGAGGGTGGACTAGGGCTGGGGGCAGCACTGGCTCTTCCCAGTGGGGAGGGTTAGGCAAGGGCTGAGCTCAGGGCAAGTAGTGGCAGTACTGAGAGGGGGGCCACGGCACCTTCTGGGGTGGCTCTATTCCATCCCGTGGCTTCCCCCCACCAAGCACAGCCCTGGCCCAAACCCCCTGCTGGGAAGAGCCTGGGGCTACCCTAAGCCCCAGCCCGCAGCAGCAGTCTGCCCTTGCCCCATTCATAGATCCAGGAGGCACATGCCCCCCATTGCTCCCCTAGGGGTGCACACAATAGCAGGATCCCCTCCCCTCTCCCCACATCCCCTGGATGACCCAACACAGCTCTGTCCTGGCTGAGCAGTGTCTGCCCCAACCCACTCCCTCCTGCACCGCAGGAGCCTCAATCTGCCTCCTCCATGCCCCTTCCTTCCCCACAACATACTTACCAGCCGGACACTACTCTCCAAGCTGCCGGGCTACAAACTGGCAATCAGCCGATATGGCTCATTAATAATTGGCCATTGGTATCAGTCCAAAAAATCTTTATTGCTGCACTCTAATTTGTACAGTCTGCCAAAGGTCACACTTACTTTGGCAATTCTGGATTTGGTTTCAACACTGATGTGAACTGTGCACGAGTGTATTAAATGAGATAGGTGAGCCTACAATCATAATGAATGGCCAAACTCTTCAGGCAGCGGACAAGTTCACCTATCTCTGCAGCACACCGTCACACACAGTTCACCCCACGTACACATTTGGTCAGAATGCACAAAATGTGAAAAGTAGAAATGACAGAGAAGGACACAGAAGGACTTCACAGATAAGGTCCTCTCGTGGGTACAAAACAAGTACACCTCAATAGTTTCTGCACTGATGGCCTACACTGGGAACGACAGCTTGCTCACTGTCCAATTTCAAGGTACGTTCATGTGTCCTGTCTGCCCTAACTACAGCAGTACCAGATTCTGCAAATTTTAAAATGGACAGAGTAGAGGGAGAGAAAGAGCTGTTGAGACTAAACACTACAACAAGTTTTAAAAGAAAGTGGGTCTCCCATGCCAACAGTCCCAGCACTAAATAACCCAATACAGAGATCAAATAAATACAGAAGGCAGATCAAAAAGATTATCTCAACACAGATCTTCCCTATAGGTCCAAGAAGGAGCAGTGGGTGAACAGACCCACATTATATAAACCCACCTAGAGCCTTATTTCACTTGGGGTAGTAAAAACGTCTCTAAGATTCATTTTCTCAGGAGAGAACTGACAGTCATATAGCTGTAGGACACCTGCTTGGCTCTTCCTAATTAAGTCATAGCAGGGAGGGTGTGTCTGTGGCAATGTAATTACCAACCAAGCAGTAAGCATGCTTCTCCTCATTGTTTGACTTTCTTCTCCAGTCCTGACACACACACACGCACACCCCCCCCCACTCTCTTAAAAGTTCTCTTTTCAGATAATTGGCCAGTCAGTAACTATACAACCTTCACTTGCTTCCAAAATCTACAGCCAAACCTTGTCAAAGTGGGTCACTGAAGCCTGCTGTAGCCAATCAGTTTAGCCATATGACTAAGAATAATTTTGCTTTCCTCCACCTCACTGGCAATCATCATAAGGGATAGGTTGGACTTGATTTAAGTTACCAGCATTAAATAAACATGCCTCTTTTGAAGTTTTGTTATCCTTCAGCATGAGATCACTTTGTAGGCTACTCTGCCTTACAAAGCCATTGCATTGGTTTTATTAGTAACCCTTTGAATAACTTCCATAGTACCAAAAAAGCATACTGACCACTTCATTCAGGCAAGGTTCTTTGAGTATATGTGATATCTTTTATTAGACCAAATGAGTAGTTGGAAAAAAGTTCTTAGCAAGCTTTCAGGCATAGTCACCCTCCTTCAGGCATAATAAAACACTGCTATTCTAAGACTCCAAGGAATGAGTGTAAAAGGTCAGGTCTGGCAGGTACCTTATGAATCAAATGTCAGACAGGTTGCAATGTGTCAAAAATACAATGTCTATATTGAGTCCATGATTTTTTTTATCTAGTAGATTTATGAAGTGAAGTTCACAGGCTCATCTATGAAAGGTGTTTTGTAAGTTCCCCTTGAGGATTAGAATTGAGAGATCGGAGATGGAGTGACTGTCTTCCAAAGCTGTGCTTAATACTGGGAGAGAAGATGTGGTCCTTGTTCCTAGGAGCTTGCCAGCTATTTTGGACCCACTTCACAGATCTCCATCTCCTTTGGGAGCATCAGTAAATTCCAGGAGTAAATATTCCCAAGAGAAATGGAATCCTGTGCCTGCGACTCCAGCTCAGTCCCTCAGTACCTGAGACTGCCCAAGGAAGATAAGTGGCTGGAAGTGTAGAGGAAGAAGCTACTGGTGCAGCAAGGAGAGAAGTAAGTGCTTAGAGCTTCTGTCAAATAGCTTCTAAGGCCTACTTGTGAACAGTAGGCCTGTGCGAATAGGGAAGTATTTGATTCATATTCGGACTTGGTCAATTCGGAGGACAGTGATTCAATTTGGCGATTCAAATCACTGTCTCCATTTGATTCAGCCGAATCAATCAGAGATTCGGATCACCAGGGGAGAGGCAGGCACAGCTGGGTGGCTGCAGGTTCTCCCATGGCTCCTCCGGCTGTACCTAATTCTCCCTATGGCTGTCCAGCCCTGCCTGGCCCCATCCACGCCTGGCCCTAGCCTCCCAGCACTTAAAAAATAAAAAATCCCCACACTCACTGGCTGCAGCAGGGCCCCTCGCACAGATCTCACACCTCCTGGCAGAGCCCCCTCCCCCCCACCCCGGCCTGGTCCCAGCAGTCTGGGAATCAAAAAAAACAACCCCCCCCACCAAAAAAAAGTAACACTTGCTGTAGCAGGGGCTCTGGGGCTACGTGGCAGAGCCGGCCTGCACAGGCCCTGCTCATTGATCTCCTCCCCCTGCCTAACTCCCAATGGCTGCTCACCCCAGCCCCGGCAATTGGAAAAAAAAAACCCATGGACTTGCTGGCTCTAACAGCGGTGACTGGGGCCTCTAAGGGCTCATGGTAGAGCTCCCCAACACAGCATGGGGCAGTGGAGGGCAGCAGAAATCAACCTTATCCCCCCCCGCTTGGCACCTGTGTGGCAGCTACCCCATGGCCTGGGCGCAGCATGGCTCAGCAGGGCACTGCATGCTATCTGCAAGCTGGGGCCACTGGGG
This sequence comes from Gavialis gangeticus, assembly GCF_001723915.1. NCBI lineage: Eukaryota > Metazoa > Chordata > Crocodylia > Gavialidae > Gavialis > Gavialis gangeticus. Next base: position 1,480,595 of record NW_017729015.1, read on the forward strand.
CTGAGCAATGCCGGGCTCCGGCTGACAGGTGGAGCCACCCCAGCTCCCGGACAGCGCGCGGCACTCTGCCAAACTGTGTTGCACCAGTGCCATGGGGCAGCTGCTGCACAGGTGCCAGGCAGGG